>NW_005871273.1:901382-927224 GCF_000147115.1 Myotis lucifugus | reverse complement strand
ACCCTCTTCTCGTTGTATTTACAAGCCTTATGCAGGCCTGTTCCCCTCATTTTGGAATCAATTTAAATCTTAGACATAGATTAAGACATGGATTAAGCAAATGCCACCATTAGGCATAGCATATATACCCTATATCTTCCCATAGAGTTGTCCTCGGGTCCACTCTAGTTCATGGTCACCCCATGACCTCCATGAGACATGTGACACCACATTGCTCCTGTCCCTCTACAGAGGCAGGGCTGGCTTCCACAGCCTCTGCTGTTTCCCATGACCAACAAACTAGGTGTGGTGGTGTGAGGGTGCCGTTTTACTTGATTTATGCTCATTTACATGTATTAAAATGGGCTCCCTAATTTTTGAAGTGGAAGCATTCCTATAGTCACACTTAATAAATGTGCTGTTGTTTTTTAAATGATAAAGAGGCAAGGCCTGTTTGTGCATGAAATTAGGCCAAGTACTTCAGGAAGGTTCATAACAAACACTAGCTTCTAGGAACTTATAATACAACTGAGAAAAGGCTGATTATTAGATATGTGGTTATTGGGTAGGGAATAGGCCACCCCAAACACAGTGGCTTAGCCAGGGTAGAATTCTGTTTCTCTCTCACCTGACAGGTCAGAAGGAAATAGGCTAAGGCCCCATAGTGACTCTGTCATCTCCAGTGTTTGTTCCAATTTTCACCAATTCCCAAGTGGTAAATAGGGAGAAAAAATATAGGACCAATAATGTACATCTCTTTTGCTCATATCCATTGGCTCACAGTCACATGACTACACTACTACAAGAAGCCTGAGAGATGTAGTCTGTTAAGTGCATTGCTGGATGCACAACTGAAATGGAAAATGGGGGACATTGTTTCTATTACCGAAAGGAAGAGAGGAAAACTGGTTTCTAAAAGGCTCCTTTAGTTTTCTAGGGTTTCCATAACAAATAACCACAAACTGGGTGGTTGAAAGCAACAGAGATGTCTTTTCTCACAGTTCTGGAGGCTAGAAGTCCAAAATGAAGGTGCTCGCAGGGCTGGTTCCTTTGAACTCTCAGGAACATCTGTTCCAACCTTTGTTTTACGTCCTGGTGGTTGCCAGCAACCCTTGGTGTCATCGGCTTGTAGACATATCATTGCAATATCTACTTCTGTCTTTACATGGTGTTCTCCTCTCTGTGTGTTCATTGAAATCTCCCTCTCCTTTACCTTATAAAGATTCTAGTCATTGTAAGGACCACCCTAGTCCAGTATGACCGCAGATCAGGGGTTGTCTGAAAATTGGTTTCTTGTGAGGCCTCTTTCCTTGGCTTGCAGATGGCTGTGCTCTTGCTGTGTTCTCACATGATCTTTCCTTTATCACCATGTCCCTGGTGTCTGTGTGTGTCTTAAATTCCCGAATAAAACAGTCAGCTTGCATTCAGGTCTACCCTCACAGTCTCATATGAACTTAACCAACTTTTTAAAGGCCTGCTTTCCAAGTATAGTCACATACTGAGGTACTAGAGGTTGGGGCTTCAACATATGAATTATGTATGGACACACACACACAAAACAAACAAACAAACAAACAAAAACCCCATAGTATCTTAACTTGATTACATATGAACAGACCCTTTATCCAAATAAGGTCAAATAAATAGATATCAGGGGTTAGACTTGAACATCATAACACCACTCAACCGATTACAGAAGCTCTTAGAAGTATCCTGCAGCCCTGGCAGTGTGGCTCAGTTGGTTGGGTGTCCTGTACACTGAAAGGTTACTGATTGGATTCCCAGTCAGGACACATGCCTGGGTTTCTGGCTCAATACCCAATAGGAGGAATGCAGGAGGCAGTTCTCACATTGATGTTTCCCTCTCTCTTTCTCTCTCCCTTTCCCTTCCTCTCTCTAAAAACCAATAAGAAATCTTTAAAAAAGTATTTTAAATAAAGGAAGTATCCTGATTATGTCAGCAGGATATTTATATTTAACAACTTTGTGAGATATAATTGGTATTCAAGAAAGCACATATAAATTGATATATAATAAACTAGTGTAAAGTTTGATGTACTTGATCTACACACTCATGAATTTTGTTGAAATCTAATCACCATAAGCGAGAGAGTGAACATACCTTCCCTCCTGTCATCCCACTCCCTACCCACACAACCACTGATCTCATTTCTATCACCATAAATTAATTTGAATTTTCTAGAGCTTTAGATATTTGAAATCACACAATATGTATTTGTTTTTGTCTGACTTCTTTTACTCAGCATAATTATTTTGAGATTTTATTCATGGTGTATCTCTCAAGTTCATTCTTTTATTTTTTGTAGTATTTCATTGTGAGAATATACTGTACAAGTTGTTATCCATTCACATATTGATGAACATTTGGGTTGCTTCTAGTTTTTGTTTGGTAGAAATACAGTTGCTATAGACATTCATAAATAAGTCTTTATGTGGTCATATGGTTTGATTTCTGTTGAGTAAATATCGAGGAGTGTAATTGTTGGATTACATAGTAAGTGTATGTTTAGCTCTTTATGAAATCACCAAACTTTTTTCCAATATGGTTGTACCATTTTACATTTCCTCCATATTCCTGCCAGCATTTGGAATGTTAATTATAGCCATTTTAATAGCTGTATAGCAGTATCTCATTGTGGTTTTAATTTAAGTTTTCCTAATGACTAATGATACTCAGCATATTTTTGTGTGCTTATTTGCTAATGGTATATATTTTTCATGTGTGTTTGGCATTTTCATATGGGTTTTAAAATCTGCTTGTCAATTTCCACACAAAAACAATACACATGTTAGTATTGGGATTGAGATGGTATTAGATCCATAAATTAATTTTGAGAGAAATTTCATCTTAACAATAATGAGTCTTATGACTGATTACCTGAGTATATATCTCTATGTTGGTCTCCTTTAATTTCCTCCAGCAATGTATTTTAGTTTTCAATGAACAGGTCTTGAATATCCTTTAGCAGACTTATCCTAAAGTATTTAAATTCACAATGACTTTGTTGAATAGCATTGTTTCTTTGTCATTTAAGTTTTAGATTATGTATTGCTAGTATATAGAAATTCAGTTGATTTTTACATAGAATATTTTATCTTACAATATTGCTACTCTCAGTTGTAGTAGCTTTTTTTGTAGATTTCATCAGATATGCTGTAATGGCAGTCATCATGTGTAAAATAAGTTTTACATCTTCCTTTCCAACTTGGATGTCTTTTATTTCTTCACTAGAGGCCTGGTGCATGAATTCATGCACCGGTGGGGTCCCTTGGCCTGGGTGGAAATCGAAGCCAGCCGGGGAGGGACATGGGAGGGCTCCAGGGCGTGTCTGGCCCATCTCGCTCAGTTCCATTGATTGCCTCCTGGGCCAGGGAGGAGCCTGCAACCCAGGCACGTGCCCTTGACTGGAATCGAACCTGGGACCCTTCAGTCCGCAGGCAATGCTCTAGCCACTGAGCCATACCGGCTAGGGTCAGTTGACATTGTTTTAGAAAGATAGTTGAGATGTTACTTATTATTGGATTCCTACATCGTACCAGGCAGTGTGCTGTTACCCCACTTAAAAAAAAAACAAAACCCTCCTGCCAAATTGGGATAGGTGACCCAGCTATCACTTTTTAATTCTCACAACAAGCACACATGACAACATGATAGCAAATTTATGGAGAAATAAGTGGAAAGTCACAGAGGCCATGCACCTTGCTAGATGCCGTTTGTCTGCTTCCATATCTCAAGCTCTTTGCTTATGCTGCCTGGAGAATCTTTAGGTTTGAATTTATTAGTTATAATTAACTAGAGTTCCAGTGCACAAAATTTGGGCACTCAGGGGGTCCCTCAGCCCAGCCTGTGCCCTCTCGTAGTCTGGAAGCCCTCAGGGGATGTCGAACTGACGGCTTAGGCCCGCTCCCTCTGGACAGCCTTCACTCAGACATCCTTAGCGCTGCTGAGGAGGTGGGAGAGATTCCTGCTACCACCGCTGCGCTCGCCAACCATGAGCCCAACTTCTGGCTGAGCGCCACTCCGCTGTTGGAGCACACTGACCACCAGGGGGCAGCTCCTGTGTTGAGTATCTTCCCCCTGGTGGTCAGTGCACATCATAGCAACCAGTCATTCCACCATTTGGTTAATTTGCATATTAGCCTTTTATTATATAGGATAAGTTATTGATTTATTCTGTAAGATAGTCCTGGACAACAGAATGCTCTTGGGCTTTGGAATCAGACTCATATAGTTTGTAAGGCTGGCTCCACCCCAAAAATTCATTCACTCATTCAAAAGATATGTATTGTAGGTGAGGAAGAAGATAAAGAGAAATAAACCAGACTAGATTCTTACTCCAATAATTATGGCAGCCAACTGCTGGAGGCAATGTTGAGAGTCAAACCCAACTTTGCCTAGCGTCTAGCTTGAACTCTTCCTCCAATATTCTGCACTCCCAATACCATTTAGCACCAGGTTGATTAGGCGAATGAACTACTTGGACTCTAGAGGCAATATATTATAGTGGCTAAAAGTATGGATGGTGAAATAATCTGCTTTCATCACTACTTACTATCTATAGATCTTGGGTGAATTTCTTAGCCTCTCTTTGCCTCAATCATCTTATTGATAAAATAGGGGTGACAAGATGTACTTACCTGACAGGTTTCTTATGAGGGTTAAATGGGTGGAGAACTTAGATGAGTGTTTGGTCCATCATAAGCACTTAATAATTACCATCTTTTTCTTCTTTGTGTGTACGTAGCAATACTTCCCTCTTTAGAGTTAGTGGGGAATGTATTTCTCTCCTTTGGAAAAATTATTACACATTAAAGCAATAATTTAAGAACTAGAAAGAACAGTAGTAAATATCTTTTAAAATACATAATGCTGTTACCCCCCTAAAAAACAACCCTCCTTCCAAATTGGAATAGGTGACCCAGGAAATCCAGAAGAACCCCAAAATCAGCAGAATAACTGTGATCAGCTCCCAGAAGACTACAGGGTTCCTCTTTTCTTCATGCTCTGATGCTACCTTTGCCTCTCAGAGTTCAGCTCAGCACAGTGGCTCCAGGGACAAAGATACCTGGGATAGATTCCTGGCTTATCCTGTTACTGGCTGGATGGCCTTGGACTGGTCACCTAAACTTTCTGAGCCCGGTTTCTCATCCAAAACATGGAGATAATAATTCTTTTTTTCCATTAGGTTTTTGTGATTATAAAGTAAGATGTTTATGATAGAGTTAGCACATGAGCTGGCATGGTAGGTACTTAATTAATATTAAATATGCATATGGCTGAGGCAAATATGTCTGGATTTGAGACCCAACTCCATGTGCCAAAGAACTGTGATCCTTAGCCAGTTACTGATCTTCCGTAACCACCCTTTCAGTCTCTTAATCTGTACAATAGGGACTACATTGCCTCTCTCTTAGGGTTGTGGTGAGGATTGAAGAAAACAATGCTAATCAATTATTTACATGCCCGAAGAGCACCAAATACAATGTCGGGCATGCGGTCAATGTCTAATAAATAATAACAGATGCAAGTATAATTATAATTACTTTATTATTCTTTAAATCCCTTGGTGTCTACTGTCTCAACACCATCATGTGTTTAAATAATGTTCTCCAAGGTTCTAGACCAGTGATGGCGAACCTATGACACGCGTGTCAGCGGTGACACGCAAACTCATTTTTTGGTTGATTTTTCTTTGTTAAATGGCATTTAAATATATAAAATAAATATAAAAAATATAAGTCTTTGTTTTACTGTGGTTGCAAAGATCCAAAAATTTCTATATGTGACACGGCACCAGAATTAAGTTAGGGTTTTTCAAAATGCTGACACGCCGAGCTCAACAGGTTCGCCATCACTGTTCTAGACAGTCAAATTAGCTCACTGCACTGTAGTCTACATATCTAGTCATCCTCACCCTTAACTACAATCAGTAACATGACAACGTGCCCGCTGCCAGGCTGCCAAAGGGAGATTTGGTGAGATTCCTTTGATATACTTGTGATTACAGAGCAAGATTCCAGTCACTCTTCAGGCATGTAAATAATTGAATCCGTGTTTCAATTTAGAAACACAAGAGTTAAAGGTTTTGGCTAACCCATATAGAGAATAAGGAGGAATGTGAGGGATAAGCTACTGGTGGAAGTAAACATGCTGATGTTGGTTTTTTATTTTCCACTTTCTAACAGATTCTAGTGGGGAGGGGGATTTCAGGGCTGATCCCAGCAGGACATGTGACTCATTTTGGTTTGGCCTCAACAAACTTGATGGGAGCATCAGGCCTCTAGGGAGCAACAGGGTCAGAGCTATGGTGAATCAGCCCTAAATAAGGGCATCTCAGGCCGTTAGAACTACTTTTTCCTCCTAGTATGATTTGTTGCCCTAAAATATCAGCTCTCCTTTGTCTATTGTTGAGGTCACACATTTGCAATATTTGTAATGTTCACTTTAATTTCTAATTTTCCCAGGGAGGAAATGATGACCCGGAAAAGTTGAGTGAAATATCTGAAGTCTCACAGTTGGCTAATGGAGAGGAGGGACCAAATTTCAACTCTTTGACCACCATTTATATTATGAGTACCTCAAAATCTCAACATAGAGTGTATTCATTATTAGTTTCTAATTTTTCAGACACAGAACCTCTCTGCCCGGGGAGGTGACGTGACACTCAACAAGGGCCACTTGGCTAGTTAATGACAGATCTGAAACTGGGATCCAGTGTTTCAGATCGTCAATTCCCTTGAAAGAATACAACTTGGAAATGGGAAAATCTCTTCAGAGTCTGGCCATGGAAAGTTAGGAAGCATTATCTTCTGTCACTCACATCATCCAGTGGTGTTTTAAGCTTGCTTGTCATGGCAACCACTAAAATATTAAGCCCCTCAACACAAAACTAGAAAGGCAACTGCAGTCCTGCTATGATTCCTGGCACTGGAACAGTGCAAAGCCAGGAATCAGCCACCAGAGATGCCCCTCCACGCAGGGGATCGCCAAGCTGCTGGGCCAGAATCAGTCTTCTCCATGAGGGTGTGATATCTGCCCTTGGCAGGTCCATGTTAACCACACAGTAAACAGAAACAAAGAGTCAAACCAGTAGGTTATTGAAGACCCCTCCTCCTCTTCCTTCTTTTCTTCCTCTCTTTTTCCATCCCTCCTGCCCCTCCTCCCAGCCCTCCTCCCTTTCTTCCATGTGAACAATGACAGAACCCTCAAATTCATGTCCAGCTTCCATTTTTAGCCAACCAGATAAAGCCCATCCATCATACCCAAGACTCAAAGAGACCAGACACCGGACTTAATGAGAACTCTAATATGAACATATCCAGATCATTTGCTTCATGTCATCCTCCTCCTTTATGTTATTTCCCCTCTTCCAATACCTTCACCAAAGAGATGTGTGTGTGTGTGTGTGTGTGTGTGTGTACACGCGCACGTGCACACCCGAGTGTATGTATGTGTGTTGAGAGATTTGTGAAGATACTGAGCATATCTGCTACAGACAGAATGCTGTGTACTGAAAGGTGGTTTCTTAATCACAGACCCCGCGGTAACAAGAATCAGCGGAGGGGTTGGGAGAGGAGATGGCTGAGTTGTGGTAGCAAGTAGCAAGAAGGCCTAAGGGGCAACACAATGTCTTTGAACCAAATAAAGAATTCATGCTCCTGTGATATTTCAAAACAATTTCCCAGCTTGACATTCTCTATTGGGCAGTGGATCTTTCTAAGGAGGTCATTGAGAACAAGTCAGTGAAGGGAAGAACTACACTTTTTTATAGCAGGGATTACAAACCAATACTGTAATTAGTTTTAAGTGGGCAAGTGGGGGTTGGGGGGGACACAGGTGTCTAGGGCGTTGCTTTGTTCTCCTGTCCAGATGTTGTGCCAGCTGCAGGGTGATGAGGGAGCTCGTGGATCTCACCTTCCCTACTTGTCTGATTCGTAGCTGGAGGCTTCTCTCTTTGGCTGACCATCTGGCTTCTGGCTCCAGGAAGTAAAATTATTATTATTTTTTTCCAAACGAAAGGCTTTGAATCACAGCTGTTAATTACCCGATGATTATTAAAAACACATATTGCCTACTGAGGGTTGAGCAGACAACTCATGCGTACTGTCTGGCCCCCTCCCAGAAGCTCTTGTCCTCCATCGAAGTACAGGCGTCTTCAAAGAACAAAATGTGATTTTCCTATACGTTCAGGCAAATGCAAGTAAGAAGGGCAGCGAAGAGATTCCAGGGCACTGTTTAAAGCAGTAAAGATGCTTTCTCCCAGCACAGCATGTTCCAGGTTCTCAAACTGCTTATCTTAGCCCAGTGCTTGACTCAGATTACTTCCATGTGGGGGTCTTGCAAACCCCTGCAGCCCCTCTCATGGTGCTGACTAAGGCCTGTGTACCAATGATGCCATGAAAAGAAAGAAAGAGAGAAAAAGAAAGGAAGGAAGAAAGAAAAGAATAAGGACCCAGCAGAAGGTCTCCAATAAACCATAGATCTCAGCTGTCATGCCCAGTTCCTGGAACTCTGGTATGGGGCAGATGGAAGCACAGCCTGGGGGTAGAGGGAGCAGCCAGTGAGGGGCCAGTTCTTTGCATGTCCGGGGAAATGACTGGAAATTATGGCTGGACAGGAAGAGGAAGCCAGCTTGGAGCTTCTACATGAGTGTTGGATTGTGGGGAGGAGCTCTGAATGTTTATGGGGCATTGCATGGGTTTTCCATCTTGAATCCCAGGCCAGGGGACAATGTGGTCGGACCTATAATCGAGGCGTACCGTGTGCTCTCTAAATTCTCGGTGTGGTGCTAGGCATGGTGGGAAAGTCAGACATCCAAGATGGGCTATCATTTTTCATAGCTTACAAACCAGTTGGCAACAAAAACTACAATGGACGGGGTAGTTCATGAACAAGGGAAGAAAAAAAAATAACTGCTAAATTCACACATTGAGCAAGTATTTATTGAATACTCATCACCACATAAATCAAGCACCGTATCAATGAACAAGATAGGAAAACATGATCTAAGATCTCTGCTCTCTTGGAGCATACATTCTAGCAGAATGAGAGAAAATACATCAAATTTAAGGAAGTGAAATATACACAATATTCTATGTAGATAAATGATAAGGGCAAAATAAATCAGAAAATAGGAATGGGTGCTCTTGGTGGCCGTGAACCTAATTACAGTGGGGCCTTGACTTACGAGTGTCCCGACTAACGAGTTTTTTGAGATACCAGCTGTCTCTCCGCTGATTTTTTGCATTGAGTTGATAGAGTAATTTGAGTTAACGAGCTCGGTCTCAGAACGAATTAAACTCGTAAGTCAAGGCCCCACTGTATCAGTAAGGTGACCAGGGCAGGCTTCTTAAAAGAAATGACGTGAAGGATGTCAGGGACTGAGCCACGCAGACAACTTGGGAGGTGCGTGCCCGGCAGGGAAAGCAGTCCCAAGGAAGTTACTGAGGCAGAATCAAGCTGGGCACATTCTCTGGTCATCAGCCTCAGTAACTGGAGTGAAATAAGTGACAGGGACAGTGGGGGGTGAAGCAAATGAGGTCAGGGAAGTAAAGGGGGAGCCAATGTCCATGGAGGACCTTGAAAGCCATGACAGACATGTGGGCTGTGCTAGGAGTGAAGTGGGACTCTGTTGGATGGCACTGAGCTGACAAGAGATGGGATGTGACTGCCACTCTAACCAGATGCCCTGGCCCCTGTGTTCTTTTCAAACTGGAACATGTGTCAGAATAACCTGAGGGCCTGTTGAGACACTGATTGCTGAGCCCCACCCCACATTCAGTGGGTCTGGTGCAGGGACTGAGTATTTGCATTGCCAAGGTTCATGCTAACACTCTCAGATGTCCCTGCTGCTAGGGGTCTTGAAGATCCCATTTGAGCTGTTCTAGAAAAGCCATGGGAAGAAATGGGGGGTAAAGCATCTAAACTCCTTCCAGGAGGAAGTGGATCGACTCTATGCCCTCATGAACAGATAGGATTTGGGCCGGGAAACGGCAGAACCATTCAAGAAAAGAGGAATTACCTGGTCCTCCTGAGACCCCTGATTTTTCTTTCCCATGCTGCCTTTCGCTGGAAAGAAGGCTGGGCAGTTTATAAAATGTAGGATGCGGTTATTTACATGGAGACCTCTCAATGAACCTTATCTCTGCCAAAATCTAGTCTCTCCAGTGCCCTTTTCAAGGTTCTCCTTCTTGTGTTATGTTTCAAGGAAAAGGGAGGTCTCACATGTGAATGCCGACCTTGGTCTGCTCTGCAGGCTACGTGCTGTCATTATCTCCAGCACCCCTCTCTCCTGGATTCTGTGGCTGCCATCCATCCTCAGTTACCTTCTGCAGGCATGATGTCTGCCCTATAAAGGCATGGGCGTGTATGTATGAGCAGACAAGGCTGGAGTTAGAATTTTTGTAATAATCGTCCAATGCGGGGTTGCTAGGGCCATAACACAGAAAGAGTTCCAGAAGGGAGAGAAGAGCAGGGACCCTTGAGCCCTGAGAAACTGCTGCACTCGGTGGAAGAGTAACAGAGGGAACAGGAAAACAAAAGACAAGATCTGCCAACGTCAGCAATGGAGACATAGTGCCTCTGTGAGAGCAAAGTTCAGGTGTATTCAGATCAGCAAACTGCCCCAGGGCAGGGGTTTCTCCCTGAAATAAAACAGTCTCCCAGAAGATCTTGGCCAGTTTCAGAGTCCAGTCAGTAAGGTTTCACACACTTTTGTTATAAACAAAAATTTATAGCAGAGGGTACCCAAGGCTACTTACATCAGACTAATAGGCTCCCTTTGTAAAATCGATGACAGAGGTAACAGATTCAAAATAAGAATTTCATGAACACAACGGTGGTTTCTACGTAAAGTCTTGGATGTCCCCCAGCCCCATTCCCCAGTATATTCTCTCCTTTGTTCCTTCTTCCCATCCAGTCTCTAGACGTCAATTTTGGGTCTTTGGCTACTTTATGTTCACCTACTTCCTTGAGATCAAAGGCTTGTAGATCAGCTCCCATCTTCCTGTTGCTTAAAATCACTCTGTTTGGGTGGGTCAGCGCTTAGTTTTAATGCTGATCTTCCGTCTGTGTCTGAGATCACAGCATCTCCCCGTGTACAATGTTATTTAATCAACTCCAGACTCCTCGCGAAACGGCCCTTAACTGTTCCTGTTTATTCCTCTTATTTCAGTTCATTTTATGCCGCTTCAAACACAACTGCCACTCACCCCGGTCCATTAATGGAAAATAAAGGTCATGGCTGGGGACGCCAATCATCACCTCCGCAGACTTCCACCCAGGCTTGTGCATGCGTGTGTCAATCTTTTCAATTTTCTTCCTGATTTAGTGGAAGCAATCAGAACAGAATGGGCCCCGAGTGTTGGCTGCAAAGCTTCCTCAAAGAAATGTACCAACAGGCAGGCCGCTGGCTGGCTGCACCCTATGAGCGCGCTCACCAGAACGCATTGACAACAGCGCGGGCCTGCTCCCCAGTCTCAGAGATGAAAATCCCTCTTCGGAAAATGCGTCTTGGGCTGGCTATGCGGGCGGTTGGTGTCTGTCTGTGCCCTGGCGCTGCTTTCTCTTCAGACCTCCCCTCCCCCAGGGCCTCTATCTGTACATGTGCTTCATGATGTGATATCCTACTGTGTGTGGTGGAGCATAACAGTTAGGAAGAGGCACGCACTTTCAAATCCAACTACTCCTACCACTTCTTAATTGGGCGGTCCTGGGCATATTTTATATAAACTCTCCGGGCCTCCATTTATTTGTCTGCAAAGTGAAGATAATTAAAGGACTTGTTTCAGAGGCCTCTCAGGGGGATCAATGAGATCAGCTGTAGCAAGTTCTCAGTACAGCAGAAAGCGCAAGACTCATCTTGCATTCTGTTATGTATTAATCCAGTTTGTTATTTATTCATCCAAGTGTCCAAGCTCCAACCTTCGGAGTCTTGGTCAATATCACTTCTCTCCCCATTCCTACTCTGTGTCTCACTGGCCTCTTCTCCTGTCCATTGTTTCACAGAAAATCTCTAGGACCCACCCCCTTCTGTCTCTTCCTGCTGCTATTGGTTCATTTGGGCCTCACCTATCTCTGTGGTCCTGCCTCCCGTCCTCCACCGCCCAGTCCCTTTCATCTTTCCTGAGGTCATCCAAGTTGTTTTCCCTAAATACTTTCTCAGTGTGAGATTTCAGTAGGAGAATTTTAAGGCACTCTATTCATTGTGATTTTGATAAAATGCTCCCCTGCCCCAGTTTTTATCTTCATGGGTCTTTTTGTTCACACTGTCTCATTATCTCAAGCCTGGTTCCATGCTAGTCCATCATCTTGGCATTGCTAGTTTGATATAGCCTTCAATGGCACTGAATAGTTCTTAGCAACACCTGTTTGTGCAGACTTTTATTATTTTGGTCAGGATACAAGGTCAGGGTCTATAGATGACACATATTTTTCCATATGTGTATGTGCATGTATTTTACTTTTAAAATATTATTTTCTTTATACTCATGTATAAAAAAATGACTATACTGTCATGTATACAGATGTACCAATATTTTTTAAAATGTGTTTTTAGAGCCGAAACCGGTTTGGTTCAGTGGATAGAGCGTCGACCTGCGGACTGAAAGGTCCCAGGTTCGATTCCAGTCAAGGGCATGTACCTTGGTTGCGGGCACATCCCCAGTAGGAGATGTGTGTGAGGCAGCTGATCGATGTTTCTCTCTCATCGATGTTTCTAACTCTCTATCTATCTCCCTTTCTCTCTGTAAAAAATCAATAAAATATATTTTTAAAAAAAATTAAAAAAAATAAAATGTGTTTTTAGTGATTTCAGAGAGGAAGGAAGAGGGACAGAGAGATGGAAACATCCATGGTGAGAGAGAATCATGGATTGGCTGCCTCCTGCAAGTTCCCCACTGGGGACTGAGCCCACAACCTGGGCATGTGCCCTTGACCAGAATCGAACCTGGGACCTTTCAGTTCACAGGCCGACGCTCTATCCACTGAGGCAAACGGGCTAGGGCCAGATGTACCAATATTTAAAGCAGTTTCATAATGAATCACATCTAAATTTTAAAAATGCATAAACATTAAAACACTGATTGGTCATATAGAAAGCAGAGTGGGAGAAAAACAAGCATTAGCTATCATTTTCATTTTTATTAAAGAGAGGCTCCCTCTGAGAAGGATCAAATCGGTTAGTAATAGTCATCCATATTGCAAAATAATATATGCTTGAGAAAGTTAAAGTCTCGTGTGCTGTAGTCACTTATTCCCAATGAGGCATCTCCGCTTCTTTTATGATTGATTCTGTTGGTATAAAATAATGTTTTACATTAGTATGATTACAGTGATAATCACTTATTAATTTATAACATTAGCATGATGAATATAATTATTAACCGAATAGTAAAGGCTTATTTTAATGAAAAAAATTATTTTCATGTCAGCTGACAGCTATGCTACTCTCTTATACAGAATTTTTGCTATTTCCCCCATCTCTATGAGTTCAACCCAAATCCTATTAGCTTGGCCTTCAAGGTGTGTTTTACTCTACTAGTCCAACCTCTCCATTCATTGCTTCACCAGCAAGGACTTTGCCCTTGACTTTTCTTCCCTGGTTCTGTTCCCATTTAACATCATCCTATGTCCCTAAGCCACTAAAATTATTTTAATAACTGCACAACAATATATCATATGGGTATGCCATAATTTATGTAACATCTCCATAGTATTGATTTTTAAGATAATTTGCAGTTCTCTGATATGATGAGTAGTATTATAAAGAACATTATTGTTCTGAATTTTTGTCACATCCACAGATAGATTTTTGGATAACTTTCTGACAACCTGAAAGTATGCTTACAATAGCCACTATGGCGGATTCCTGCTGGGCAAAGACACCTGTGACAGCTAAGGGACCCCTGGGCAGTGCAGGAAGGGAGGAGAGAAGATGGTGACAAACCTATTACCCAATGAATTTCCATCCATAGTGCTGCCACCTCATCCACCAGCTCAAAAGCTGACTTCCTGGGTGGATTAAGCCTGGTCCTCTTAATGGCCACTCTGGGAATGACCTGGTTTGG
Source organism: Myotis lucifugus (assembly GCF_000147115.1). Taxonomy (NCBI): domain Eukaryota; kingdom Metazoa; phylum Chordata; class Mammalia; order Chiroptera; family Vespertilionidae; genus Myotis; species Myotis lucifugus. The sequence goes on along the minus strand of NW_005871273.1, from coordinate 913,157 downwards.
AGGCCGAGCAGCCCTTCTCTTTGGGATCCAATTGGCATGTTTGATAAGGTTCCCCTAAGAACCCAGTACATCCCTTGCTCCTTCCTGACTTACATGTTTTTATTTTAGTGAATCCTCCCTGCCTCCCATCCTCTCATCCTCTCAGCATACACTATGGACCAAACCTGTGTTTGGTGGTGAATGCGCTCTGGCCCCGCCCTAAAGGCCTGAGCCTCCTCATGTGTAGGACAGAGAGTCAAGATTATATCCAGATCCCCAACGGTGCTGTTTATTTTGGCGACTGCCAACTATTTCCTGTGCTTATGTTTTGCTGTTTTCTCTTACCTTAGGGTAGGTACATTATTCATACCCAGTCTCCTCCCCTTTGCCTCCCCCAAGATGTGTGAGTGCACACGTTCCTATTTCTCTAAAATGCTCTGAACTTCTAGACAGAAACTGCTCTTATTATGTCCACGATTAGCATCATTATTAATAATCTAAATAATACCAGGATGACCAGCAGCACAGGGTTCACATGATTATTAGACCTCTTTTTATTATGTCTTCACCATCGCCCAGGGGGTGCTCAGAAAATTAAAATCCACTCATAAGAATGAAGAATAATTAAAATAACACCAAGAACAATAGAAACGGGATGACAAATATTGAAAAACTAAGAAAACATAACCAAGGGGCTAACTTCACGGCGACTGGCCCTAATAAGATCAACAAGGGGAATATGACACCATCCTTCCCTGAGAACCCGAAAATTCCCTCCTTCATGCTCTGTGGCCTCTGCCACTCAGTTCTCAAGAGGTGCTAGATTGTGTAACACCTATTTAGCTGATCCTGACAAAAATATGCTGCCAGGAGGCAAAAGATGAAGAGAAAAGAAAACTCTTTCATTACAAGAGTCACACTGCGGACTCTTCGCCTCTGGCTGGATGCTGACAAAGCTCCTAGGCCTTCTCCACCCCACCCCCACCCCCCGACCCCTGGGTCCTGTTCAGGCTTCATGGACCTTAACAGAGACTTCACACTTCACTTCCCCCATGTCCTATGCACCCTTGCAGGCTTTTACCTTCAGTTTCTCCATCTGAAAAATGGGTATATTGGTCAGACATACAACTCAGGAGAAAAGCAAAGTAAAATGGTTGTTTCTAAGCAAAACACATACAGCAGTCACATGACAGTCATTCTGATGAAGCGTATAGGCATTACCAGCTCAGAGGGGGTGGAATTTTACTGTCTGAAACCAAACCAGGTAAAGAAAGGAAACAGCTAGAACAGGCAAGTTTTGTTTCCTGGACGCCTTGGTAGACAGACGTCTGACTCTGATCAGAGAATGTGTCACCAAGCTTTACCTTTACTAGACACCGACTCGCCACCTATGTTCACACGGAGCTGGGCGGGTTCCTCGGGGGCTGTCCTGACCCGTGACTCAGTCGCTCTTTCTGTTAGTCTTGTGTCTGAGGCCAAGGTCGTTGGGCATACATGTCTGCAGGGGACAGAGCACTGGAGTGGGAGTCAGAGGCCATGGCCACTCCTTAGGGCTTCCCTCCTGAGATAAATATTCTGTGTGTTCTTGAGCCACTTCTGGGTAAATGGTCAAAACAGTGTGACCCTCCATACATCGCTCCTCTCCTTGTCTCAGTTTCCTCATATAAAATAAGTAAATAAGGTATTGGGTAAGCTGTCCTCCCAACTCTGATGTAATTTCCGTTACTTCAAAGATAGAAACGAAGATCTGGGAAAGGTGGCTTATCTAAGTTGACATGCCCGATGGACGCTGAGCGAGAGAACCCTGTGATGCCAGTTCTAGAGTCCAATGTGTTTTTCATGTCACCAAAGCGACTTTGTATCCCAAATGCCATAAGATAGTGAGACCTGTTCCTTTTTTAATTTATCTTTATTGTTGAAAGTATTACAGATGCCCCCTTTTTATCTCTGTTGACCCCCTCCCCCACTTCTGACCCAGGCCTTCCCAGCACTATAGTCTGTGTCCATGGGTTATGCATGTATGCCGATACGTTCTTCGGTTCATCTCTTCCCATGGCCTCCCTCCCCTCTGAGATTCTACAGTCTGTTCCATGCTTCCATGTCTCTGAGTCTATTTTGTTCATCAGTTTATTGTGTTCATTAGATTCCACATATGAGCTCTGTATAGACACACACACCTTTACTTGTCATCTACCTGTCTGACAGTCTATTTTCCTGCTCACAGGCTAAAGGTACTGAGCAGGTAGTCTATTAAGGGACTGAGATTGGCCTTGTCTGCCTGGCTTTACCTGCATGGTGCCAGGCCCCAGTCGGAAGGGGCAAGAGGCTGCCCACCACCTCTCCCTCTCTCCTCCTCATATCCATCAGCCCAGTGTCCGCCGCCTCCTCCAATGCATTTCGCTTTCTGTTCCATCTCATTGGACACTCGATCAGGCCCTGAGACGGTGTCTGTCAGTTCCTGAGATACAGTCCGGATCTGCCAAAGCCTCTCACTCCTGACAAGGGAGCCGAGGACACCATCACGGAGCGAAAAAGAGGCAGATGATGAGTGTAGCTCAATTTTGTTCAAATAGCGCCCCCCTGACTTCTCTTAGGGTGGCCTAGAGAAGAGGAGGGGAGAGGGAGGAGAAGGATGGATGAGGGGAGAGCTGTCCCCCTGCCTCTATCCTGGCAGGAGGTGTGTCCCTCTTGGTTAAGAATCCAGTGTTGATCCATCACAGTCTCCCGAATCAGGCGTGTACTTTTACAAGGAGCCATGCTAATCGAGGTTTCTATGCCGGGAGCAGTGTCACTACAAGGGGCTGATCATGGTGACCGTCCTCAGAGAGCCTGAGCTCTTACCTCCTCTTTCCTGTGGGCACAGCGCTGTGGTTTATCTAGGAAGGTGCTGCTTCTGAGCGGCAGGTGTCCGACCCATGGTGTCAGGGAGGGGAAGGGAGCAGCACTCCCTGGTTCCCATGTACCTGCATCGCTCAGTCAGCCCCACCAGGAGGCCACTTGTCAGATGAGAAGAGCACCAGCCATTTGGTGCAATAGGGACAAAGGAAGGAAAGAGGCCGGGGTGGGGGGGGGGTTGGGGGGGTGGCACGGGCTCTAGGGGAGTGGGAAGGGGAGGGGCAGAGCTGCTGGAGCAGGAGGGGACCCTCCCCCCTTCCCACCACAGGACCACAGCCTCAGAGATCACAGGAACCTTGGTCCTGAAGCTCGGCCAGCCCATTTGTTCCGCCCCACTTCTCAGGAGAGGAGAAACCAGTCATGCTATTTGTTTCTCCGCGCCTCTATTTTTATCCGGCGTAAACTGTGTTGATTTTTCAGCATTTCCTTATTTGTTATTTTATTTGCCCTCCAGAGCTCTGGGAAAAAAAGGCATCCGACTTCATTTTCGCTTCTCCCCTCCTGATCCCGGGAAGATGAATAGGTCTGGGTGTGTGATGTCTGTGCTCACGGCTCCCTTCCCTCTTTTTTTTTCCTTCTTTATGCGCCCCCTCGGCCTCCCCTGCCCCTGCTCCCACCAGTATCTTTCCCTCGGAATCCGATCCTTGATTTTGCCTGGAGTGAGGCGGGGAGATGGGGGAGTCCCCATTCCCCTCAAACTCAGCCAGAAATATATTAATGCCACCCCAGGCCCCGGGGTGCCATCCTCGGCGTTTTCTCTGCCTTGTCCAACTCGGTTTCAAAAGTTAAATGGCTTCTCTTCTGATATGAAAATTAATTTCTGGACAAAGAGAAATACGGCTGCACAGGGGCCCAATTTGTGTTGTCTCGCAGCACGGCTGTAATTACACTGTAGATCAAGCTGACTCCTCCGTTTCCACCGGCTTTTTCCCTCTCTGCTGTCCCCGAGGCCGCCCGGCTGGCCAGCAGCAGCGGCTTTCATTAGCGGCCGAGCAGGGGAGAGCGACGGATGGGCTGCGCTGGCCATCACTCCTGGGTCTCTCTCCTCAGCTTGCGTTTCTGGATGGACACGTGCAACCCAGACAAATGCAGGTGGGCCCCGGGGTGGGGTGAATGGCAGTGGCGATGGGCGGGACTCCCATCCCCTTGTCTGCAAACTGCCAGTCTCCGGCTCTGACATGTCAGCCAAGAGGGTCTGACACATGCCCCACGGCCTCTGCACATTCCCCTCACCCTCCCACCGCACAGAAGTCAGGGCGCACCTGCTAAAAATGGTCACTATTGGCATCAAGCTAAGAACTTGTGAAATAGGGCAGAACCAACGAGAAATTTTCCATGTAGCGAAAGGGAAGTGACTTTTATGCTGGATTCAATATTGCGCATTCTAGAGTATGTCCAGAAAAAACATGGCCTACCCAGTGGTCGGCAAACTGCAGCTCGCGAGCCACATGCGGTTCTTTGGCCCCTTGAGTGTGGCTCTTCCACAAAATACCACATGCGGGCGCGCACGTACAGTGCAATTGAAACTTTGTGGCCCGTGCGCAGAAGTCGGTATTTTGTGGAAGAGCCACGCTCAGGGGGCCAAAGAGCCGCATGTGGCTCACGAGCCGCAGTTTGCCACCCACTGGCGTAACCTCATACCCCAGCTCCCAGAGCTAGTTCTCCATCGTTTGCTGGTATAATTACTCACCAGCACCTGTGGCCCTACGGGGGCCATCTGCTCTGCCAATAAGCCATGTATTATTCTCCAAAGAAGCTTATCTGATTCTGACACCTACAAGGTGAGTGCACACTCTTTGTTCACAATCATGACCAGCATCACTTCACGCGTTGGGTGCAGTGCTTTGGGTGTGGAGAGAGGAGTGTGCACACGCACACTCCACAGGTTAGAGTCAGCCCGGGAGGTGTGGACACTCCCGTCAAAGGAGCCAGCGCTAAAGAATGCGATTCCGTGTTCTCTCCGACTGAACTGGGTGCCCAGGGATGTGGACCAGACCCCTGCTGCCCCCACTGGCCCGCGGGCCATTGATCTCGTTGCTGCATCTGCCCGTTGAGGTTCGGGTCTCTCCCCACGGGGCTCCCAGCAGTTCAGAGATGGTTGAGCTTCAGTGTCTCGGATGAGTAAAAGTTCTCTCTCACACCCCATCCCCACAATTCTTTTTCAATGGACCAATATTCATAGGGTCTTGACTGCTTTTGAGAAGTTAAAAAAAAGTTCGCTTTGTTACAAAGGATAAACACAAAAGGTGTGTTTGGGAATCAAGAATTTTGAGGTTCAAATCCAAAACGTATTACTGAGGATGAGCTATTTGACCTCTTGGAATGTCATTTTCCCCAAATCTGAAAAGTGGGGATAATAATACCTCCCCTACATCAATGCTCTTTCAACAAGGAGAGCAAATGGTTGCTGTGTCTGAGCTGCTGGATGGCCTATGACAAACCTCTCATCACACACACGGGCCTCAGTTTGCTTTCCTAAGCCTGTTATCCTGTCCTTGGTGATGCCTACGGAGGCCTTTGAAAATCAGGACAGCTCAGCGCCAGGTGCTGACGCCTGCCAAGCCACAGGGCAAGCTGTCATTGGCTTCCAGGACAGAGATGAGAGGCAGGGGTCCCAGGAGGACTCCGGTCCTGGTTAGAGCAGAGGTTCGCCAGCGGGAGAGGAGGAATGTTACTGTGTTACGACCAGTCCCGGGTGGGGAACTCCAGGTGCCAAAGGCTGCCTGGGGTTCTCATTTCTCTCCACCCTTCAAATAGAGACAGATGCAGAACATCTGGCTGAAGCGAAGACCCTGCAAGAACCATGCGTGAGGGGCTCAGATGAAAAGGAAACACTAATAATGAGTCGGAGCCTCCATGCACAGCCTCTGAGACCCAGGAGTGGGCTTGATTATCTGACCTGTGGTTTCATGGGAAAAGAGACATGGTTTGGGAGTCAAGTAGGCGTTTGAAGCCTCACTTTGATGCGTGACTCAGCAGAGTGCTGAGTAGTCACCTTTGTCACTCACCCTCAGCTTCCCCGTTATAGCAGCAGGATACCACCCCGACCCCTCACGGGGCTGTGCCGTGTGGCTGTGCAAACCTCAGCCCCGGTGTCTGTCTCTGGGTCTCCAGGAAAGCTGCTCACCTCGGTACACCTCAGTTTCCACATGTGGGAAAGGAGGAAGACGTATTGCCCGTCTCAGGGGTGTCCTGAGGATCAAATGACACGAGGCCCACAGTACCCGATGTAATGAATACTCAGCAGGCATCTCCCTTTTCACTAATCAGTGTCTATTGTTAACAGTTTCATTATTTTATGATGGTCACTTATTACCCACAAAAAAGATAGTTCTTACCTACTCCTTAGACTAGACTTGGGCGCTAATGAAACCACCTGTATGTTTGTTTTTAAACGGCTTATATTAAAATCCCTAGAAATTTTTCATTTTCTGAAAAACACTGTTGATTCTAGAATTTCCTTTCATGATTTATATCCTCTCTCTTTCTCTCTCTCTTACCTCTCTCTCTTTTTACCTCTCTCTCTCTCTCTCTTTCTCTCTCTCCCTCTCTCCCTCTCTCTCTTTCTCCCCTGCACTAAAACAGAGCTGCAGGCAGTCAATTTCAAGTCAGTGGGCTGTGAAAAGCGGCTAGAATAATAGTTGATTGACCCTGACTGTGGCAGCTGGAACTGAGGGCAGGCCAGGCTCTGCTGGAATATAATCGTCATAATGGATGTTTCGTCGTCTTTGATCATTTCCATGACCTTTAAGACAGGGGATGTTTGCAGGGAACCGGGTGAGCACTGCTAGAGGACCCCCATCCAGGGGAGACGGCCGAGCCCAGGGAGGGCTGGGCCTGGGTGGGAAGCACGCAGGTGACTGATGACGAGGGTGCGCTCACCTGTGGGTGTGGGCTCTCCATCACTGCAGAGGATGAATGTGTGAGCTCTGAGAAGGTAGTGCATTTCACAGTGATGCAATCCCTAATTTCAAATATACCAGAGCCACACAAATATGCTCCATCTTTAGAAACTGGGATTTTGCTCCTGAATACTGACCTGCCTTCTTCATTCACGGAGGTGATCACAGACTTTGTGATGAAAACATAATTAGAAAGCAAACAGATATTTAAGCTAACTTAATGTTTCAGTATTGTGAACAACTTGTTGGCAAGTGGAATTACAAATAGACAATTGTGGAAAGGCAAGACTAAGGAAGGAACTCAAAGAGGAAGCGGAGAGCGTGGAGAAGTGAATGATGGCCCAGATTGCCTAACTTGTGGATTAAATGTAGCAAAACAAAATTAGAATTTAGAGTCAACTAATCTTAGCTATAATAATACAAGAGTAATATGCTAATTAGACCGGATGTCTTCCGGACGTCATTCCGGACATCCTTCCTGACCAAGCTGGGGTAGAGGGAAGCCAGCCCGGGTCCTGGGTGCCTGCAGGTGGCTGGAGGATGGAAGCCCAGGTCCCAGGTGCCAGAGGGAAGCCGGTGCCGGCAGCCAGGGAAGGAAGGCCTACTCTTTCACGAATTTTCGTGCATCAGGCCTCTAGTAAATTTAATAAAGACACTCAACCTATGTAAATTCTGAGAGAAATTTTGTTGTGACCTTGAGAAAACATTTCTGAATAATAGCATGCTACCTCATTCTATAAGCTACCGCTTGCTTGGTTGTTTTTAGATTTATTCATTTTGTGATCATTCAGTTCAACTATTTATATCGAGAGAAACACTATGTAAATGATTTTTTTTCTTTTGAAACAAAACACTAAAACAACCAAAGAGCGCATGAGTATCTTTGGGTATCTGTAATCTAAATTATGGTATAGTTTTTCTCTGGAGCTAGAGAAATAACCTATGTGAATTACATAGAAATTGTGATTTTAGCCAAGCTGTTTCCAATATTTGATAAAATGGCACTTAAATCAATTTAACCATGTTGTGAGCTCGGGGTAAAATATGTGCGAGGGGGAGCATACATTATTTACTTTCATTTAATTTATTTCCATTTAAAGCAGGGGAGCTCGTGGTAAACAGACTGGTCCGCTAGAAAACAATGGAAGTAGAATTGATTGCTTTGGGAGAAATAGAAAGAAAGAACCATGTATTCAAGTAGCATAGAATCTAGGTGACGGGTGAGGACAGAGAAATGAAATAATAGTTTGTTTTTCATGGCAACAATTCAGCAAGCGTGCACATGAAATCTGTATGAACCGCATGCCGACGTGCTGCCTGGGTCCTGGGGAGGGGTGCCATCAGGCATCTCTGAGGGTGACACAGGCTGATAGACTCAAGTTCACTTTCTCAATGTCAGTGCATTTACAAGACACCCTCTGAGGGCTTTAGCTTTGCTTGATGGTTCAGTTCAATTATTGCAAGAAGGGAGTTCAGAGAACATATCTTTGTCTCCTTTTCCTCCTCTTATAAAGTGTTCAGTGGTTTCAACTAAATTTTTTCTAGCTGAGACTTGGTGGTAATCTCCCAGGCCTGGGCCTATGTTTTCCATTTAACAAGTTGTTTCTTTATTTCTTTATTGATAAGCCTTTCCTAATTGTGTGTTTCACTGGTTATTATTAACAAGGTGTTTTTGTTTTTTTAAATCCTAAAAATAATAACTCTTGGTTAGGATATATCCATTCTGGTGTCTGGTGTTTATTGAAGAACTAATTTTGATAGAGATAAAATGGAAGAAGAAAATAAAATGTAAAGGCCATATTATGATGTTTTCCATTTACAAAAGTTTTCTTAAAAAATAAAGATTGTTTTCCAGAAATGAAATGTGGTAAAACCAAACAAAATACAATGCTAACCCTTCATGGGCTCTTCCTCAGAGGGGTAATTTGCTATGTAGGTTTTAAATTAATTAAGGATCATGGGACAGTTACATTGAATTGCCATATGTAGAGTCCCTACTAAGTGTTCCATCAGAATGAAGGTATATCAGATTGATGACTTACGCCAGTCTTCAAATATATTTTATTTGCAAGCCACTGCCCCTTTGAGAACTTTCCCTCTACATTTCAAGGAGAACAGGCAAAAAGACCGGGAAGTCATAGGACATAGTAGAAGCAGATGTTCTTATTTTTCTGAGAATGTGTACATCCCTCGTCATGGTCCAGATAAAGTAGGGCTTTGTGTAGAATAAACATGTCAAACTCGCGGCCCGCGGGCCACATGCCTCATTTATTTGGCCCATGTTAGCCTTTGAGTTTGACGTGCTTGGGGCAGAGCTGTTGTATCCAGGACGATGCCCCAATACTGAGAGTGTTCTACCGTCTGGATTGGTCATTCCCACACTCAGACCAAATGGACCTTGTGGTCATTCCTACTTCCCTCATGGCATATTCTGTCTCTAATAATCTGCCAGCATCTGATTGGTTCTTAGATTGGAAACTGCATGTTTTTTTTACACTTAGAAACTCTTAACATCCTGAAATTAGCCCGTATCTCAGAAGCAGGTCCTATTGTGCTTCCTACTTTGAAGCTACTGACGTTCCTGTCACTTGAAGCAAATTTCGTCACCTTCCCTGATGTCCCCCTTCTGTGAATCAGAAGTAATTTAATTATTTCTTAACTGTAAGGAGCCACTGAGAGGATTGATTTGTTAATGTTTGTAAACTACTTTAGGTATGTGAAGCGCTAAGTATTATTAAATTCCATACCAATAAAACTGCAATCCGGAACCTAAAGGGACTGAATAATTGACTTTATTCTTATGAGTTTATAATATTTTAGCAAATTTACCAAAAAAGGTGTTTTTTACTCCATCTAAATCTGTATAGAGATGATGTTTGTAATACAGAACATGCAAATCAACCCCTTCTTCCTACTCAATAAAAACATGAAAGAACCGACTACCATTAGAAGCAAACTACACTGTCCTGGGGGAAAGTTAGCTCCCGATGTCAAACATAGCTGGCAATTTCCCCTCCAAGCAGCCTGCAGACAGCCTGTGGAGAAGGTAAGAGGCATCCAGAAGTCTATTAAGGAATCCGATATGGATTAGACAATGACATGCTAAAAACCAAGACTTCTCTAACTGGGTTGTTTTCTGGACTCTGACACAATTGGGTAGATAAACATAACAGATTTGCCCTTAAGCCCAACTTCTTCTGGACACAGGAATTGAATATGAAACTGGTTAGCCCGAGACACTCAGATCCGGCTATCCTTTGTTCCTCTGACGTCATTATAGGGTGGTGCGTCACCCCCAGCACTGACGTCATGCCCGGATTGCTGGAAGCTCACACATCAGACCGCCTGGGCTACGGGCTGCACATGTGCTTATCTCCTGGGTGGATGCACACACGCTGCCTACTGACCCCGCGTATTAATGTCTCTGCAGACACACAGATCTATTCACACCAGCACAACCCACAGCTGCACACTCTCCAGGAGGAGACAGCACGCTCAGTGCCCATCTTGATCTGGGAAATTATACCAACAAATTACTGTAACAAAGACTTGACAATATGCCCAGTGATGACTCAGCTGAAGCCACGCCCTCTAGTCATAAGGGGGCGCTCCTCTCTAGACAATCCCTGGCGCACAGCCCGGGCACTGCCATGGGGTGGTGCCCACTTACTCTCCAGTTGATGGTGCTGCCAGAAGCACTTTGTGGAGTAACAGCCTTGGGTGACAGTGATCATCACTTGTGTCATAGCAGCTGTATTTCCTGGAGCTGTCCCTGTAGGATTTGAAGGATTCCTAAAGGGAATAGAGGGTCAGTTCTGGGGATTAGGTGGCATTGGGGTAGGGTGAGGGGAGGGTTGTGGGTTGAGGGAACCTGGGCCAGGTCAGTTAAGGGCTCAGTCCCTCAGTCTCTCGCTCTTTGAAATCGGGAGAGTTATTCCAGCTACAACTGCCTTACAGGATAAGGCCAAACATGATGGAATGGCTGTGAAGGTGTTGGAAATTTGAAAGCTCTAGGAAAATACAGTTGGTGACTGAGAAGCAGTATGTCTGCTACAACCAGAGTCTTCGCCCGGCTTAATCATGCCTTGGGCACCATGGCTCCATCCTAAGGTTCCCGCTTAGAAGACCTCTAGTCCCTACAGAGAAGGAGTACAGCGGCCGCACTGAAGTAAACTCCCCAGTGGGCAGAAGAAGCCCTACGTTCTGTCCTTGTTGAATTTCACCAAAGGAAGCATTTCAAGGGAGTGTGTTCATTCTCTGATCTGTGCCCCTCTCAGCTGGGCCCCTAAGCCCTGGGCTGCGGGGTGCAGAGGACAGAGCACTGCGGGGAGCTGTGAGGGATGGGCCCCTCTGCCATGTTCTGTGCTTAGCCATCAGCCAATGTTTCCGCTGCCCTCTCTTTGGGAGTCTTCATACGCTCCTGCTCCTATGGGTAATCGGAAGGCCCAGGTAAGTAGAGACAGTGGAGACTCCAAAAAAACTTCCCTCAGAAGGTGACTTTCAGGGTTGGCAAGATTTAATTTATTTCTCTGTGGCAACCATTGGGGACGGACATCTTTCACAGAGCTCCGTGGACAGGATGGGGACAAGTGAAACATTGGCCACTGGGGAGGTCGTGGTTGACTTGTATGTGGGCTGTGATGGAGCCCGTCGGCGTGGTGACAGTTTTACAGGGAGGGGGAGGGGGCTGCGGAGAGCAAGAAGACGATGCCCATGAGTGCGTTTCTTCCTCAGGCTCCAGCCTCCTCCTTTGCCTTCCTTGATCCTCACGGTGTAATTTCCCAGATCAGGATGAGCACTGAGCGTGCTGTCTGTCTCCTGCTGGACAGTTTGCAGTTGTGGGTTTTGCTCGGATGGACAGAACTGTGTATATGCAGAGGACATTAATTAAGCCTGAGTGTGTAATCACCTTTGTCTTCAATGGAGCTCAAAGTGTTACAGAACAAAGGCGTCAATTTGTTTTCCCCGCGGCTTAGGACACTGAGAAACTTAAAAAATT
>NW_005871273.1:814530-901195 GCF_000147115.1 Myotis lucifugus | reverse complement strand
AAAATGGACTTTTCTCACTGCATCTATAACTACAGCTCCCCAAACTATTAATGCAGTCAAAACTCCTATGAGCTCGGAACTCCGCATCAAGACGCCGGCTGCATAAATTACAGGCGCCCAACCTCGGCATCTCTTCTGAGATTTTTCTGCAGACCTCCTCCCCTTGGGTTCCCGTTGCTGACACTTACATGGGTGCCAGGGACTGGACCACGGCCTGGCCTCCACTTCCCTGGGAGAGGCAGGCCTGGCTGAGCCCTTGCTTGTACCTCCTTCCCCTTTCTCACATCCATCTTGCTACTGATATCCCAGCAAAGCCCCTCTGGTGTTTCCACTAAAGGCAATTGCTTTCTTTCTTTCTTTATTTTATTTTATTTTATTTTATTTTATTTTTTAAATATATTTTATTGATTTTTTACAGAGAGGAAGGGAGAGAGATAGAGAGTTAGAAACATCGATGAGAGAGAACCATCGATCAGCTGCCTCCTGCACATCTCCTACAGGGGATGTGCCCGCAACCCAGGTACATGCCCTTGACTGGAATCGAACCTGGGACCTTTCAGTCCGCAGGCCGACGCTCTATCCACTGAGCCAAACCTGTTTTGGCAAAGGCAATTGCTTTCTTCCTGGGCTCTCCAACTCCAGTCTCGCCTCCCCCCACCCCCACCCCGAAATTATCTTCCACCATCTTGCCAGAGCTATGGATATAACATGCAAAATAAACCATATCACTCCTAAATGTAAAGCCCCCCGTGAGTGCCCACAGGCTGCGGATCATCTCAAGCTTCTTCAGGATAAAGAGGCTCTTTGTCATAGAACCCTTCAACCACCAGCCTACCTCCAGTCCTACCTCTCATTCCAACGTCTAGTAACACCAAGTCATTTTCCTGAAAGCCCAAGAAACGCTCTTGTCTGTGCCTTTGGCATTCCCTTCCCTTTGCATAAGGTCCTTCCCCTGTTTCTTCATCTAGCAAGCTCCTCCTTCCCCTGTGATCTCAGGCAAGTCCCCACAAGGACACGGCCAAGGCATCACCATTGTGTCACTGTGACGGATGGTGGGCGCCCCACTGTGTTTGCCTCTGTCAGCTCCCATGGTGACTGTAGTCTGACCTGGTACATCTTTCTTAGCAGAATCCATTGATTGGGTTCAAAAAGTTCCAAAGCTACTGTGGATACGAAATCATGGTGCCCTGGGTTCAATCATGGTTCAATCCTATAGGGCAGCAGTTCTCAACCTGTGGGTCGCGCCCCCTTTGGCGGTCGAATGACCCTTTCACAGGGGTCGCCTAAGACCATGCTGCATATCAGATATTTACATTACAACTCATAACAGTAGCAACATTACAGTTATGAAGTAGCAACGAAAATAATTTTATGGTTGGGTCACAACATGAGGAACTGTATTTAAAGGGCCAGAAGGTTGAGAACCACTGCTATAGGAGAATATGTGTTTGGTCATGTAGCCACTCAGCTGTCTTTGCTAAGGGTTTTTAATGTGCCAGGCACTCTAGTAGATTCTAGGCAACACCCCGGTGAAAGGATTCCTGGTCATGTGTGCAGGCTTCCCCGTGGTCCCCGGTAGCAGGGACAGTTCTGAAAATAGACTAGAGCAGCAGAGGATGATTCTTGCCAGCAGGGGTCACTGCAGCTATCCAGACACCCAGGCAGCTCCCATGAAGAGGCATTAGGCTCTCTGTCTTGAATTAATAACACTCTAAACGTTTCCTATTTATATGTGAAAATTCACATCTCTTTCTGTTTGGGGACCAGGCTAGATCTATTCATTCTCCTTTAATGGCTTTGTAAACACTCTGGCTTCTGTGACCTGCTCCCCCTCCCCCCTCTCTCCCTGTGCCCATTTATTGCCTCTCACTACATGGAGTGAGGAGTGATTTTTATTTTGATTGTATTCGTTTCCTATAAGGAGAGAGGCTGTGAGTGAATAGTACATCGGTTCCAATGACTTTCTGTTTTAAGAATGTTCCCAGAGGGGTGCAATTCTTTTAATTTATTTAATCCAATGTGCTTTTGCAGAATCACTCTCCTCTGCAAAACAGATGGGAGGGGACTGTCCCACTACCTTCTCTCTCTCTCTCTCTCTCTCTCTCTCTCTCTCTCTCTCCCCTCCCCTCGCTCTCTCTCCTCCCCTGGTGACATGGGCTCCTTACATAAGTGGGAGGTGTCCTGTGGGGGCTGTGCCTTCTCCAGCAGTGGGGTCCTTGACATCCAGGACCTTGGCTCTGCTCTTCTCTTGGGCCTGCCTCCGTGGCCTGTGTCCTATTGTTTGAACATAGAAACAGGGACACAGAGCAGCGCATGTCCTCAGCACTTAGAGCCACGGCCATTGCCTAGGAAGCCTAACCTTCTAGGCCGGTGATGGTGAACCTTTTGAAAAACCCTAACTTAACTCTGGTGCCATGTCACATATAGAAATTTTTTGATATTTGCAACCATAGTAAAACAAAGACTTATATTTTTGATATTTATTTTATATATTTAAATGCCATTTAACAAAGAAAAATCAACCGAAAAAATGAGTTCGCGTGTCACCTCTGACACGCGTGTCATAGGTTCGCCATCACTGCTCTAGACAATATAACAGATCAACAGTCAAAGCAGGAGTGGGTGCTGGAGAAGATGGAATAGACACAGTCAACTTCATTTCCCAATGAAAGCTGTTTTTGAATAAACTCACCATCAACAGCCATAAAGTCATCAGGAGCATGGGCTGACGGGTCGCATGGCCCTGGGCTTGAATCCTGGTTTGGCCACTTCCTGAGAATGTGACCTTGGGCAAACTGACTTGTTTAAGCCCCAGATTCCTAGCATATCATAAAGGAAGGACAATATTACCCACCTCCCAGGGCTGCTCTGAGGGGAAGTGACATAGAGCTTGCAAATTGCTCAGCCCTGTGTCTGGCAGGAAGCATGCAGGTTATGCTCACATGTACAGAATGAACACTATAGGAGACGTCTGTTCTAGCACTTACATCTCTGCATCGTCATTGCTATACATGCAGGACCACTTGACACTTGACTTTTTGCTGCCAGATCTACAGGGCAGACAGAGGCTGAGTCATTGGTGGTCTCTATGTCGTCTTGTTTAGGCAGGTTCTGTCACAGAATCGCAGCCCCGTGACTGCCCAATGTAAAGAAAGCCGGTAAGCTGTCCGTGACTGAAGGTCCGACTCCGGTGGCCTTAGGTGACAATCTGTTTACATGTGACACAGATGAAGCGCCAATTACCTTAATGTCTGTCCCCGTTTTTCTCAAACTTTGTCTTTCAGAATACCTGTGTTGCATTCCTTTTTGAGAGAGACGTCTTTTTCTTTTATTCATGAGCCTAGGCATTGCCAACTTCGTCCAAGGCTGTTGTACATGGTTGTTCAAGCTGGATAGTACTCAATCTGCACTTCTGTATGTGGTGGCCCTGAGTTCCCCTCAGTGTCCAGTTACAGGGAGACCCCAATGACATTACACTAAGCCACATGCACATGGCCACATACAGTGTATTTTTACTGTCTTTATTTCACACTCTAGAAAAATGTTACTCTGGCAACAAGATTATCACCTCCTTCCCTGTAGTTGTCAATCAAGCCTTCTGTACAAGTTGCTGTGACAATTACAGGGCTCCTAGTCCTGCTCCCCCTCTATGTTCCCCACTCTCTGTTGGGTACCTCCATCAACTTAGCTGCTCAGGGAAGAGGCCCAGTAACCTCTTGACACTCCCTTTTCTACAGTCCTGTCACCTAAGTCATCACCAAATCCTGTGGATGTCACCTCAAAATTCATCTCGAACTCTTGCATTTCCACTTGTTCCTTTAAGGCCACACCTCATTCCTCTGCTTAAACCACAACTGTAGCCACTGACTGGCATCTCCCTCTCAGCCTCATTCAAATCATTCTCATCACTGGAGTCTGGGTGAGATTTTGCGACTGTAACTTCCTTATCCTACATGCACTTACCTACCAGTGAATTTCCATTCCACTTAGAATCAATCCTAAATGCTTTCCATAATCTGGAGTGCTCCACTGCTTTCCAGCCTTGCCCACCTCTGCATCTCATTATGTGCCTTTCTCCCCAGCCTCAGTATTCTCAACTCCATGGCCCTTCTTCAGTACCGAGGTAAAAATGTGGCTCCATCCCATCTTCACACGTGTCTTTTCTTCTATCTGTAAGACTCCCACCCTCCCCTTCCTCATTGCCTCCCTAATTCCTACTCACCCTTCAGGGTGTTTCAAAAGTTCTTCTTCTAAGAAGGCTCATCTTTCACCTCCTAGCCTGAATTTGGTGGCCTTTATTATTTTCTCTTAGTGTGCTTTATTTATATTTCTAATGATATTTGTCATCATTTATATTCGTGTGTGTGCGTGCGCGTGCGCGTGCACCTACGGTTAATACTTGGTTCAAACTCTGTACCTGGTAGGGATCATGTTTGTTATTTTACATTTTATATTCAATACCTGTAGCATGGTACCTGATCAAAAAGAAAAAAAAATAGGTGCTGAAAAATTGCTTAATGAAAGAAGCCAACATTTTTTCCTGAATATTTTAAACTCAATTGACCTCAAGGAAATGCAAACCAAACCCACTACAAAATAGAACTACACAACTCTTATAATGACCAATATTTTAAAAGCCTGACCAGCCCAGCCAGTGTGGCTCAGTGGTTGAGCATCAACCTATGAACCAGGAGGTTATGGTTTGATTCCCCGTCAGGGCATGTGTCTGGGTTGTGAGCTCCATCTTCAGTGGGGGGCATATAGGAGGCAGCCAATTAATAATTCTCTCTCACCATCAATGTTTCTATCTCTCCCTCTCCCTTCCTCTCTGAAATCAATAAAAGTATAAAAATAAATAAAAAGACTGACCATGATAACCAAGTTTTAGCCAAAATGTGGGGCACAGGAACTAACATACACTGCTGGTAGGAAAGAAAAATACTAGAACTACTTTGAAAAGAGTATAACAGTTCTTTATAAAGTTAAACTTATACCTACCACAAGACCCAGCCATTACACTCCTTGGCATTTATCTAAGAGAAATAGTCATATGTCTATACAAAGGCTTGTACACATATGTTAGAGCAGGGTACAATCTATGTCCATCAATGAATGAATGAATACACAAATTATGGTAAATTCATGTAATGGAACATGACTCAGCAATAAGTAGGAATGGACTATTAATATATGCAACGATATTGGTGAATCTCAAACAGTGATTTGGAACAAGAGGAGACAAATACAGAAGACTGTAGATGGTATAGTCTGTGTTTCCATTTATATGAAATTCTAGGAAAACAAAACTAATCTACAGTGACAGAAAGCAGAGCAGCTGTTGCCTGGGACTGGAGGGGAATTCAGATTTTTTGCAAAGGATATGAGGTAGCTTTTTGGAGTGATAAAAATGTTCTCTATCTCAACTGGGGTGGTAGTTACACAGATGTATATATTCATCAAAATTCATGAGACACATTCCTGAATGGATATTTTATTGCATGTATGTATACATATATACAAATGAATGTACATGTACAATACCTTGATAATGTTGGACTTAAAAGTTCAGTTGGACACATAAGGGAACATCAGATTTAAATGGTCACATATAGAGGATTCACTCTTGACCTAGGAGGAACCCCAGTTACCCCAGGAAGTAGAGACTATCAATGATGCAGAGGAGAGAGCAAATTAAATTTTCCTCAACAGCATTTTTAGTTTGTCACAGCAAAATGAAGCTGGAGACTCAAGGTATTAAGATTCAGATGGACTACATTTAGCATTGCCAGAAAAAAATGAGATGACCAGCTAAATGTCAATTGATAATATACAACAAATAATTTTAATATAAGTATGCCCTATGCAATATTCAGGGCATACTTACGCTAAGAAAATTATTTGTTGTTCATCTGAAATTCAAATTTAACTGGTTGTCCCGTATTTTTATTTGGCAAACCTGGCAACTCTTCCAGCATACCATCTTCTCATCAGAATGTTTGAACTCCATGTGGAAAGATTATTTTATATATTAACATGTTCTGCATTTTATAATGCTGCTCCTACGGAAAATTGGAATCAATGCTATACAGTGAAATATTGTGGATTTTGTAGTGAGTCAGACCTTGACTCTAATCCCAGCTTTGCATCCTGTCTCATTTTGAGAGTTTGGCCAAGTTATTTAACATTTCTTCAAAATGGGGATAATAACATCTAACTCCTTGCCTATTTGAAGGGGGGTGACAATAGAAGGAGTTCTTTGTCATCCCCAATCCAGAAAACTCTGTTTCCTTTCTCTCTGCTCCCTACTTAGAGCAGCAGAAGCCAGTGTCCCAACTTTCAGAAACAGACATGTGGTACCTGGACAGGAGGCAAGATCAGTTGATTGTCGGCAACAACCCTCATTCTAAAAGGGATGGTTACCACCACCAGTGAGGAGGTAGTGTCGTAGCAGTGGTGGTAGGAATGGACTAAGATGTCATTTTCATTGTCTGCTAATGCTTCTTGAGAGGTGGAAGGAGGAAAACATTGAAGAGGAATAGGGGGAGGTCTTGATGTCCTCTGGAAAAACTGGGGTGGGGGGTGTGGAGAGGAGCTCTTCTCATATCAAAGAATTTCTACAATAGTGGATTATTTTCTCTCAGGAAGAGCAAAGGAAAGATGTTTTAGAGGAATAATGAAAAGTGCTTACTCCCCTGACTTACTTTACCTGACAATAACACATAGACCTGAGGGCACTTGGTGAAATTTATAGCCTGTCAATTCCTGGCCATTAAGAGGTAATGCTTCTTTATCTGCTGTGCAGTTGACTGCTGTGGGAGGTCGGTGAAGCAGAACCCGGGGCTATGTTCAAGAAGGGGACCCGGCAACTTTATGATCCATACAATCTTGGCTGGTAAGGCCACTTGGAGCAGGGACATCAGATGCCACCTGGGAACTCAGAGTGACAGCTGATGCCTTCAGCTAGAGCAGACTGTCTTTGGGCCACCTATTCTAGTTGAATATCTTCTTTAACCTTAGTCCTTGGCACTGGAGACATCTTTCTTTGACCTTTTCTTTGACCTTCTTTTCTTCGACCTTCCTTTGAGCCTGGTTGACACTTCCTCTGGTCTCTAATCTATAGGCTGCCTCCTCATCTCCTCTTTCACTCATCCAGCAGCTTCATATCTAGTTCCCATTATGAAATGCCCTCTGTTGGAGCCCATCAAGCAAGCAGCCTGCCGGACTGGCCCCTGACCAATGCACGTGGACACATCATTCCTCAGGGATCTCTGCCTGTCACACACCATCTTAATTAATTCAACATGGTCTGTGCAATCGCATGGTTAAGGCAAACTTGAATGGAAGAAGATTTGAGAACTGACTCTCTTCCTGCCCTGGGGACCCATTTTCAGGGATGCACTGGTTCCAGTCAATGCAATGTCTCTAGGGAGATGGGGGCAATGCCAGCACTTCCGCCTGTGTGACAGGAAGTTCAACCATCAGGTGGCCATTGTTGCTCTGCTTGATGTTTTGTTTTCTTCGGAGAAGGTTATCCCTAAGATATTCATGCAAAATCAGGATTCAGAGTAAAGGCATTTCTTACAGAGAATCTTAATCAAAGGAGGGACATCAGGACATAGATTAGTAAAAATGTACCAAAGTTGAGAAAAGAAACCCCCCTTGCTCTGGCTGATTTGGCTCAGTGGATAGAGCGTCTGCCTGAGGACTGAAAGGTTCCTGGTTTGATTCCAGTCAAGGGCACATGCCTGGGTTGTAGGCTCGAACCCCAGTAGGGGGCGTGCAGGAAGCAGCCAATCAATGATCCTCTCTCATCATTGATGTTTTTCTCTCTCTCTCTCTCTCTTCCTCTCTGAAATCAATAAAAATGTACTTTAAAAAAAAAGAAGCCCACATTGATAAAATGCAGAGACCATTTTTAAAAGCATGGTTATGGAAAGTCTATTCTAAGGATAAAATCTGGACAAAGGACTTAATGTTTAGCTATGATTCTACTAGCTTCAAATGTTAAACAGACCTCCCCTGAGTAGTCTATGGGTTTAAATGGGTCACACCTCCAAAACCCAGCTGGGTCCCTGGGCATCACAAGGTTCTGCTGAGAGCAAGGTTCTTATGTAAGCAACAATCAGGAAAACCTACCACTTTAAGTCTAATATAGATGACTTTCTATAGCTTCACATTGTTCTAGTTGGTGGACCAAAATAAGCTTTATTTAATTACATAGCTGCAAAGGGTACCACTCTTTTCATTATTATCTTTGATCCCTTATTCCAACTTCTGTCTTTTCCCCCACTAGATAGTTATAGCAAACGCTGATGATGTGGGCCTACTTTATTATTTCTGGACATTTGTGGGAAATTGAATGTTATTTACATTTGAAAAAAAAGTAAGTCATACATCATATTCACTACAAAACACTGTCTTTGAAGCAATACCCCCAGAGTTCTGAGAGAGAGAGAGAGAGAGAGAGAGTCTTTTTTTTAGTACATTATCATCCCCAAATTGATCAGTTTTGTACACTTGGAGTTATCTGGATAAAACATTTACCTGCCTAGATGAGTCCTAATAGAAGTGACTTGGAACATGAGTGGCTCACCCATCTTCATTGACATAAGAGCCAACCTTAATAACTCCAGGCATTTTGTTTTTGAAATGTCTAGGATAATCCAGCAAGAAGAGCAGGGCTGTGCCCTTAGAGCTACTACTGGGAATACAGTCTTTGAAAACTCCCCCTCCTGCCCCCCGCCCTTTGTGATTCCAGTTAGAATATGGCAGCCGTAACGAGAAGGTTCACAGCTGTGCCATCCTGGCAGGAAGGTGAGGATTCGAAGCAACAACCTCACTATGCTCTGTAATACCTCATGCTGTTCATACTTATAAGTCCTCTAAAAAATTGCTCCAGGCTTTTTAGGGAATTGAGAAAATAATTCCATCTTCATGGTTCCAAGTAATGTATTCCTGAGGCTATAAAACCAATACTACAGAGGCTAAGAGTGCCTGGCATTCCAGAACTGGAGAGCAAATAGAAGATAGTATTCTATTTACATGGCTTTGCCAGTCTTATTCCAATACGCATTGGAACATGGAGATTTTCATTGGCTTACCGACTTCTCACTCATCACCCCCTTTCCCCAGCTCTTGCCCGCCCCCCCTTTTATTTCCAACTCATTTGTTTGGAGAAAACACACTTAGGTATTGAACAATTTTATTTGCCTATAGGAACAAATTCCTACACATATAAAATATGTAAGAGGTTAGAAAGAAGGCTGCTTTTCCATAGGAAGCAAGTTGCCGGGATATATTCTCATGATGTTAATACTTGGGCTTCTTAGGGTATATTTCCTTAGCCACCATCATACTTAGCGGGAAAGAATATACTTTAGTCAAGGCATTAATTTACCTTCCTGAAGTTGATTAGAAGCCTGAATCCACCTAAAACGTGATCCCAAGTGGATTTATCTCTTCATGAAGAGACAGACCCTAGTTTCAGTTTTATTTTCGGTGGCTCTTTAGGTATTCTTCATAGGAGGGAGCGGGCAATGGCAGAGTGTTAATGAAAAAACTAAATAACTCTCTGAACATGAACCCATCATCTGAAAAACAGAAGCTAATTTTGAATTATTAAAGGAGGCTGGATCACAACTCACCACTGAGAAGCAGAGGGAGGGGAAATGGTGCTGGGAAGTCCAATTATTTCTAAACCAGAGACAGTCTTATTAAGTTGGGCAGAAAATTAATTAGGCTAATTAGAAAACCTCATTGGAATTCAGCAAGGAGTTATGGGAGGAAACAGGACAACACTGGGTGGATCAGCACGGAGAGAAAGTCTGGGGAGAGTGAAATGAGCTTTGCAGGAAGCAATTGGAGGGTGATTCACGCACATTTCGGCGGATCCGTGGGTCACTGTGGAGGGAAGCAGCAGCAGTTTTATAGACTTTCTGTTCCCAGGGGTGGGTCTTCACTGAGTATTAAAAAAATGACGCCTGGTGTATGTGACTAAAGAACACAAAAAGGGGCGGGGGAGAAAACTAAGATTTATTCTGAGGCCTCATGGGGTTTTATATTTATTTTGGTATTTCCGATCTGCTGGTTCATCAGCGTGGCGCATTGTTAAAAAGTGCTGGGTGGGTGGTTTTGTGTCTTCACGGATTTATGGAGTCCTGAAAACATCTGTTCCGTTCTGATTCCCCTGCTCAGTACGGAGAGGTTAGTCAAGGGAAGTGTCTCACGTTGCAGTTTCAATGCAACTGACATGGCAGCAACCAACAGAGACAACCCGGGTGACAGAAGCAGTGGTGTCTGGGCTGAGAAGGAAAAGGTTCCTGAACACTGGGCTCCACCACCTGGCTTGGTACTACAGATGCTGACGCTGTGACATGAGGCACGGGGGCCCAGCAAGGGGACACTCAGGATGGGGAGGGCTGAGGAAACCTGCTCCCAGGGAAATCATGATGATGGACAAAAACTGCCATATGTCTCCCAACGCCCTATCACAAACACCTCTTCTTCCACGGGACCCTTAGGAGAGGAGGAGCCATCAGAACTTCCAGGGGGTCATTCTGACTGCTGTTGTTTTCTGAGAAAGTAAGGTGCAACCCAGCCCAACTCATCAGGATGGAGAGAAAATCAAAGAGGGGTGGGGGTAGGGTAGGTCAGAACTGATACATAACTGATGCTTGCAAAGATCACAAAGTCATTGAAAGGCGAGTGGGAGAGACCAGAGCTCATAGTTGTACTAACTAATATGTATACAAGGGGTTCTCTCCTGTAACTCATCTTATTGCTCACACACAGTCCGGTGTACCTGGTCCCATGACTCACCTGATATAAGTGAAGTAACTGAGATTCTAAGCACTGAAAAAAAAAGGAAGCTGACATCCCAAACCAGGTGTTACAGGGACTGAATGTTTCTGGCCCCTTCAGACCATATACCTGAGGCCTAACTCCAACGTGATGATATTTGGAGATGGGGCTTTGGGGTGAAATTAGACTTAGATTAGATCATGAGAGTGTATCCCTCATGTTGGATTAGAAGCCAAAGAGAGAGGGAGAGAGAGAGAGAGAGAGAGAGAGAGAGAGAGAGAGAGAGAGAGAGATCGCCATGTCAGGGAGGAATGGCCACATGAGAAGCTCCAGAACCCCGTCATGCTGGCGCCCTAATCTGGAAGTCCAGGTCCCAGAACTCGAGAAAGTGAATTTCTGTTGTGTAAGCCACCCACCCGACGGTATTTTGTTCCGGAAGTCTGAGCTGACTCATGTTTCAGGTGTATTTATTTTCAGTCCCAGGCCTTTCACCAGCACCTCAGCGCCTCTAGAAATAATTGAGAACTAGTAATTGAGGGAAAGGAACATTCTTTGCAAGGTGCCCATGTGGTTCAAGGTCAATGGAAGGAGAGCTCTTGGAGAAGTTCCCGTGGTCCCAGGATGATGGAATTTGCCCTCCTTACCTAGAGAAGGGCCCTGCTTTCACCTTCCTCTGGGCAGAGTTAAAAGGATTTCAAAGTGAAATATTGAGGCTTGGGGACAAAATGACGCCAGAGTGTCTGAACTCCGAGTGTCCTTCAGCGCTGCGGCCCAGGAGCCCGGGCAGATGGGCAGCCATGCCTCGCCGCAGGCCAGGGCCCGGCAGAGCTGCAGGTTGGAAAATGACGACCTGAATGTGTGAGGCTGACACTGGGCAGCGCACTCACAGTCCCCCGGGCCCAGCAGGCGGGATGTCCTCTCGGCCCTTCCGTGGCACCGGCCTGTTCTGCGTCGTTCTTTTCCAATCACTCGCTTTGCCTTGTCACGCTGAGCCAGGTAATGAGACAGGAGTCAATTAGTTCTCCCCGATAGACCTCTCCCCTGTCTGTTCCCAGCCTCCCAGGTGACCCCATTATGATAATGGCCCAACCTGGCTGCTCTCAGAACAGTCCTGATGGAGAAGTGGGGGCCTCCTTGAAACGGTGAATTACAGCGAGGCTGGCAGAGTGTGGCGGAGCGCCCCGCTGGCTCTGGACAGGAGCCTGCTGCCTCCCCATTGTCACCGCTGAGCGATGCCATGTGCTCACTCATACCACATGCTGCTGGCATCCCAGGAACGTCCCATCGTGCCATTCTTTCCGACAATGAGCTGGACCTGTCGACACCCGGGGAGACAGGTGGATTCAGAGTGCAAAATGCGTGGCTATCCCCCGGGTATCCCAGTGTGAGCTCTGTCTTTAGAGCAGGTGCACATTTTTATGTCTCAGGTATATGATGATGGCCCTCATATTGGACCTCCATCAACACATCTTTTTTTTCTTTTTTAATGAAATCTGGCCAGCCTCACTGCAAAACTTGGGGATAAAAAATGAACAAATCTGATCATTTGATTTAACATCAAGCATCCTTGTCTTTCCAAATATTTGTGTCTGTTGATATTGTGATAATACAACCAAAGAAATATTGTGATGCAGTGACTGGGTGTTTCAATGATGTCAAGTAATTTCCAAACAATCTCTCATTTTCAACCTCCGACAAACATTCCATCCTAAAGCACCTATGAGTCATGGAGACAGAGCAGGTTGTTGTAGTTATACAATATTCAGCCAGGGCTAAAGCTACATTTTGTGATCGTTTAAATGTATGTCACATGTGATAAGCTGTTTAGTTAAGGGGATTTTGCAATCCAGGTGATTTATAGCCGTAGACAAATAAATAACTTTGTGTTCTGGGGGTCATTAAATGCGCATGCCTGTCTGAAGCTAAATTGGGTACCTGAAGAGACCTCTTACCACACACCCCCGACCTCCCATTCTGGGCCATGTTGCTTTGCTTCAGATCCACAGGCAAATCTTTCTTTCTTTTTTTTTTTTGTTTTCACTGTATGGTTTTCTTTTCTCCACCATTCTCTAAGCTGCTTTGTATGGTGCACGTCCCTGTAGTTCTGGATAATTTATTATTTAATTATGTAACCATTACATAATTCTTCAGCTTCAGCCTTCAGTGTTTCTGTTGTTGTTAATGTAACTGCTATGGAGGCATGCGCGCTTTTATTTATTGTTTCCATGGCGGAGCAATAATTATGTAACTCTGCAATTCTGCAACTATTATTTCTATTTGTTTAATTACATAACTATAATGATATTAAACCTCTAAAACACTTGGCGATAGATTTACGCAGAAGACGCGAGGAGACGGCAATAATATTGATATATCAGAGTAATAACAAAACGAAATAATCGTATTAATATTAATATTAATGGCAATAACGATAATGAGCAGCAGCACTACCATTTGCTTTTCCTTCGTGCGGTATTTGGCCTCTTTAATGGGTTCCTTCCCAAATCTCGGTGGCTAATTAGCTCTGTAACAGTTGGTACGCAGCAGTGGGTACAGCCTCATTTCCAGACCCTACCTGGCAAGGCTCAGCCTTATGGAAGAGCAGATGGAATGGGTCTGTTCTCTCCTTTTTATAAGAGGCTGGGAGTCGGCAGGTTTCTCTTTCTCGTACCTCCAGGGGACCTTCCACAGAGAGGATGCCCTGTGCCGAGAGACACAGATGTTGCAGGCTCCTAAGAACCCGAGACGTGTTTGGGATGCAGGTGTGTGCTGTGATGAGCTGCGACGGTGGAAAGAGCATGGGCTTGGAAAGACACAGAGCTGGATTGGATTCTGGCTCTGCCACTAACTAGGTCACCTTGAGCCGTTACCTTATGTCTTTGGACCACAGTTTTCTCCCATCTAAAATGGGGCTCATACTATCTACATGGAAAGACTGATATGAAAATGAATAAAATAAGGGTGCAGATAACTAGGCCTATCGGTAGCTCTTGTTTTGAGTCCATGAGATTAAGGGGGAGAAGATGACTGGAAGTTGCTCCTTTCTTTGAATTGCTTTTGTCTAGCCTTCTCAACTCACACATGACCAAGAGTCCCCCCTCCCCCCAGCCCCTGTCAGTCAGTCACCGTAACAGTTAAAAAGCTACCATTTCACCAGCAATCCCTGCATGATGGGGCCCTTACATTCTCTGATTATCATCAAACCACCCTAAAAGCTAAGTATGATTATTTTCACCTCGGTGAGGAGATCAAGACACGAGAATTGTTACAAAGTGCCAACCTCCTTCTGGCTCATGTGTGGAGATGCCTGGTTGAGCTCAGCCAGTCTGTCTGCACAGCAGGTGTTCTTAAGCTAGACTTTGTGTTGGTCCCAGGTCCATATCCCTGCAGCTACGTGAGGAAGAAGTCGGGAGTGCCTCCTGCTCTGAGGAACCCACTTCCTCTTGCCTTCTTGTGCCTCCTCTCCAATCCATTCTCCACAGAGCAGCCTTTCTGATCATCTTAAAAGCTAACTCAGGGATCATCACTTCTCCTTTCAGATCATCCAGTGGTTTTCCATTAGTCTCAACCTCTTGCTAGAACCTAAATTTAACTATGACTATGCTTTGACTCCTGCTTACCTCTCCAAACTCACCTCTTCCCACTGCCCACCCCATGCCCAGCCCTGAGACCATGCCAAGCTCCACCCCACAAGCTCCACCCCCTCTCTCAGGCTATTGCACTCAGTTTTCTATACCTTCTGGTCTCCATTTATGTATAATCTTTTCTAAAAATATCCCCCAAAAGCCTTACCCAAATTCACCTGGCCCCATGTCCCACTATCTAAATATATGAAAGCCTAAGTGACCGAATGACCGAACAACTGAACGATTGGTCAACTGGTCTCTATATTGCACACTGACCACCAGGGGCCACCCCGCTCAACGAAGGAGCTGCCCCCTGGTGGTCAGTGCGCTCCCACAGCCAACCTCCTGCGGCCTGCCAACCTCCCATGGTCCTTCCCCCCGCCCACCAACCTCAATCGACCCTAATTGCCAGCCAGGCCGAGGGACCCCACCTGTGCACGAATTCATGCACCGGGCCTCTAGTTCACTAATAAACCTCTTGTTTGTTTCATGTATAACATGTATTATTCTTGCAGTTCCTTTCCGGGCAGTGTGTCTGGCTGTGCAGTCTTAACCCCGGCACATAGCTCAGGAACTGCAACTCAGTAGACACTGGCTTATGGAGAGAATGTCTGTCTGCCTTTGCATGGTCATGTATGCCCTGGGGAGTTCAATTGTTCATGTGTGAGGGGAAGAACGGGAGGTTGCATTTTCTCCTGAGGAGCACTGATTAGCATCCACCCATCTTCTAAAGCTTAGACCCTGACAAGCGTAGGACCCTGACAAGCGTAGGTTGGTTACCAAGAGCTGGGAACAGAGCCGGATGATAATGTGGTCAGCCCCAGGGCAGAGTGTGTCTGGGAGGCACTTGAGAGGCTGACAGAGAGAGACGCCATGAATGTGAGGGAAGTCAGGGTTGTTCTAAACTTCCATCTGAGTGGGGACTCTGAGTCTCATGCCAGGGACCCCACAGCAGCCCCCCATTCTGCTTGTTCATACCGTTCCCACCGAAGAGCTCAGCCTGGCCAATCTCCATTGTGCCACCTGTCCTCTAGTTACGTGATTTCACTGACGCTTTTCTCTTCCTTGAATTATATATCTGTGATCTTAAAAATGTAAGTGACATTATTTATAGCAATGCGCTCTTTTTCCTTTCCACTATTTTCCTTTTAAAGCAGATGCTATTCATCCTTACGCATCACATTTCAGTCACTGCACATGAGTAACGGGGAGCGGAGATATTCAGACCCAGACTCTCTGTCTCCTTTCTAATCCCCATTTTTCTTCTCCCTTCACCTTCATGAGGGTATTCCTCTCCCTTTTTCCCAGTGGCTTTGTTACCATAGCTCTATCTTCTTCAGTAGCCATCACCCCTATTTATCTTTTTTAAACATTTTTTAAAAATCTTTATTGTTGCGGGTATTATAGGAGCCTACTTTGCAGGCTGCAGGGTTATGACCACTTCTAAGCCCTGACTTCTTATGATTTTCTTTTAATATATTTTTTATTGAATTTTTGTTGAGAGAAGAAAGGAGAGAGAGAAACATTGGTTTGTTGTTCCCCGTATTTATGCATTCATTGGTTGATTCTTGTATGTACATGCCCCGAACTCGCATTGAACCTGCAACCTTAGCATATCGGGATGATGCTCTAACCAACTGAGCTACCCAGCCAGGCTAAGATTTTCTTAATCAGAACCGAGTGTGCTAAATTAAACCAGTAGCCCGTGGGTGGAAATGTTAGCTGCCTCATGCAGAGATCCCCACATTCTGAGCTGCGTGAAACCTAACCGAAGTCCTGCAGTCTTTTAGTCCTTGTTTCTTTGCCATTGATCCCTGGAAACATTGGGAGCACTGGCCCTTCACAACCTTGCTCTACAACTTCTCAGTCAGCATGATGAGTGCGGCTGCCTGCTGCCTTCTCCTCTCGGCTCCTGTGGAGCCAGGGTCAGGTCAGAGAGGCCCATCACCGAAGAGACACCATCTGTGTCCACCTCTATACCTAAAACCTGCAATTTTCTGTGAGAGGTGCACTTGTTCCTTCTGTGATGTTCTGCACACAGGACACCAGGCTTGCAGATGTTCAGATTCTGGATGATGCCCCCATTCACAATTTTTGTAGCCCCAGCAACTCCAGCTCACATGAAGAGGTCCTCTAAGCATGATCTTCCTGGTTTCCTAGAAAAACAGACCACCTCTCTGCACGAGCTGTGAAAATCAACCACTTCCAAATATGAAACTTACAGACTAAGTCTGGCAATACAAAGGGTGGTTTCTTGATACAGGCATCTTGTAAATGCTCAAAGTGCTGTGTCCATCTCACTCTAAAGCTTTGATCAGTGATACTACCCTTATTCATGATCGCAGTGAAGTGCAGTTTGGCTTTTAGAGAATTCTGGAAGCACCCTGCTAAACAGGAAGGTCTCAGCATAAAAAAAAACCACAGAAATATTTATGTGTGAATTTCTAAAAAATATGTATAAGAATTATCCACTGGAAACTACAAAATATTACTGAGGGAAATGAAAGTAAATCTGAAGAAAAGAGAAGAGAATATATACCGTACCAATGGATTGAAAGGCAGTACCTTTAGATGCCAATCCTTCCCAAATTATATATAGGCTCAACAAAATTCCAGTCAAAATCTTAGCATAATTTTTGATGGAAATTGACAAGATAACTTAGAATAGCCATTCACATGTTCAACTGATTTGCAGTAAAGGTGCCATGGTAAAGAAGTGGAGTTACCTTCATCTTAGTTTCCCCTATGATTAATTCCCCACACATGGTATTGTCCAACATTTCCTGTATCCCCTTTTCTCAGCAGTAGTATCATGTTGATACATTTTAAAATCAGAAATCCATTAGTAATGCACATAGCTGATGGTTAAGTTGGCATCTTTACCCTATCTCATGACACTCTCTTCTTTATGACTGCCCCCATTTTTATATGGCTAATGTGTCACCTCAAACTCATACCCTTAGCCACCCCAAACCATACATTGTCTTACCAAATGCAGTATCTCTATCCAAGAGTGGTAAGTAACCCCAGTGAGTTCCAAGTTCAGTGTGTCCTGCTTTTCACCTCGGTGACTAAACCCTGCATGATCTTCCTCCATTTTATTACATGGTTTGGGTCCTCGTGTATCATTCTGTCAGCTAAGATTGCCGGACTTACAATGCAATCCCCATAAGTGTTTTAAAGCTTGAATTCAATAGTGTTAAGGACCTCCAATTCCTGACATCTTCTGCCATGCCATTTTTATACAAAATAGTCAATAGCTTTGGTGTCATTGACTTTGCCTTCTTCTGTTTTTCCAAAATTGCTTTGAAACCTTCTGAAAGCTTGGAGTACTTAATCGTCAGTGAATTCTTCATAAATGTCAGTGGGAAACCCATCTATTTCATGAGCTTCCCTTTATCTCAATCGCTTTTATTAAGCTTCCTACCCCTCTGGCACTGGTTTTTACCCTTACAACCTCAATTTCTTCTCCTGTAGCCATATCCTGGGGAGACCACCAAAGTGCTTCTTCATTTCTTCCTTCTCGCCATTTCTGTCTTCCTCTTGGGGATGGCCCTCCTTATCACTCACGCTAACCCCTGACTTTTCACACAGTTGCACGAACTTTCTTAAGGATCTGGAGAAGTTGTTTTCAAAAGTCACTCAACCATAATCCTTTGTGCGGAAGAATTGCGATTCCCCACCTTCTGCTTTCTGAATGCTGACCTTCCTAGCGGGGCCAATCGAGCATCTATTTGCCCCAGATGTATCCACGGCAGACAGAATAAATGACAAGGTCATATTTTTGGCTCCAAATATAATTGTCCTCCTCTGTTTTAGGTAATTGTGTGGTTGCCAAAATGCGTGGCCAGACTGCTTTCCTAGCCCTTGCCATCACGGACATCCCTCAGTGCTGTTCTCCTGGTTTCCAGGAAGGCATTAAACTTGAGGTGGAAATAATTTTGCCTCCGCACGCAATATGAGTGTGTCGTTAATGAGTTGAGTGCTGTTGTGGCTGCTTCCTTTCTAAGATGCCTGTGGCTTTGAGAGCAGACCAAGATTTTGAAACTGCTTAGAGAGCCTCAGCCCTTTGGAGAAGCCCTGAGAGGGCTCATGAGGAAAGCTTATGTGAGTCTTCTTCCCCTTTCTCTTCCTCTCCCTTCCCTGCACATGTTCACACCGCACTGCTATGCGCCTCTCTCTCGGTGTTTTGTTTTTATGGAAGTGGGAAATAATCGCGCCAAAGGTGAATGCTTCCCCAGTTTACTGTCAGAGTCACCACTGCTTCTATTTCAATGTCCCAGGGTTGCAACTCAGCACAGGGCTCCTCCGGGGAGGGCTGCATTTCCCGCTAATCTATAATTTACACAGCACAGCCGGCTGCATCTTAGAAAAAAAATATGTGGCCATGCTTTGCATGGGGCCTGTCCCCTGAAAATGGTAGATATGGAGCGTCACCACTCCACTGCGGTGGGCACCTTTATTTATTAGTTCACTTGGTTTATAGTTTAATATCAGGTGGCTTTTTGCTGTGCACAGCACCTGCTTAACAAGGACAGGATCACGTGTTTTCCCCCAGAGGTGGGCTTCTCTGCAAAGACGAAATGAAATGTTGGTGGTTTTTAGGCAGCAGGAATCTACATAATTGAAATGTTGTCATTTTCGTGTTTCTCACTTAATAAATCCCCAAAAGGAAAACAGGTGCCCCCACGACTTCCCTTTTCCTTCCATTGTTACCACCCGAAGTTATCCATTTAGGGACTATCTCTTCCAGATGTCATTTTGAAGGATTCCTTTT
Source organism: Myotis lucifugus (assembly GCF_000147115.1). Taxonomy (NCBI): domain Eukaryota; kingdom Metazoa; phylum Chordata; class Mammalia; order Chiroptera; family Vespertilionidae; genus Myotis; species Myotis lucifugus. Next base: position 881,992 of record NW_005871273.1, on the reverse strand, counting down.
GTCATAAAGGAATAGTCATTAAGTCACTCTTGGTGCACAATGCATATTACAGCTCTGTCAAACTTGGGCACACCATGGAAAGAGGTGCACGTACTTGGTCTGTTTCCTCTAGGGCAGTGGTTCTCAACCTTCTGGCCCTTTAAATACAGTTCCTCATGTTGTGACCCAACCATAAAATTATTTTCGTTGCTACTTCATAACTGTCATGTTGCTACTGTTATGAATCGTCATGTAAATATCTGATATGCAGGATGGTCTTAGGCGACCCCTGTGAAAGGGTTGTTTGACCCCCAAAGGGGTCGCGACCCACAGGTTGAGAACCGCTGCTCTAGGGGCCTTGAATTTAGGGTACACAGGAATACAGGAAGCTTCATCACCAGGATGCCTTGTTGAAATGAAGGCGTCCATGCCAGATAAACAAAGTTGATGGGAAATTGACGTCGAGCCCATGTAAGTTGCCATGAGAGTTATGCATAACAAGTGACTATTTGGGTGGTGTGTTAGCAAAGATAACTCACCCTGCTCATAGTTTATCCAGCCAGTTCCCTGCACCGGAAATCACACTAAAAGTTCTTTTCTGGAACAATATCGGTGCCTGTTTTATTTCCCCTCTTATACCCCCTCCCCATGCCTCTCCCTGTAAAGGGAATGAATGGTAAGTTCCCCCAGGCTCTCTGGACCCACAGGCTGCTGCGAAGCCCCACGCTCACTCTGGTGTCAGCTGCCAGGCTGTGCCGCTCTGTGTCACTGAGAAATCTGAATGGGCCTGTGTGTCTCCGAGGCTTGTAAAGTCTCAGTTCACATTGTTTGTCCTCTAGAAGCAGTTTCAAGTCTGTGCGATTCCAGATTTCTGATATTTTTATTTCATTTCTTTTTTGCCTGCAAAACAACTCATTCTTTCTTGACATACCTTGCCAAACCCAGCAAGGGAAGAGGAACATATGCTCGCGTTCTGGCTCTTGCCAACCACGCTCCTGAGATGCACAGGCTCAGTAGGCACTCGGTCTGCCTTCCGTGCTAACACGGGTGACAGTTTTACCAACTGTTTCCCTACAGCAGAGCAGGGATTTCCAGCTTGCTAGATCTGTTTCCTCCCTGCCTACCGCGTGACTGCTAAGCTCCTGTCAGATAGTTTAGCTCGTTTCTCTAAGGCAGCCTCTACTCCAAGGCCTTGAGTTTTGCATTGTTTTGGGTAATGATAGCTCCTGTGGCAAATGAATTCCCACATATTGAAGGCATTACAAAGTGGAAGTTATCTTTTTATATAAATTCCAGTGCTGGCGTTCCTGGGTTATGGGAGTCTGGCTTCCCTCCACGATGATGGGTGAGGCAGGGATGCAGGTCCCTTCTGTACTGTGACTCCACTACGACCTCGGCCTCCAAGTCCTCAGCCTCTGGCCAGCGGGGGAGGGAGGAGCAGGAGGCTTTTATGGACCAGCCTTGGAGGTGGTGCAATGTCACTTATGCTGGGGTCCCATTGTGCTAGAACTCAGTAAATGGCTGCACTGAAATATGAACACACATGTCACACATGTAAATGCGGTTTCTCTCTGGGCGGCCACTTCCGAGCGACAACAGTACACTACTGAAGGTCAAATCACAAAGTTTTGGTGGCAGGAAGATACTTGTGCCATACAATATGGGGAAAAAAGTTTTGGAGGAAATTGTTGAACTCATTATAGAGAGAAAAGTAATATCCAGTAATACTTATCTGTATTATAGTATATTATATATATACACACACACACACACACACACACACACACACACACAAAAGTATTATTATCCTATATAATAAAAGCCTGATATGCAAATTGATCGAATGGCAGAACAACCAGTGGAACCACTGGTCACTATGATGCGCACTGACCACCAGGGGGCAGACGCTCAATGCAGGAGCTGCCTTCAGTCCACAGGCCCCAGGCCAGCCAAGGTGGGTGCGGGGGGGGGGGGGGGGGATCACCCTGCCTGCTACCCCCCCGATTGCTCCACTGATCACCTCCAAGGTGGGTGCCAGTGGGGCCCTCTGATCGCCCTGCTGGTCGCCCCACAGATTGGCCCTGATTATCGGCCAGGCCTACGGACCCTACCCATGCACAAATTTTGTGCAGCAGGCCTCTAGTACATATATAATACTTATAAACAAGATGGGGTAAAAGTAGGTTTACAGTTGTTCATATGGAAAATAATATAATAATTAATAAATAATAATACAAAAATAAACTGTTTTATGAACTCACAACTGTAAACCTATGTTTGCCACACGCTGTACATAAGTATTATAGTGTTATTCTATGTTATAATATGTATTGAATATAACATTTTTACCATCTAAAGGTCAGTTGGCCACTCTGCAGGCCTAAGTTAGACAACTTGGTCTGGGAAGAGTTAATGTCAAGGAGAAAATCTAGGCTCCATGAAGAAAACAATTCACCAAACCAAAGTCCATGTGCCGCCACTTCGAAAGGCCCAAACTCAAAATGTCAGAATGTGGAGTAAGACAGTATTTATCGATTGAGAAGGCGCCAACTGAGAAGATGGGAGACCAGATAGTCTTGCTCGCTGGACTGGGCTAAGGGTTTTGAGGGCTAGGAGGAACAGGTGTTCCAAAATGCTGGTGGTGCAGGTGTTAATTGGAGGGTCTTAGATTTGGCCATTCATGGTAAAGGGGCATCAACATCGGAGCTTCCTGGACAGTGGACTCTTAGCTTCTGAAAGGGTTCTGTTGTTCAAGTTCTGGTTATGTCCCAGTTCTTTGGTCCCTTGTGGGGGAGGGGAGAAGGGCATGAGACTTTGGTTCAGGGTGCAGCTGGAGATCAAGGTTAGTTCTCTCTACACATGTGTGGGCTCCAGGACCTGCGGTTTTGGTCCTCTGTCTAAGAAAAGCTACTCAGTATCTCGTTAAACAAGGCAGAGCGATTCTAAGCTGGTTCTGCAGTTACAAACACACACGCCTTCACATACACACACTGTAAATTAAAATATTCCTGTGAACAATGATTCCAATGCATCTTTATGATACAAGGGCGCCTTTAAAAAAAACACCTGAAAGATGTAAACTATGAATTTCCATACTCGATTTTTTATGAGCAAATGCTTTCCCATATGCAGGCCCTGCTGCTAGTCTGCACGAAGCATGCACGCTCAGGTCCTTTCCTTGTGCTCACCATTCTCACACAGAGTTGGAAGTGGGTGCCAGCCCTGAACAGCGTGCTCTAGTACTGCTTCAAATTATGGCATTAAAAAAAAACAAAGAACTTGCCCAGCTGGCATGGCTCAGTGGTTGAGCATTGACCTATGAACCAGGAGGTCATGTTTCAATTCCCGGTCAGGGCACATGCCAGGGTTGCGGGCTCAATCCTCAGTGTAGGGCATTCAGGAGGCAGCCGATCAATGATTCTCTCTCATCATTGATGTTTCTATCACCCTCTCCCTCTCCTTTCCTCTCTGAAATCAATAAAAATATATTTTTAAAAAAACACCAAAGAACTTTACTCTCATTTTTGCAAAAATGGCTCCCAAAAGCATTGTCAGCAATGCTGCTAGTTCACTCTAATTTCCTGGCAAATTGACACGCTCAGATATTACAGTTGTTACCAAGTTCCTAGTCACTTTAGAAAATTTTACATTGCATTAATGTAATGACAAAGTTATCTACATTACCTAACTGTAAGTGCTCCAGCATGCGCTTCCACCGTAGTTTTTTACATTAATCATAAAGGGAATTGATAATTGCCTCTGGGGGTTTTACCTATGAGCAAAAAAATGTTTGACTTAATTATGCTTGCCTGGTGAGAGACGAATATATTGAATTTTGATACATAGATCATTGGTGGATTTCAGGGGAGAGAAAAACTATCCCAGGGGAATAAGCTATGAGTGAGCAAGTGTTAAAAATTTTTTTAAGTTGATAATGCTGTCATTATATCACCTGTCACAGCTTAGAAGTTTAATCCCATTCAGTGAAAGAGATGAAAAGGTAAACCTGGCATGTGTAGTAACACTAAGCACCTGTCAATCAAATTCCAGGATTCAGATGGGTGTGTAGGAAAGCAAAAGACACCCCTCTCTACAAGGAGCCCAAACTGCCCCTGTTAGCTGCTGACTGGCTTCCTGGAAGGCTAAGCTAAGCTACTGTAAGTGGCTTTGTGCATACTCATGCTTTGCAAAAGGATAAGCTGCCAGTCTCACTTCAAAAGCCATCAACTATATTCTTTTCAACTTGACGTTTAAGATTCTATTTAGAGTCAATAAAGTTGAGCAAGTAATTTAAGAGTGACTGATCAGACTTAATTCCCCACTAAAGCCCCTTTCACACACTTAACTTTTCAAAGGTTGAAGGCTTTTCATTTGTTTGTTGGTATTGACTAAACGGCAATTATAAGGAAGAAGAGAGATCATATTGTTGCAGTCAGCAATGCTGTTTCTCCCCCAGACTACAAGGTCCTCACATTTTACATTCATTTACAAAATGAAGAGTTTAAGCACATCAGGGTCTAAAATCCAGCTCTAGCATAGCATGATGGTAAAACTTCGATCTCTGTATATTTGAATCTTTGTTTATCTTCCTCTTCAACATGGGCTTCCTTTCCCATTTTCCCAGACTTGTCATGAGCACTTGACATTTTCCAGCTAACTCTTGTGGCAGGGAGAATTCAAGATGGCCTGCCAGATGCCCACCCTCTACACGTGCCTGGGTAATTCTCCATCTTTGAGTGAAGGCAGGGCCTGCGAGTGTGATGAGATAGATAGTCTAGCACAGGGGTTCTCAACCTGTGGGTCGCGACCCCTTTGTTATGGGGTGAGGCCACAACATTAGTAACAAAGAAACAGAATTTCCGGAGGATGAGGCCCAGAAATCAGGATTTTAAAAAGATTCCCAGGTGATCCTAATGTGCAGCCAAGGTTGAGAACCACTGGTCTAAGGTCATAGGAAAGTCTGGGCCATTGATTTGCATGTCAGGATATATCTGTAGGATATCTCTGAAGTTATGAGAATGAGTGAATGCTTCCAAGCTGATAATTCTAATTCAATTTTGTAAAATTGTTAAGACTTTTGCACTCAAGATTTCCACCTGTACTTGATTTTCTCCTCTTCCAACTTATTAAAAGAATATTTATGAAAACACATACATATATCCAATATAAAAAGGTTTAAAGCGGACTAAGCATATCGAGAATCCCTTTCAATTGTGATGTGAGAGGCTTCTTACTGTTCCCAGGAGGTGAGAAGTGATGTTGGAAGAAAATCCACATATCCGTCAATTTTCATATACCTTTGCACTCATGGAAAAGGGCAAAGAATGGAGTAATAACCATAAGAGTCTTGTGAGATGATTTAGTAGAATCCTTGTTATACTTTCAAGATGAATATCATTACACCCAAGATGTAAGGGAGAAAACACAATTTTTAAAAAAATTTCCACTAGAGAAACAGAAGACAACTTTCGAAGCATGTCTTATATGTATGTAATTTCCATAAAAGAAAAAAAATAAATCACTAGCTCTGTGGAAAAAATGATAAAATATAGAAGATGATGAAACAGCAGATTGAGTGAAAGAGAGTTTCATATATCAAGAAATATTTAAGGAAACTAAAATTCAAGAGAAGTATAGGACAGGCATAGCAACCTAAAATTAAATCCGTGGTGCAGAGAACAAATTTGAGATTATTTTTTCAAGAGTAAAAGATGCAAAACAGAGAAATGGAAGAAATCAGAAAGAATAGCAATCTCTACCTTAGGAGAATTTATGTTTTATAAAAACACTAGAGGCCCAATGCACAAAATTCGTGCAAGAGTAGGCCTTCCTTCCCCCGGCTGCCAGCACTGGCAGGCACCGGGGACCTGGGCTTCCCTCACAGCCCCAGCTTTGTCGGGAAAGTTGTCCGGAAGGATGGTCTAATTAGCATATTATGCTTTTATTATTACAGATACCATACCAATTGGGAACAACATACATATAATACATAATCATTCCCTAAGTTACATATCAACTACAGAAATGAAATATTTAGTAAACACCAGGTGAAATAAATAAAAAAGAACATAGGGATATAGAAATTCAATTTAAATATATATTAACTTATAATTATGCCAGTACCATATTGTTTGAATTACTATCCCTTTGTAATATAGTCTGAAATCAGCAGATGAAATGCGTGCAGCTTTGTTCTTCTTTCTCAGGATTGCTTTGGCTATTTGAAGTCTTTTGTGATTCTGGGCAAATTTTAGGATTCTTTTCGATTTCTGTGAACAATGCCATAGTAATTTTGATAGGGATGTCCTTGAACCTGTAGATGGCTTGGGTAGTATGCACATTTTAGGAATATTAATGCTTTAGATCCATGAATACAAATATCTTATTTATTTTTGTTTTCTTTTAATTTTTGTATCAATATCTTATAGTTTTCTGTGTAAAGATCTTTCATTTCCTTGGTTAAATTTATTTATAAATATTTTATTGTTTTTGATCCTATTGTGGGATCCTAACTGGGCTTTTTCTCCCCCACCCCCCAAGTTTATTGTTATTGGATAGAAATGATTTTGTTTCCTAAAACTTTTTCTGAATTTGTTTATTGGGTTTAACAGCTTTGGGTGGAATCTTTCAAATGTTCCATATATATACAAAATTATACCTCTTCCTTTCTGATTTGATGCTTTAATTTCTTTTTTCTTGCCTCATTGCTCTGTGGTTGGTAGCTGCCTTGGCCGAGCTTGGAAGCATCTGGGAGAGGCTGTGCTGTGAACCAAGGTTGGCTGCCTCTAGCTCGAGGCTTGGAGCATGCCCAGACCAGCCACTGCTTGTTTGGGTTTTGTGGCCTTTGCCAGATTTTACTTATTATTATTGTTGTTTGAAAGTATTACAGATGTCCTTTTTGCTTTGAGAGATTTTTGAAAAGTCACAGCATTAGCCTCTAAAAAAGGTTCAAGCCTGGTTTGTAAATTGTTGGGTGTGATCTCAGGAAATCACCAGGGTGGAGGAGAGAGGATGTTAGCTCTGTTCATGGAGACTCATACTTGGCCCTTGCCTGCAGGTATAGGCTGTGTGTGGGGAGATCCTTAATAAAAAAACAACAACAATGGTGCCTGCCAGCACTTTAGTGCCAGAGAGAGTTGCCCCTGCAGCCTTCCCCCTGAAGCCAGACAATCCAGTTCCTCCCAGTTTTTTCCCTGCTGCTTTTCAACCTTCTGTTTCTTCTCTGGAGCTTAGGACAAGTTTGGGTCATCAAGAGTCTGTGTTTGGGCTCTTTAAGCAGACACCTGGGTCTCCAGAGCCCTCTTTCCCACCTGCACTGAGCCCCTGATGGTCTCCACAGTCATCAGGGATTACTCTCCCCGCTCAGATGCTCTGGGCTGGGGAGCCCCGTGTGGGGCTGGGACCGCTCACTCCTCAGTGGGGACCCCCACAGCTGAGATATCCCTGCTGGTTCTTAACTGCCACATGTTAGTGTGGGACCAGCCTGTTTCACATACCTGCCCCTTTCTACCATTCTCAGAGTGGCTTCTCCTTTATATCCTCAGTTCTAGTTCTGTTCAGCTCCTCTTCAGGTGGGTCTCAAGGGTGGTTGTTCTGTACTTGAGTTGTAATTTTGATATGACAGTGGGAGGAGGTGTGCACGTTCTCCTACTCACCATCTTGACAGGAAGTCTCCTTGGTATTACTTATTTAATTGTTTGGTAGAATTCACCTGTGAAACCATCAGATCCTGAGCTTTTTTCTTTGTGGTAAGGTTTTGGATTACTGATCCAATCTCCTTATTTGTTATTGTTTTGTACAGATTTCTATTCCTTTGTGATTCATACTTGGCAGGTTGTATTCTTCTAGGAACATATCTATTTTCCTAAGTTGTTGAACTTATTGGCATAGAATTGTTCATAACAATGTTTTATGATCTTTTGTATTTTTGTGGTATCCATCTCCCTTTTATTTCTGATTTGTGTGTGTGTGTCCACTCTTTTTTTTCTTGTTAATTTATGTTAAAGGTTTGTCAATTTTTGACTTAGAATCTATTTTGTCTGATGTAAGTATAGCTGCCTCTGCTCTCCTTTGGTTTTCATTCGTATGGAACCTTTTCCCATTCCCTCACCTTAAGCCTATAAACTTAACAAGGCTGATACAGGATCAATGCACAGAAATCAAGTTTATTTCTATACACTAGCAGTGAATTGGAAAATCCTATTTTAAAAAATCCCATTTACAATAGAATAAAAAACTTGAAATATTTACATGTGAATTTCTAAAAATATGTATAAGAATTATTCATTGGAAACTAAAAAATATTGCTGAGGGAAATTAAAGTAAATCTAAAAAAAAGCAAAGAGAAAAGATACCATTCCAATGGATTCAAAGACAGTACCTTTAGATGCCAATCCTTCCCAAATTATATATAGGCTCGACAAAATTCCAATCAAAATCTTAGCATAATTTTTATGGAAATTGACAAGGTGACTTAGACTAGCCATGTTCAATTGATTTGCAATAAAGGTGCCATGGAAATTAAGTAGGGCAAAAACTTGCCTTTTCAATGTATAGCAGCAAAATAAATGGTCTCAATGTGGGAAAAAGATAAATATCCATCCTTAGATCATGCACAAAACTCAACTCAAAGTGGACTACAGCTCTAAATGTAAGAGCAAAACTATAAATATTCTGGAAAAAAATAGAACATCTCTGTGACCTTCAGGTAGGTAAATATATCTTAGGTCTAATACAAAAAGAACAAACCAAAAGAAAAAAACCTAACAAATCAAAGTGATATAAAATTAAAATTAAAATCTTTTACTGTTTGAAAGTGTAAGAAAATGGCAAGGCAAGAAGATATTCTTAATGGAAGAAAATATTCTTAATGCATGTATCTGACAAATGACTTGTATCTATAACCTATAAACTTGATCTTAACACCCAATAGTAGGAGGTCAAATAACACTAATTATTTTTTAAATGTGTGAATGTTGACAAAACAAATCATTTACAAAAGGAGCTTTATAAAATCTCAATAATCCCAAGAAAATAAATTTCAACATCAAGTAAGTCATCAAGCAAATATAATTAAAAACTACAATGACTACCGCTTCTCTCTAGAATAGATAAAATTAAAAAGACTGAAAAAGAAAGTTTCAACAAATATGTGGTACAAGTAGAACTCTAATATGTCGCTGGTAGGTATGTAAAACTGTACAATCACTTTGGAAAATAATTTGGTGTTTTTTTAAAATTAGACATATATTTAATATATAACCAGTCTATCAATCCATAGGCATTTAAGATAAATAAAAATGTGCCCACACAAAGACTTGCACACACATGTTCATAGCAGCTTCATTCATAATAGTCAAACATTGGAAAAACTGGTAATAATCCAAATGCCCATCCAAAAAGTGAATAGAAAAAAAATTTGTATTATAGCCAGAAACTGGAATTCTATTGAGTAAGACAAAGTAACACTTGATACACAAAACAGAATGAGTAAATCCCCAAACCTTAGGCTGAGCTTATGAAGATAGACACACAGGAGAACATATTATTGGATCCAATCATAAGAAGTTCTAGAATGGGCAAAACCAAACTATACTGAGAGAAAAGTGGAGCTGAGTGGCCTGGGGTGAGGCTTGGGAGAAGGCTAGAGGGAATGTTGATGAAATAAACTAGGAAGGACAGGAGATACTTTGGGAAGGTTTTGAAAATACTCTATCACCTTATTGTGCTAGTAGTGAACATGGGTGTAGATAATTGTCAAAACTCATTGAACTGTATACTTTAAATGGTTATGTCTTATTAATAATTGCAAAATATACTTTAAGAAAGTTAATAAGAGTGATTCACAAGTGTTTTTAAATCTCTCCTTTTGGCCTTGCTGTATTTTCCAAATTCTTCGAATGTATGTATTAATATTTTCATAAAAAGTAAGCTAAGAGATTATTTTTATCCACTTGTATTGCTCTTGCAGTAGATCTTGTGTAAGTATTCTTTGCAAGCAACCCAGTCAACTCTACCTAGTATAATCTGGACTTATGAAAATTGCAGTCCTTGAAATCTTCTTACTGTATACACTTGTAGCTTTTCTTTTACCAAAGACATACTGGATTCATTATGAAAAACAACAACAAAATTTAGCAGGAGATGATTAGGCTTTGCTTTGGAATCAAGATTTACACTTTCCTTCTTCCATCTTACGGGCTCTGACCTTACCTTCGTCTCATCTTGTTATGAAGAGCACAGGCAGTGGCAGTTGGGACCCAGGCACGTCAGCCATGCACAGAATGAGAGCAACCGAACCGTGCTGAGGTCAAAGCCAGATCAGACACAAAAATCAAGATTATATGAATTTTAACAAGTGAAACATAGTGTGAAATGAGACAAAGCTAAAAAAAAAAGAAAGAAAGAACAGACCTGAAATAGTCTCAAAAATGAGAGAGTAGATTTTTTTCCAGATACCTGGAAAGGCTAATTTTACAACTGAGCCTTTGGCAGCTAAGGCTAACACAGAAAGTGTGTAGCACTACTTAATTACCCTTTCCCACTGCAAGGGAGCATGCGGATTTTCTGATGGAAAATGTGTTGCTGGAGCAGAACTCAAGACAGAATCTATTATGGGAACGGTGAACTTTTGGTAATGAGGTAAATGATATCTTCAAAAGATTTTTTTAAGAGAATCCCTGCTCAAAGACACAGTCTTTGTGCCCAAGAAGGCAGAGGAGGTGACATAGAGTTGGAGACCCAATAAAGACGGTTAATTTGGAACACAAGGTTAAAGCAATACTGCTTTGTTGTTGGTTGTGGTTTTTCGTTGTTGATTCCAGAGATGAAGGGAGAGGGAGAGATAGATAGAAACAGCAATGATGAGAGAAAATCATTGAGATGCTGCCTCCTGCACGCCCCCTACAGGAATCAAGCACACAACCTGGGCATGTGCCCTGACCGGGAATCGAACCATGACCTCCTGGTTCATAGGTTGACGCTCAACCACTGAGCACCGGTTTTTGACTGTCTGACTTAATACAGTAGTAAGAGCAATAGGAGAGAGAGTTGAAAGAAAATATAGTTGCTAAGCTAAGAAACCATCTTCCTCAAATAGCAGATATATCATCAGAGCCTCCGGCTGATGCTGGGGCTCAGCACTTTATGATTGAATCCTCTAACAGGTACCTGTAGTGCAGGCATTCTGTGTTGCTGTGATGGCCATATGCTTCCGACACCAGATGGGAAGGAGGATGTCAGTCTGTGTGGAAGTTAAGGAGCCAGACAGAAGGCTATCTCGCTTCAGAACAGGTGGGGACAGCAGGGTTCCTTCCAGGTAGAGCCAGGCTCTTCTTCAGGGGAGAGCTTTCCGTCTTCTAAAGTAGTTAAGCACATGTTTGGTGAAGACCTCGAAGTTTTATGCAACCTGGAGGAAGCGGTTATAGCTTGACACGTTTTAAGACAAAGTCGTATAGCTGATGGCCTTGTTCGTGAAAGGAACTGCGGTGATAACATTGTGGCATCCTTTTTAGACAGACTACATCTTGCTGTGTTTGCCAAGATGATAAGCTCCATGCGGAGTTGAAAGTTTCACCCATGCATTGGGGTTATGTGCGCTTTAACATACGTGGGCTCATAAATACTTTACAAACGTAGGATTTGCGATTTTAGTACAGCGATGCTGAGACTCAGGTTCAGATCCTTCTTGAGACTCACCATCACTAAAGTCAGAGACTGGAAGGAGGCACCGTTTAATTCCACACGATGTAAGGTCCCAGGCGATTCCTGAGAACTCCCCGAGACACCACAGAGATCCAGAAACAGAAATACTGTAGGCAGTTAAGGGGATTTCACAGAAAAATAAGCGAAAGACTCTTAAAGAGCCTGAAATGTACAAAGGCATAATTAGTCTCCTAGATTTATTATGTTATTATGATAAATGTGATATATTATGAAAGGGGAGCTAGGAAATATGTCAAAGTACAGCTCCAGTGGATGGCATTTAAATTAGAGATTGCACCTGCGGGAGGCTATTTTTATCATTAACAGTGGTTGTTAGCGGTAGGGAGTTTAGATACAAGTCTGAAGAGGCATTCAGAGAGCACATTCTGTCCGCCATAGATTATTCCTGTCCATTGAGCTAAAGGCCAGTTTAATGAATATTGCAGTAGACTGAACTTTGTCAGGTACTTTCTTAATGTGTTGGCATTATCTAAATAGAATTATACAAATTTTGGGTTTCCATAAACATCCACGCATATGCCACTCTGTGAGCAATAATATTACTAACTCTGCACTTGCTATTGTCTTTGACAGCTAAGACCAAATCTCTAATTAACTGGAGAAACTACACTCGTTAAGGTAGGGAGAATAGATTTTTTAAAATCTTGAGTTGAAATAGCTCTCAATTAATTCTAATTTCCAGCAATCTCTTGATCCTATTTCAGCTTTACTTGGAGCCTCCATACCCCTGTGTTAAAGCCATAATATAATATAACATAATATAACTTAGTTAATTGCTTAATTCTAATATTTTAATGAGATATCTGTCTCTGTATGCAAGAGTGAAATTCACTTATACTATTTTTGTTAGGTTAGTATTAATGTAATTGTGGATTTGTAAAATAAATTTAGAAGTTCCTTTTTTTCTCCCCCTATGGCCCACAATAGTTCAAATATCATTGGAATTTAAATCTCAACTGTGAATCCACATGGTTCTGATTCCTATTAAAAATGGCAGGTGTCAATTTGATCTGTTCAGGGTTCCACTTCTGAGGTGACTTCTTGCAAATTTGCATTTTGCTAAGATAGCATCTCTCTGTCTATTGAGTTTCAGACAGCTTTCTCTTCAAATGTTTTAATCTGGCTGGGGTGAGTGTTTCTTTTCCCTTTCTCACTCCTAGTTGTTTATTTCTGTTTCCTTGTTCAGGCTCACAGAGGCTTTTCAGTGAACTGGCAGTTGGATTTTCCCTCTTCTCTTTTTTATTTTTCTTACTTTCATCCATGTTAATCTTATCTTTCTAAATGTGTTTATTGGTTTTGTTGTTCTGGCTCTAATTTCTTGTGAGTGTTGAGTTCATACATTTTTCATCTCTCTTCATGAATAATAAAGACAAAGATACATTATTTTTTCTCTGGTCTTCTATAGTCTCAATGTAAGCTATTTCCATTCAGTTTGTTTATTGGATATCTTGGAATTCCCTATTCCGATCCTAAGATGATCTGGGATATGTTTCTTAAAGTTGCCTTATTGTCTAGTGAAAGATTAATTTTTAAAAGCATTCCTTGCACATACATAAATTAATACCATCTAACTATAGCATGTTAGAATATATGATTACATCTGAGGTAAATTTTATTGACTATAGTCAATTCTCCTACCTTTGCATCATTATGTTTTGTCTACTAAATATGTCAAATTCTATGAAAATTGTATTGTTTTCCATTATAACCATTTTATCTTGCATTATAGATAATTTTGTTTTATAAAATTGACGATAGATAGATAGATAGATAGATAGATATCTACTACATCTTAATCACTTCATTCCATGGCTCCCCCTTTGGTTTTTTAGTCATTCCTGTCTACATTATTATCACTTAATAGTTTTTTTCTCCCGACACAATCAGATATATTTCTCCTATTATTTGAAAACAATATAAAATATAATCTCCCCACTAAGATTGACTTTCATCAACAAACATGTTCTATTTTTCTAGCAATCCTCAATCCCCCTCAGGTAGATAGGACGTCTGGAAAACTTTTCTCTCTCCTTTTCTTTAACTCAAGTCAAATCTTTGGTTCTCTTTACTTTCGTTTCTCCCATTCTCTTACTCCTGTTCACCCCAACCTGAAGTTGTAGGTTTCGTTACAGCTTTCTAGACAGTTTTTACCTTTTATTTTAGTACAGCTTTCCTTTCGAAGGGTGGGCTTACACACACTCTGGGCCAATCTCTCCTGATCCATTTGGAAGGAACATACCCCTGTTTCTCATCCCTGTTTCTCCTCTCACCACCCCCGCCCTTTGGTCTCTGTTCTGTCTGATCTCTGTGTGCTCAGAGCTGTTCTTGCGTATTTCCCTCAGATGAGCCTGTGCATGAAACGGTTTCTGAATGATTGCCTACTCTCAATACCTTTCTTTTGCTCTGGCAGGTGAGTGATATCTTGACTGAACATAGGATTCTTCTATCGCCTTCGTTTTCCCGCAGTCATCTGTGCATGTTATGTCATTGTCTTCTAGCTCCTGTGCTGCCAATGAGTGCAGTGCCGGTTGATTCTTTTGCCTCCGCAAGCCACTTGTTCTTTCTATGTAGGAGTTTGTAAGATGACATATTGATATGGAATTCTGAAATGGCTTTGCAATTTGCTGAAGCATGTGTTTCTCTTATCAGTCTAGCCTGCAACAGAGGAAACTCACTCAATATTCAGCCTCAGGTTCCCCAGTTTTCTTCTTTTTTTTTCTTTTGTTCAGATTTTGCCTGTCTCTTCTCAGTTGTTCCCCCCTCTGTGTTAAATAATTTTTAATTGTATATTAGACTTTTGTGTCTGTCCTCATGATTATCATCTTTTTAATATGTGCTTTCAGATACACCTGGCCTCTGATATTCCAAGCAACTTACTTGAGCCTCAACAGTGCACTTTCTCTTTCCATTCAATTTCAGATTATTTGGTTGAGAAATTATGCAATTTTATTTTTACTGCAGAAATTCTTATGTGCTGCAAATGAATATATATGTATGTATATACATACATATATATACATACATATATTCATCAAGTGAATTTATATATATACATACATATATATTCATCCTCAGCAGCTTTATTTAGCTGAGCATGTACCCTCTTTATTTTAAAAGACTCTTACTCTCTAACTGCCACCACTCCCCCCCCACACCCCCCCCCCCACACACAATTGATAATTTTTCTTTCTCAATAAGTGGAGATTCAGGTCATTTTGAGAAATTACTGGATAGGTGGTAGAAAGTGAAGTGGCCACTCCTCCTGGGGCTCCGTGGTATAGAAAGTGAGGTTTCTCCCTGACCCCAGTTCCTTCTACCCTCCTGGTGTCAGGAGCAGGGAGGACTCAGCCCACCTGTTCCGCTTCTACCTGAGGACTGGGAGAACCAGAGCCTCAAACCTGGCAGATGTTAGATGTTGATCTTTCATCTGGATCATACAGATTGCTGTGGAGTAGGCTTGTCCCAAGGTCCGCCGCCTTTTGGTCTGGACAAAGATTCCCTGAAGGTGATTTCTAGTTCTTTTCTAGGGCACAGGAGAGCAAGCCCTATAGAAATTCTCTTCATAGCGATGCCAGCAGAGTTACTTGCATCAGACTGGTTTTTGTGGGGGTTTTTTTGGCTCCAGGCATGTGGCTCAGAGGAGACTGCCTAAGTTGAAAATAAGGAGAAAAGAGAGGCCTTCAGGTCCCAACTTACCAGGTTTGTTTTAGTCACTCAGAATATCTCTGAAGTGATCTCTATCAAACCCACAATGCCAGTAGCAGCTACAACAATCACGACTAATTCATAGGAGTGCTCTAAGGTTTACTAAACACACTTGATCCTTGAAATCACTCTGTGTTATGGGAGTTGTGAGAAAATAGGCTCAAAGTGTTTTAGTGCAATGCCTAAATTTAAAAGTTGGTAAACAACAACAACAAAACCAAGGCATTATCTCTCCAAGTCCAATAATTTTAACACAACTATTTTAATAAGCAAGAGAAAGTCAAGGCTATTCTATCTACTTTAAACTGAATATATAATAAAGTATACTATATATACATATATCTACACACATATATACACATACACATATATATACTTTATAAAAATGTAAACAATGCTAAACATTAATATAAATACTGTACTTTCAAATATTTTTGGCTAAGGAAGAGTTACTTTCTTTTATTTGGTACAGTAATAATTTTCTAAAGCCAAGGACAGTATTTTTATTTCTTGTTTATTTGGTTTTGTGCATGTTTACAGTTTTTATTAAGTATCGTTTGTGTGTGATATACACATGCATAGATATGTACATACAGAAAAGCCCACCTCTCCTGAGTATATAGCTTCATAAATTCTCCAACCTAGACACATCAATGTAACCAGCAGCAATATCAAGCAACAGAATATTGCCAACATCTCTGAAAGCCCCTCATGCTCCTTTTATAGTCATCATCCACCCCTCCAACAGTTATGATCATGCTGACTTCCATAGCCTACAAGCCTTCTGCAAGGACAACCTGACTTACAGCCAACATTTAGCACAGGAAGTTTGTTGTGTTTGATAAATATTAGTTGCTGCATGAGTGAATGAATGAATGCATCCAGGAATAGCTGAGTGAGCCAAGTATTAAGTGAAGAGAGCTTTAGAAGGTGGGACATAGACAAATTTGGCTTTGGAGTCAGAGATTGGAGCTTAATGGATCATGTAAGTTGAGGAAAGTTATTTCATCTCAATGAGCCTCAGGTTGCTCATCTAAAAATAGAAACAGCAATGTATTCCTTCTAGGGCTGTTTGTCATCAGCCTTAAAGTTAATGCATGTAGAACCAGTGGTTGGCACCTAATAGGCTATTTATTATGGGTGCCTAATAATTGTTGTTGTTATGGAAAGAAAAGGGACCCAGCTGTCTGCATTTGGGACATGACTAATCCCCTTACCATGATCTTTTCTGTTTTAAATAACATTCAAATCCTTTTGAAAATATGTTATATTAATACAGTGGGAAGAGTTTAAACATCCTAGAGAAAATGAAAAAGCAGAAATCCACAGAGAATGCCAGGGGGCGTGGGAGATGCGGTTAGTTTATGTCCTTGAATAAGTGCAGTTCTGTTCTGGATTTTTGCTCCTCTGCCTGTAGTGTCTTTTACCATAGTTGGTTTTCATGGATTTCTGACCCTCCGGGCCTTGGCTTATTCCTGGCGGTGGATGACCTGCCCTACTGGATGGATTTAAGGTGACATCGCATCAAGCCCAAGTTCCAACTCTACATCTGATTGTCCCAGTCCCCTTGGTAACCTAGCCCCACGTGACCGCCCCCCTCCACCACCACCTGTAGAGTTTATGCTCTTCATTTCTCTATTGAGCTGCCACCAGATAGAGGTGCTATGGTTTTGTCAAACTGTTTAGCATCTCTGCTACTCAGATTGCCTCTATCTGACACCACTCCAGCCATCATTGTCTCCTCGCTGTTCCTCGTCCCATGTGAGGCCGCAAGGGGTACAGGTGAGACGGCCATAACAAACGCACACACATCTCCACGCCGCTCCTCCTGAAATGCCAAATGTGGTCCTTGCTCTTCGCATCGGCATTGCTTTCATTTTGTTTTCAAGTGAATAGAGTAAGTGTTAAGGGCAATTCACCTGGTATGTAAGAAGAATGATTAGGCTATAAAAACGGTCTGCTTTCCTGCATATCTCATCACATATCTTTTTAGCAGGTACACATTGGTGGCATATTGACTTTAGTTGAGTTGCTGGCTTTATCTTATTAGCAGCTCCCTTTACCATAAAGCGGAATGTCCAGATCAGACTCCCCAGAGAGCCGTTGGCAAATGCCCACAGGGGTGTGGAGTGGAGGGAGCCCTGTTAGAATGCAGGCCCCAGACTTTTCCTCAGTGAGAATTGCCACTGCTTGCAAAGACGTTTCCGCTTCCGTGTCCCATATCCGTCACCAAAACTGCAAAACGCTGAGCGCTACCTAGGAATGTGGTCTGAGAGGTTCGTATGGAGCCTGTTCTGTTTTGAGAAGAGTTTTCATAGTGATAATAGTGGAAACACTACTACTATTTTACTGTGACTACTTATTAATTTTTATGACTATGATTATTAAGGATAATAACTCTGCTAAGTGTCTGTGAACTTCATGAAATAAATGGCCATCTCTGTCTTTTTTATACCCTAACCTCAGCATTTAATGTAGGGAAGTAGAGATGCAAATCAATAATAGAGCAGTCAATGACTCATTAAAGAAATGCCAGAGACTGCGCCCAATACTTGGCTATATTATCTCCTTCAACTTGAAGCATCCTTAGAAAATAGGAAGTATTATCTCCATTTCACAGGTAAAAAAAAAAAAAAAGACTGAGTAGCAGAGATGCTGAACAGTTTGACAAAACCATAGCACCTCAGCATTTCCTCCTGGTCCCTGGGATTTGAGTCCTTAGAGCAGTGGTTCTCAACCTTCCTAATGCTTCGACCCTTTAATACAGTTCCTCATGTTGTGGTGACCCCCAATTTCATTGTTACAAATTGAACATAATGAAAGCATAGTGATTAATCACAAAAACAATATGTAATTATATATGTGTTTTCCGATGGTCTTAGGCGACCCCTGTGAAAGGGTCGTTCGACCCCCAAAGGGGTCGCGACCTACAGGTTGAGAACCGCTGCCGTAGAGCACCTGAGGCAAAAACTTTCTTCATATCAGTCACAATCCTTATCTTAGGTAAACCTTCCAGTTCCTGTTTCCTGAATCCCTCCCTATTTTTTTTCAAAAATGGGAAATTCCTGAAGCAAAGACCCAAAGTCTCCAGGCCTCTGTGTTGGTCTGAGCCTCAGAACATAGGCCCAGGTCAAGCCCCGCCTCCCAGCTGCTGGGCTGGGCACTGCTTCCCTGCGTTTCAGTAACAGAGAGAGGTAGACAAATGGAAAGGTTGTCGCCATGAAGCAGCAAGAATGATTAGAGGGCTGGAGGGATGGACTTGTGAGATAAGATTAAAAGACCTTGGTATTTATCATTTGTCTGAGCTGTGACTGTGGGACAGACAGGATAACCATCTACACATATTCGCTGGTGCAATCGCCTGGGACCACTGAACTCTCCAGACAAGTAGATGCTGCTTGTCAGCAGGGACGGGGGTGGGGAGTGGGGGGTAGGAAGGCCATGCAGGAGGATGCCATGCACAGCCCACCGAATGCCATGCTGCCTCCCCAGCCATGTCAAAGATTCAGGGTCTCTTTTGCACCTCTGGCTTGGGAGGGTAACTCCATCTCTCCATTGGCTCCATGGACAGTCAAACTGACATTTTGGGTACAAGCTGGTGTTTAGCACTGGGCAGTCACTTGGTTGTGGCCTACTTTAACATAGGGCAACAGAGGAAAAAGGACAATCCTTTAACCCCAGCATGCTCAGTTAGGGAACTCAGGGAATATATTTGCAATAGCCATTTTCCAAAGAAGCCACCTGGAGTCTTCATGATCTCTAGTTTCTGTATGAATCAGGACTGGAACCGAAGCAGCTGCCTTTATATCTTATCCATAGTTTACTACTTCATTCGTTGGGAGTTATCCTAAGGAAGATAGATTTTCACTCCTTGCTACTTTTTACCAATTCATTCATTAAGTCTCACAAGTGCTTAAATAAATAATGGCAATAGACTGGTAGAAAATAGGCACTCGATGACCGTGAGTTGAATGAATACACGAGAGACTGCATAAGTAGTACATACAGGGTCAAATGGCACCGTTTTGCAGTCATTTTTAAGACACAGTGCCCTGGAAGGCATGAAATCTAAATTCAGATTGTGTGGAATTCTTTTTTATTTTGAATATATTTCTATTGGTTTCAGAGAAGAAGGGAAAGGGAGAGAGAGATAGAAACAAACATCAGTGATGAGAGAGAATCATTGATCGGCTGCTTCCTGCACGCCCCCACAGGGAATCGAGCCTGCAACCTGGCCATGTGCCCTGACTGGGAATCAAACCATGACCTCCTGGTTCATTGGTCGATGGCTCAACCACTGAGCCATGCTGGCTGGGCGAGATTGTGTAGAATTTAAAGGACAAAAGAGTTCCATGTGACATGTGAAAAACATTCATGTTCTTTAAAAGTCTCCATCTGAATTGCTCTACACTAAATACAGAGCTCAGCTCATAAAGTGATACTGGTAATGTACTCTATAGATGTAGACTATAATCACCCTGGCCATGGAGTAAGTGGTGGATGATGGAGGGTTGGGAATCGGGGAAGCTGAATTTACATGTCAGCTCCATGTCTTCCTGGATGTGCCCCTTGTGCAAATTACAGAAGCAGTTGGCCATGCAGCCTTCGTCCACCCTGAGATCAAAGGAAAAACCAGCAATACTATTTAAAATAGTTACATCCTTTTTATCATTGCTTTTTTGCATTCATTTTGATTTAAAAATGTATTAAAATAGGAATATTGATTACCAGTTTTTGTCACTTCCTTACATGTTGCTCCTCATTTATCTCACCATAGTCCCATCCTTTCAGTATCACTTTTTCTTCATTTGCAAAATAGGAGAGTGACTTCGCCCTCAGTGAGGTAGTGCTATGCCTCATGGTGCATGCTCAGTAAGTGGCAGATAGTATTGTTACTGCTGTTTGCTCAAGGAAGGAATGGTGATATTTAGGACGATCCTTAGTTAGACAATTGGTACAAGATCAAATGCTTAATACATAACTTAAAGAAATGATTCTGAGTCACCTCGAAGCTGCCTGCTATTCTCCTTTCCTATGATTCTTTTTCGTAGCAAAACACTGTTCCATCAGAATCCAGCAAGGACATATTCACTCAGGGTTCCCCATGAGGATCCCGGTCCCACCATCGCAGAGGTGTGGGGGCCTCTTAGGAGTCCAGTTCATATTTAGGCCAATATGGCGTCATGCTAAACCAGATATTCGTGACACTTCTCTATGCTGGGTGTGGTCCAAGGTATGAGAGAGACAGTGACCCATCTTCTGACACTGGTGAGAAAAGAAGGGGAGGGGCAATTGACAGGGCGGACGAGGCCATAAAAATATCTGTGTGAAAAGAATCAACCAATGAATGCGTCAATAAGTAAAACAACAAATCGATCTCTCTTTCCCTCTCTAACATCAATTAAAAATATTTCAGGGTGAAGTAGTAATGGGCAGTCACAGAATGCACAGGGTGCTCTAGGAATAGAGAGAGGGTGCCTAGTCCAGTGTGGAGCTGGACCTTTCTTGGAGTAGGCGATGCCTGAGCTGCATCATGAAGGTTGACCAGATCTCCTAGATGTAAGGAAGGGGAAGAGGGGTTTCAGATGAGAGCAAATCATGAGCAAAGGCTGAGAGCCAGCACATGCATGTAGAGGTGTACCAGTCAGTGGTGGGCAGGAAAACATGCTCCCACTAGGTGAGATCATCTAATTTAGGGAACTGAGCCACCAGGTGTTGGAAAATTGAAAGGACCAAAGGAAACTTGGAAACCCTGCTGGAGCTGGGAGGACAAAGGAAGAAGTTAAGCTCTTCAGCACTGAGCACTTGTTGGATTTGGGGGTGGGGGGTGGGGAGGGGAGCTGCAGAGCTGGGAGCTAGAGGTTGCCACCTGACTAAGGCTGTTCCTCAGTGGCAAGCAGGAGGGGGCCTCTGAGGAGGGGTGTGGCCTCTTCTGAGGGGCATGGCCACTGCCCATGCAGGTTCCTGGGACAGTGAACACTGAGTGAGTGAGCTGGAAAGGGAAATAGCTGCTCCTGGAACTGAGTACAGCTGCCAGGGCAAAGGGCCATTGCTAGGGCAACACTGACAGGAACAGCCAGCCAACAGGAGGAGTAGGCTCCTCTGGCCTTTCTTGCCTCTGCCCTTTTTTCATGCCCCTGCTGAAGAGCCTAGCAGGAAGCCAGCTGGCACAGAAGAGATGTTGTTTGTAGCCTCAGCGTCACAGGAAGAATATAGAGGGTGCACTTGGAGCTGAGACACAAGGGGGTTTGGAAGTAATGGAGAATGTCAGGCATCAATGAACCAGGTGAGAGGCTGGAGCTGGAGTTAGAGAACCTGGTGAGGAAAGGGTTCCCCCTGTACTGAGGGGCCCAGGGTAGATGGTGCCTTCAGGGAAGGACGAATCCCTCTCTCCCTTCCTCCTGGAGAAGGTGGCATTCATTAATCAGCATAGGAGCCGAATTTATTACGCTTGCATTGGAGTGATCCTAGCCAATCATCGAAACTATTTAGAAAACGATTAAATAGAAATACCTTGCTTCCTTTTGTTTACTCCTAGCAAAACACTTCATTGCTTAATGAATAACTAAAGGATCGAATAATGTAAGTGTAATTAAGTGCTTTTTACCATAAAAATGATCCTGAATAATGTGTTTAGTAGGCAACGGTGTTCCTCAGTAAGCTTTACACCGAGTCCATGACTTAGGACCATTTATTAGAAGCTAGTGAGGTGGTTTTTCATTGTTTTTCTCTCTGTGGTTTCAAGGACGAACAGAAGAACATCAAGAAGACAGTAAAAGGCATTTTGCACCCATGAGCAGCTCTCTCTGCTCCACATCTTACCCACGCATCTTTATAGAGCATTGGCGCTAGGTGGGACTCTGCAGGGGCCTTACAGAAAGGCCTGGTTCCTGCCCTCCAGGAATATATCAGGAAAGGAAGAGGTGGGGGAGGGGGGCATATAGCCTTTGTTTTGTGCATGCCAATGGCAACATATTTATCTGCCTCAAGTAGAGTCTACAGAAAAGCGGAAAAAAGAGGGCCTCTTAAGTTATGTGTCTTTTCCTCCAGTTGCTGGCCCACCGTGGGGGTTGTTGCTCACTTTTCTGTTCTTTGGCCGATGTAAGCAAGAACCCCTCAAAAATTGAAAAGTAATAACACAATACGGTCATGTGCATAAATCAATATGCATTTTAGAACAATTACTAATGTAAGTCCCAGGTGTCTTTTCTCATGGATAGATTTTCATATTCTCTTGAAAATAACAATCACTTTCGTATGTATCACTAATTAAAAACTTGAATAATTTCCAACAGATATTACGTAATTATTGGCAATTCCGTGTCGGCACCGGTAAATAATTATCTCACCTTGTATCACATAATTAAAATGGCAATACCCCCCCCCTAACAAATATTAAACAGTCATAAATAATTGCAATTGTGCACAAGTAGCAGCCAGGCATTCGACTCGGGTGTGTTTGTAATTTAAAATGGCATTTTTCATTTGACTGCTGATTTATGAAATTTAAAAAAAAATCAATTTGCCTTTCTTAATGGGCTAAAGCCCTTTGGGGATACACCAGATGTTCTTCTGCCCAAGGTTGGCAGCTGGGCAGAAAAAAAAAATTAGCCAAGCATATTGAGACAAGACCCAAACAAGAAAAGGGTAGTAATAATGGGTGGCAGGGTAAAATAAATTAACTGAGGATTTGCTCTAAAGTGGTTCTTGTGATCCTTGCCTTGGTGATGTGTGTGGACATACAAGCTGCCTTCTGCAGATTCCCCTTGGCGCCTCTCTATCCTTCTGTAGTGGCCATTGTTCTCATGGAGATATCAGCGGACTGGCTCAGTGGTGCAATTTCCTTCTCTTCTGCTGGGAACAGCGTCTAAGTAGAGGGAGGAGAGGGTGCTCTTTCAGATGCCCCCTTGCATTTGCCCTCCCATAGGCTGCCTTCCGCCACAGGAAGGGCATGGTAGTTGGGTTGGCATGAAGGAGGAGTCCACAGCCTGATTAGAGCAGATACCAAGCTTTCAACTGATTCAATGCACAAATATTTAATGAGCATTTACTAGGTACTATGGTTGGTGCTGATTTTAAGATTTCCTAACTTCTAAAAAAGAGAGAAATTGTTTCATCTCAAACCAGTTAAGGCCTCTTGATCTACATCCACAAGCCAACATGTGGTCATTGCCCAATTCTACCACTATGTGGATTTCAGATATGATGAAGCTAGATCACCTCTGACTTTATGGATTCGGAGAAGCTATTATGGGTCATTTAGGGTGTCTGCAGCCTCCTTCCCTGTGAATAGAAAGTGGCCATCTGTACCTGCATCTGTCTCGGGTAACTGAGGTGCTTTCAGGAAGCAGATGGTAATAACCGGTGAACTTCTAACTTTTCAATGATCTCTTCCCTATTAGATCATTAAGTTCCATGAAAGCAGAGTCCATGCCTATATGAATCAAAAATTCTAAAACAGCAAAAAGAGCAGAGGGCAAAATTGGCAACACCTTGCGCCCTTTATAATCAATTCATAATATTTATCGTGAAAGACAAATATGACTACATGCCCCACCCCCAATCTCAATCTGACCCTAATCTTGACTAACATCCTACTTGACTCTTTTTTAAAAAATACATAATATATTGATTTTTTTTTTTAGAGAGAGAGAGGAAGGGAGAGGGAGAGAGAAATAGAAACATCCATGAGAAAGAAACATCAACATAGATTCTCTGCGTCCTGCATGCCCTCTGCATGTCCCTTGACTGGGAATGGAACAGGTGACCTCTTGGTACATGGGTCAATGCTCAACTATTGAACCACACTGGCCAGACCTACATGACTTTTAGTGGACAGAGTGCTTCAAAATGCCCCAATGCTAAAGCACAGAGTCAGGCTGGGGTGTTACATTCAGCCTAGAGCACTGGACAGCTCCAGGGACCACACCAGAAATAGTCTGAGCTTGGCTGATGGGAAACTTTGTCCCTGGTATGAAGAATGAACACTGCAGGTGCACAAATCAGATCCCAAAGAACTTCATTCATTTGTCCTATACCCACAGGTAATGTGTTGGCACGGGTAGGGTAGGATTCATTAGAAAGTCTAGGTTGGGGAAGAGGAGTGGTAATGAAAAGCCCCTGAAGGCAGCAGGGAAATAGGGCTTCCGAGTTGGAGCCACCTGATCCATCCCAGCTCTGCGGAGATTCTGTTTCTGTCTGTTTGCCAGACATGGGAAGGCAAGTTCTTGAGCTCCGAACCACTGGCAAGTGATCAAAGCCACGGTCCCAAGTGGCAGGGTACCCCTTCTAGGAGGTGGGCGCCAGTGAAGAGAGGAGGAGAAAGACATGGAAAAGCGGTATTTCTATGAGTGTGGTGCAGTTGCGGGGTTGGCAAAGTATGTTCTGATATTCTTAATAAAGTATTTGATTTGTAGAGAAAGTCATTTGAGAAAGCTTTGTTTGAATAGATAGGTGGGTGAAGGTTCAAGAGGATGGGGAACCGCACATAAACGTTTCAAAATTATGATTGGTGCCAATTCCATTAAACATCTAGGTTGGCCATGGTGCTATGTGGAGACAGTGCTATCAAATACAAATGTATCGCTTTTGTAGAAAAGTAGATTCTTGTGGGTGGGACTGGGATTCTTAAGTAGCTGTGTTTGGGGGTGCCATTGTGGTTTTAATAAAATCTAGTGACACATTCAAAAAGGTGATGTTTACTAGATTTCTACATTCGTTCAATTCCCAAAGGATCCAGCATAGAGCATTTGGCCCGTGGGAGAAGGATACACAAAACACCTATGTCCCCGAGAGTTCTTTCCCAGGTAGCCCTAACATAGATGCTTCTAGATAGGCCCTTGCCAACCTGCTTTTCTTTAACAGAGGCTGATTTGCTGATGGCTTGACAAATGCCAAATTCCAGTGATTTAAATGATGTCTCACTTTCACCCTCTCTCAGTCTTTATACTGACTCCATCCTTTCAGCACTGGTCCTTCTGCCAGGACGGGAACCACTGGAGCACTAGGACTTGGTGTGTCTCTCCCCACTCATCTTCAGCGCCCTGGGGTTCACTCCGGCCACAGCTCCATAGGATAACGTGAATTGAGACTTTGGCATCAAGTGACTTCACTGTGTATCCTAGTCCACCTCTTACCACTTAGAAGACCTTGGTCATTTTTTTTTTGAACTTTGATGAAACTTTGCACCTTATTTTTTTTGAAATGAGGAAACAGTAGTCACCTCCAAGGTTATTCCTGGATTGAATGGACTGATGCCGTGAGCACTGGTATGGTTCCTGGCACTTTCTTGATCCTCCAATAAATCTCAGTTCCCTGTGCCCTTGGCACCAGGCCCAGGTAAAATGGGCAGTGCTGAAGGGAGTGCAAGCGCTCTTGTAAATGCCCACACTTAAAAAGCAAACACATTTACCACACAGAGGGCCTGTGACTTTTGGAATCATCGAACACTGTTTGATAATTCAACAATCCCCATTGAATGATCTGGGGTGGCTGACCTAGAGAAGTGGAATCTTCCACTCATTGAAGAGCCATCTAGGAGGTTTGACTGCCATTGAGCACTCATTCTGTGTTTGTGCTGGTGGCGGGGGGGGGGAGGGGGGGTGCTTTAAAGCTGTGAGCTTCCACTTGTGCCTCACCCTGGTCCCTGGGCTCTCCGTGGAAATTCTGAAACATGGAACCACACGTGTCCCCAAAGGAGGCTACATGTCTTCTGCCTCTCTGCACAGGACTCTTGTGGGCTAAAGAGCGCGGAGGGGTACGTTTTGCTTTGTTTAAATAACATTTGGTTTTGCTGCTTTTAATCATGGGTCCCCCAGAGCATGGCAGGCTTTCCGCAGCACACACTGGCTGCATACCTAACAGATCTTTTCAATGCAACAGCTTGACTTCCCTGCTGCTCAGATGATAGCAATTGGCTAGGTGTGCCGTCCTCTTCCTTCTCCCCCCTCTATGGAGACAAGGAGATTTCAAGTGCAATTTGGCCTTGCACATCAAACAGCAATTTTCCTGTAGAACCTGCAACCTCCAAAAACTCTCCCCTAATCAAATCTATCAAGCCCAATTTAGGGGCGAGCTTCTGTCTGTTTATCAAGGAAATGGAGTTGAAATTGCCCCCTTTAATGGAATCACAGCTGCCCACCATAATCTCTCACATGGATGTTTGAATTAATGGCAGGACATGGCCCATGCTCTCCAACCTTGGAATTTGATTCCAGTTATAGGAAATTGCTATAATTTCAGGCCTGGGATTCTCAGGGATGTTGGGGTGCTTTGGGCCGGGGTTAGAATTAATGTGTCAGAGGAATTAAAGAACTCGGAAGTGCTTGGGGAAGATTAGCACTTTTACACAGCACCCAATGCATCACCTCGGTATCAAATTAGATCCACTGTGACCCATGTCAACTACTTTTACAAAATCCAGGAGGAAAAACAGAGAAGTGACTTTTTCTGATGTTGAGATTTTTAAGTAAGAATACAGCAGACATGAGCAGAATGTAGGTATCCTTCCGAATACAGGCCAACTCACTTGGTTCAGTTGTATATTAGGAGTTGCCACAGACGGTGGGCAAAGAACCCAGCTAAGATGCCTGGGTCCTCCCTGTGCCAGGGGACTGGCCAGCAACTAACTGTAGTGTCACCTTCTCCATGTCATCCTGCAGGAACCTGAGGACATGCCATGTCCCCATGGAGACCCCAGTTTTACGCTAGGAAAGCATCATTTCATTTTGTAAAAATGTCCTTACCAAGAGATATTCTCTTCCTCCTTCAGGCATATGAACATCTTGTATTTGTATAGAGCGAGTCTAACCCATTTTTCTCTTGCACATTTTAATGATTTTACCCCATTTTATTCTCACTGTACAGAAGGGAGGAGAAATATTTAACATGCAATATGAAAAATAAGGAAAATCCACGTAAAATGCCATCTCCAACAGTGGTGGCACCAAAACAGGCCCCCTTCCTACAGACATAGTGCCCACCCCACCCCCAGCACTGGCATCTCCCAGGTCCTCCCAGCCCCCTGTGGGAGCCTGAGCTGGCACCTGCCCCTGGAGCAGTCACACGCCCCCTCCACCCCTCCGGCTGCACCTTTCTCCCTCCAGGTGGTTTCTCCTCAGCCTCAGCTTCCCTCAGGAAGTCATTCTGAGCTTTAGTCACCAGGTAATAGAGAGCCCAGCTTTGTGAAATGCACCTGAAGTTTCCTCCTTCCGTTGAAAAGAAAAGACTCCTAAATTAGAGAATCATGCACATTCAATGCACATAAAACCAGGGTAGAGAGCCTCCTGGTTTTCTAAGAGTGGCTAACGCCTCTCAGGAAATCTCCCACTTAGATCTGGTTCAGCTTCCCTCTTGCTTCCTTTCCTTGCCCCTCCCCTCCTTCCCGGACCTGCCTCCTTTCATTTAACTCGAGGCCACCTGCAGGGAAATAGCATTTCAGCAACTTGGGGTTTTCCCTGTCGCCCTTTATTCTCCCTCGGAATTTCTAATCCCCCCAGTAAAGCCTTCACTCTGCACCCAGCACCCGTGGGTGTCTTCAGGTAGGAGGGTACATGTCGCTGGGACAAATGAGTCTTCTGGAGGCCTCGGAGTCCAGGGAGTGTCCTGGAACCCACCCCAAGGATTGTTCCTGGTCAAGTGCAGGGTCTGTGGACAGGGCCGTGAGGGTGGGCTGCCCAGCTGTCTTCCCAGGGCATCACCACTCTGTTCTCCATCTGTTTAGTGATTGTCATCTGTTGGCATGTGCTGGGTGTGGCTACTTTCCTGTACGACAAGCATGTCAAACTCAAAGGCTAACAGGGCCCAAATAAATGAGGCATGCGGCCCGCGGGCCGTGAGTTTGACATGCTTGCTATACAGTGACCATGCTGGGCTAACCTCCCTTCCCAAACTGCATATGGTTGACTAATAGCCTGAGCAACTGTGGCAAAGAAGGGAAAACCCAAAACAGTGCTATTTTCCGCCACTTTCCAGACTTTCTCGTGGGATTATTGATTGAGTTTAGCCATTCTGTTGTGCTACATCCTTTGTGGCTGTGAGGATTATGAAAGGCTGCCTCTTACTTAGGAAAGAGCCTGGTGGGCTGCCCACAGGGGTGCGAGCATTGGGACAGATGCAGACCCAGCGCTGGGCTCAGGGACGGTGCCGGCCATGGCAGGTGCAAGCAATGCGAACACTGATTTCCCTGGTGCGCTCCGTTTCCAGACACGCCACAGAGCTGTCAAGTAGCAAGTAAGAGAGATTTGAATAACTTCCCTATCACCAGTGGGCGAGCTTAATTTTAGGGGTGTTTTCTTTCCTTTCACTGACACACTTTGTAAGAGAACATGGTGCACTTCGTGTTTGCTGGCCTATTGATGCAACTCCATCCTTAGCCACCTGTTTTTCCCCCAACACTCTTTTCCAAATATGTTCTTGAAGTTTTTCACTGACATATTGGCTGGATCTCAATCCATCCTACTCCCTCCTGCAACATTGCACGTGACCACCTCCTGCTCCTCTCTGTGAGACTGGCATTCCTGACCCTCCTCCATCTCAGTGGCCACTTGTCTTCTGTCCCCCACTTGGCCCCACCCCCTTTCTCTAGCTCCCAAGCATAGGTATTCGCAGGGTTGGTTCCTAGACCCTTCGTTTCCTTTTAAATTTTTAGACTCTCTTCTTAGCGTTATCACCTCCCACTGTCCAATTATCACCTCTGTGGGAAAGATGCCTAAATATGTCTCCAGCCTAGACTCCCATCTTGAAATCTAACCCCTCATTTATAATTGCCCGAGGAATACCACCAGCCCCCTCTCCCTGGCCCCTACAGAAAAATCTGCCCCTCAGGTCTGTGCCTTCATTGATTCTAACTTTATCACTTCCCACCCCCTCTTTTCCAACTTTACCACCTTCATCCTAGTTTATTATTTAATTGCTTCTCACTTGAACTATCAAAACAAGCCACTAATAAATCGCTCTCCCTTCTGCCTCTACTTTTTATATTATTAATCTTCCCAAAGCACAGCTCTGACCCTGCCATTCCCTTATCAGAAACCATTCATGATACCTCCTGGCCAGGAGAGTTAAGGCTAAACTCCCTTTTCAGACATAAGTGAAGGGTCAGGCCGGACTCTGAAGCTTGACACTCGGTGTCCCTTGTGTGCTCTGGTCTGTCTCAAGCCCTCACTTTCTTCCTCTGTGTGCACCAGGCATCCCATGCCACACGTCCCAATAGCTGCTTTCCTGAACCTGCCAACAGGGGGATGCCTCCGAATTTGATCATGGTGTTCACTCTGCTAGGATTTTCATTCCCTCCCCTGTCCCTCCCACCCGCACTCCATCTCCTACACTTAACCCAACTCTTTAATGCCTTTCAACATTCAGTGTAAGGATTATGTTTTCCTTAAACATAATTTTCTTTTCACCTAACTTGGCAGGTTAGCCATTCCCTTCTCTCTTACTCTCACAATGCCTTGAATGTCTCAATGTTATAATATCTGCTTCTGTAAGACCGGGGTCATCTTGACCATCTTAGCCATCATCATAGCCCTGGCACCCAACACAGAATAAACATGGAATCAATGATCAGTCCTTGCCTTCTAACTGATCTGGATTATTTGTTATTACATGCACATAACTGAGATTTCTCTCTTTGCTTGTGCACTGGCTCTTCCTTCCAGTTGCAATCCTGTCTCTATTATTTACTCCCCCAAATTGTATCCATCCTAACAAAGCTCAGTGTAAATATCTTCTCCCACAGGAAGCCTTCTTCTTCTTTTTAAAAATCCTTACCCAACAATATTTATTCCATTGATTTTTTTAGAGAGAGAGAGGAAGGGAAGGGAGAGAGAGAAACATGAACTGAGAGAGACACATGGATTAGTGGCCTCCTGGACACACCCCCACCAGGCTGGTCATCGAACATGCAATGGAAGTAGGTGTCCTTGAACGGAAATCAAGGCTTCAACCCTTCGGTCCATGGGCTGACTCTCTAACCACTGAAATAACCCGGCCAGGGTGGGGAAGCCTCCTTTGATCTCTTTTTCCTAACAGTACTTCTGTGTGTGTGTGTGTGTGTGTGTCAGGGGGGGACCCCAAAACATGGAAAGAGCATGATTTGTAGCTATCAGACTTGCATTAGGATTTGGACTCAGACAAATAGAACTTTGTTCCTTCATTTTTAAAAAGTTTGCTCTATATTACTCTAACTTCAATTCCCCTTCAAGGACAATAATACTCATGAAAGATCCCATAATAGCACCTGAAACACAGCAAATAATCAATAAACGTTAATTCATGGTCTTCCTTCCTCAAGGCACTTATCGTTTTATGACTCTGAGCAGGCGTTCATGTCATTTTCTTATTGGTAATAATAGAACAAAGCTCCCAGGGGAAGGACGGTATCTTCTTCACATTTCTTTTCCCAGAAGTGACTATCAGAGCTCCTCATATTTTAGTTGTTTGGAATATCCTTTGAATTTAATGAAGCAGTCTGACTTAGAAAGCTTTATGCTTCAAAAAGAATGTAGTTTTATTATTGGCACAAAATCAAACCTGATGTTTATGGTCATGCCTATAAAATGTTGGACATCACACTTTTGGCGAGGAATGTAACCTACATGATAACATATTTCTCTGGGAAAATCAGATTAGAAACCCATCATTTCAATTTAGTGTCTTTAACAGAATTGTTGCTCATTCTCTGTGTGAAGACTACCTCTTATATCTTTATAAGCATAAAAAATGAAACAGCATTGACTTGATAACATTCTTTTCAAAGGTGGTCAATGAGGTAAATTAGATTACCTGGTAAATTTCATGCAGTCATTGAGCTTTTCTATAAATCTAAGTGAAGAAATGTTGAAGACCTTTGTTCTCAACTATGGAGACATTTATAAAGATTTTTATATGCTTTTAAATGCTATGCCTCAGAATTTTAAGGCTCTCAAGTTATCTTCAAATTTAAAGATCTCTGAACTTTAGTTTTCTCTTTTGATTAAAAAAAAAACACAAGGTTGCCCTAACCAATTGGGCTCAGTGGATAGAGCATTGGCCTGTGGACTCAAGGGTCCCAGGTTCGATTCTGGTCAAGGGCATGTACCTTGGTTGCCGGCACATACTCAGTAGGAAGTGTGCAGGAGGCAGCTGATCAATGTTTCTCTCTCATCGATGTTTCTCTCTATCCCTCTCCATTGCTCTCTGTAAAAAAATCAATAAAATATATTTTTTTAAAAAAAATAAAAGGCCAATAATAATCACCTTGCCTAGATTGCAAAGTTGATGTGAGAACCACATATGAGGTTCTTGATTCCAGACTTTGTCTTTGTTTTCGCATCCTTCAAGCCAAATAGTGTCCAGACTAGAAAAAGGGCACAATAACTATTTATTGTCTATATAAGTAATATCAGGAAGCTTTCAAAGATTTAAAAGTGTAACATAGGGGAATTAATGTCCTTATCTAGAGCCACCCTCTCATTTTAGATGAGATAATGAGACTCACAGAGGACAAACAATTTGCCTAATGCCACACAGCAAGCAACTGGCGGAGCAGGAAGCAGATTCCAGATTCCATGTTACCTGGTCTAATGCTCCTCGCACACATCACACCCTATCAGCCATTTCCCAGATGTGATGTGTTCTTTCATAACAAAACCAGTTTAATTCAGCCAATATTTATTAAGCTCACCTTCCTAATGATGACCAGGAACTGGCAGTCCACTTGAAAGTCTTCAAGTCCTTCTTTAAAAATATGTTTTTATTGATTTCAGAGAGAGGAAGGGAAAGAGGATAGAAACATCAATGATGAGAGAAAATTATTGATCAGCTGCCTCCTGCACAACCCCTACCGGGGACCAAGCCTGCAACCTGGGCATGTGCCCTGCCTGAGAATTGAACCCATGACCTCTTGGTTCATAGGTCAACACTCAGCCACCGAGCCACACCTGTCGGGCTGGAGTCCTTTTTGTACTTCTGTTTTTATGTGTATGCATTTGTTTGATCAGAATGAATTCTTTTTGAATAATAAAATTTCAAATTCTTTAAAAAAATTCGTTTTTTGAAAAGTGAAAATCTCACTAGTGAAGAATATTCTTCCATCCACCTTGGTGAACACCTATAAAGCACCTACTATGGGTCACACACTCTGCTAAGCAGGATATAAATAAGTGTAAAGAAGCCACAGAACCCACAATTCATGGCACTGTGAACACAAAGAAGTCATAACTATAAAATAACAAATTCCATAAAGAGCAAAAGTGCTCTGAGGGAGATGTGTATAAGATAGAAAACAAAGAGGAATTAATTCTGTTAAGTGGAGCTGGTGTTGGGCAGGGAAGGGACCAGAGCCATGAGCTAGGTCTAAGTATGAGTAGGCTCATGATCATGGCGGGGAGGGGGGGGGAGCAGGGGAGGGAAGAGAGGGTAGAGAGTTTATTCCAGTATTCCAGGCCGTGGTTAAACATACAGGCAAAGCTTGTACTGAGTCACCACTGTGAAGTAGTCCACACAAGAGGGAGTGTATTAAAAGCTAGTTTGAAAAGGAATTGGTCAGGTCTATAGAAGCATGCAAAGAACACACACACACACACACACACACACACACACACACACGAGGCTGGCTGACAGAAGATAAGGCCTGAACAATGAGGTCAGACAGACAGATCTGTCTGTCTGGAATCCTGGTTTCCTGATCCTTTTGACTCTCAATTTTCTCATCAGTAATAGAAGATTCATTATATCTACCTAGCAGTGCTACTATGAATTGAGATGTCTAACACTTTTTATTACTAGAAAATAAAGGAATTAATACATACATATATGATAAGTAGATATACTTGCTTTATTACTAGAAAATACATATATATATGATAATACATACGTACATGACAAGTAGATGTATTTGCTTTAGGGGATGTACATATACAAGTCTACACAGGAAATGTTTACAGAGAGAGAGAGACTGATTGACTTGGTGATGGACACCTAGTGCTCAACTTCTTTAATTCTTGCCTCGATTTCCAAAACAGTCTATGAAATACTAGCCCAGTCAAAAATGGCACAAATTGGTCACAAAGAAGTGGGCCTGCTTCCCACACTGCCAGCTTTCTTGGGGAATCTTGGTAGCTGGTTTGCTATTTATGTGCGTCTTCAAGTTGCAGTGCTATGCTGTGCATCCAAACTCACCTGTCCCAGGGGATCTGCACCCTCAGTTCATGACCACACTTTCTAGGGCAGCCAGCAGTCACTGCTACGGTCGTGGGGAGGGCAGTAGTGTAAGATGGGCCAGAGAGGGGCAGAAACTGTGAAACAATGGGCAGCACCGGGGTGGCTTTCTGAGTTACACCAGGACTCAAAATTGAGTTTGAACACGGGTTTCAGAATCACCTAGATGCGCCTCCATCTGTTTTGTGTCAGTTGCTATGTCAGTTTTGTTGCCATGAAACCTCCTTTCTCCTTTTTGGAGAATGCTCCCTGATTTTGATCTGAGGCAGCTCTCCTCTGGTGACAACCAGCGATTCCTGTTAACAGCACTGATAGAGACCCTAGGCTTCCCCCTCAGTTCCTCAAAGACAAGGGGGACGGATGGGGCGCCATGTGACACAGCAGCTTCCTCGCTCTGTCCCAAGACACGCGGGCTCCCAGCGGCTGTCTTCCAAATCACCTCCCCGATTTGTTTCCAAAATGCTGCCCTGGCGTAGATGTGTGTTTTGATAGAAGGTTAATGCATACGTGAATACACAACTTTTTGATTTATTGTCCATGCGAGCTCATCACTCTTTCCTTTAAATTAAAACTCTCTCCAGATGGGGATCGGTGACACAGATTTATTGATCTGCAATAAAACCTCACTCATAATCTCTACAGCTGCCCATTCATCTTCTGCAGAAAAGGGTTCATTATTCTGGATGTCCCAAGAATGAAAGCAAGGAACCAACTTGCTCCCTTTGTTCCCTTCCTGCCCCACCTTTGCCTTTTGGTTTTCTCCTCCCTCCCAGTCCCTGCCCACCCCCTCCTTGTATGTCTTGAGACCAAGTGAATCCCCCAAACAGGATTATTCCCTTTGCCCATCTTTGTCCTGCTCCCTTATATTTTTCTTCACTCCCTGCCACCCACCCCAAGGATGTCCTTTTTTTTTAATATATTTTATTGATTTTTTACAGAGAGGAAGGGAGAGAGATAGAGAGTTAGAAACATCGATGAGAGAGAAACATCGATCAGCTGCCTCCTGCACACCCCCTATTGGGGATGTGCCTGCAACCAAGGTACATGCCCTTGACCGGAATCGAACCTGGGACCCTTCAGTCCGCAGGCCGACGCTCTATCCACTGAGCCAAACCGGTTTCGGCAAGGATGCCCTTTTTGTGGGCATCCCGGAAGAGTTGTGACATTGAGTCCGACTTGTGGCTAGAATCAATAGCCAACCCTCCACTCTGCTCCTTCCAGATGGGTTTGTATTCCCTGGTTCGAACAAACCACTCTGAACTCAGCAGATGAATGAGATCATTAGAAAAAGGAGAAACTAAGCAGCCGGACTGATAGGAATGAGAATAAGGGCAGGTGGGCCGGTACCAGGTCTGCGGCTGAAAGGAGGTACGTGTGGATAAAGATGCTCACCACTGTGTGTTTTGTTGGGTCCAAAGAGCCTTCTGATTTATTGCCTGGGAGATATTCTCCAGTGCACACACGCTGGAGGCTGTTTCCACCGGTCAGCAGATGGCTTGGTCAGTGTGCCAGGAAGCCCGGGAAGTAGCTGTTATCTCAGACTCAACAGAAGGAAGGGCAAAAGGACTTTGGGAGTGATCAGATGGATTGCCTCGTCAGTTCAGTGGAGTGTCTCTTCATATGGCTAAAATCCTCTTGGATTTCCCAGCTGGAAAAATAAAGCGCAGACATCAACTAGTCTAGTGCGTTTCAACTGGAGTGCCATGATACACTGGTGCGTTTCATGAGCTGTATGGTGTGATGCAGCTTTCCAGCCTGTCACAAGTAACTTCCTACTTTTAAAAATAAGGTGCTGAAGTCTGCAAATTAACTCCTTTTTTAAAAATCCTCACCAGAGGATATTTTTCCATTGACCTTTAGAGACAGAGTGGGAGAGAGAGGGAAAGACAGAGAGAAACATCGACGTGAGAGACACACATTGATTGGTTGCCTCCTGCATGAGCCCTGACCAGGACCT
The DNA here is from genome assembly GCF_000147115.1 of Myotis lucifugus. Taxonomy (NCBI): domain Eukaryota; kingdom Metazoa; phylum Chordata; class Mammalia; order Chiroptera; family Vespertilionidae; genus Myotis; species Myotis lucifugus. The sequence continues at coordinate 846,429 of NW_005871273.1, read as the reverse complement.
GGGCAGGGGAGGAGCCTGCAACCAAGGTACCTACCCTTGACTGGAATCAAAGCCAGGACCTTTCAGTCCTCAGGCCAATGCTCTATCCACTGAGCCAAACTAGGTAGGGCCAAATTGACTACTTAAAAGCAATTAGAATAGATTCAAGGTTACACTCATAATAGTGCCATTTTTACTCATGTGGATTCTGATGTGATTTCTTGCACAGGAATTGGATGTCATTAGAGGTGACCTGGCAGAAGTTACAAAACATATACAGGGATCTGGTGGGCATGTGGCCAGCATCCATCACTGGGAGCTGAGGTTGACCATCCGCTCTGTCCTTGTCTTCTAGGCAGGAGAGAGGAACTCTTAAGTTCTTACGTGTCCTTATAACATGACAAAACATGTAGCTTCTCACCCTCGTTTTAAAATAGCAAAGCCGTCACCCAAACCCAAGCAGCGGTGGCCACAGTCAGGATTGGAACGCGAATGTACAAATTAGCATTTGAGCGAATACTGTCCACTGACCACTCCGTCCTCCCACGGGCAGGCCTGCGGGGTTTGGGACAGTGGCCGGGCACAGGTGGGGGAAGAGCCCGTGGGAAGGGACTCACCGTTTATCTCTGTAATCGGAAGCTACCCCGGGCAGGTTTAATCACCCCACGCAGAGCGGGATGCAGAGCAAGTTCATGGTTTACAGTGAGCAGGCTGACACAGCTGATTGATGTCAAATGTGTCATGATGTATATTGTAAAGCAGGGAGATTTAATGGTGTAACTCGATGGCAGGCTCCGAAGTGAGTTGCTGCAAAGTAAGGAGTGATGGATGGGCTCATTTACATGTAAAATTGCCAATGGCATTGACAGCACTGGTATGTGAGGGGGAGATAAGAGGCACCGAGCGAGTTCACTCTTGCCCTGGCGTTGGAATATTAAAATACAGCTGTGGCAGCATCTGGGATTTGCAATGGACTTTACAGATATAATTTTCTTAACCTTTAGCCCCAAGATAATCTAGATCTTTCATAAAGTTTTCTAAAACAGGTGCCATCCCACCCCTGGATCAGCATTTACTATAGATGGTGATGCCGGCATGAAATTTATTTGTACAGTGGTTGTCAGCAAACCAAAACCCTTGGTGGCTTTTATCTGTCCCCGGCCTGACAATCTCAAAGTGCTTATAGAGTAACAATGTAAGAGGCTGCAAGACTGGCTTTAAAATTCTGTTTGCCTCCCCCAATCTCTTCCTTTCTCACGGTTTTCTCTGCCCACTGCCAGAAAGAAAGTCTCTCTCTCCCTCTCTTTTCCCTTCTCTCTCTTTCTCCCCTCACCCCCATGTATATATTAGTTTCTTTTTTATTCTATTCTCCCCTTCTTTTTCCTCTAATGAAACTGCCATTAGTACGTGTGGGCTAATGTCTATTACACATGAGAGTAGGGGGGATTGGTTCATCCTTTCAACAAATAATGATATTTGGGTCAACCCCAGCCAAATATTCAGCCTCAAGGATAGACTCCGAAACCTACACTGTCCAGTTGAAGTAAGAATACAGCAGACATGGGCAGAATGTAGGTATCCTTCCAAATACAGGCCAACCTGCCTGCCTCTCCTTCCTGCCTCCATCCTCCATCCCTCCTTTCTTATGTTCTTCACACAACATACACCAAGCATTGTGCTAGGTGCTGGAGACACAGCAGTGAAGAGGACACTAGATTAGAACATGAGACACAGACAAAAATGGCAATAGTTCATGCCCTGTGTTATAGATGCCATGGAGGAACTCTGAGGATGCGCAGCGACATGGGACAAAAGGAGGGGAGGGCTATGGCTGTCGAATAAATAGGGAGAAATTCTTGAAGGAATTAGTATCTGCACCAAGACTGAAGGTAGCAAGGCAAAGGAAAGCAAAGTGGAGAGGGGAGATTTTACCAAGAAAAAAAGGTACGGTGCCCATGTGTCCAAAGCAAGAAAGTGTTTGGCAAATTCAAGGACTTACAACTGGTGTGATGCAAGAAAAAAACACTTGAGAAGGGACAGTTGAGAGATGAGGCTAGAGCCCTAGCCAGTTTGGCTCGGTGGATAGAGCGTACATCTGCAGACTGAAGGGTCCCGGGTTCGATTCCAGTCAAGGGAACATGCCTGGGTTGCGGGCTCCATCCCCAGTGGGGTACATGCAGGAGGCAGCCAATCAATGATTCTCTCTTATCATTGATATTTCTATCTCTCTCTTCCTCTTCCTTCCTCTCTGAAATCAATAAAAATATGTTTTTTTAAACAGAGTTGAGGCTAGAGAAGCTATGGGTACCCTGCAGAGCTGACTAATCCAGTTAAAACTTGTGAACTAGCACACTCAAAGGAGCCTTTGGCAAATATGATGCTGTTTTAGGTTTGCCCTGTCTACGTGTTTGCCTCTCATAAGCTGGTTCTTATTTCTGAATATGATTGTCAATTGTGCAGTAAGAAAGAAATGTTGACAATAATAAAAGCCATGCTTTTTTGGGGGGTGCTCATTGTTTGGAGTTAAGTACATAATATTTGAAACTAAGGATTTCCCAAATATTTGTCAATTCAGTGTAATATATTTTATGTACTTTTCAATAACCAAATGATTGTTACAGTGGCAGCAAGTTAATTTAATACATTAGTTAGTAGCATTTATACTTTAACCATTCTTTTATTCCTTTATAACACTTATTGACAACCTACTAAGTTCAAGGCATTTTGCTAGGTGATAGAGACACAAAAGATGAATAACTTAAAGAGCGAATGAGGAAGACACCTATGTGGAATGATTGCCAATACATCCTAAACTGAGCTATTTAAAGAATGTACAGGGGCTCTGGAGAGTAGAGGGATTTATGGCCTTTTCTGGAATCTGGGATACTCAACAAAACAGAAATACATGCTTTAATATTTTAAAATGTTTAAGAGTTTCCCATGGGTGAATATTGCTGATGAGGAAGCTAGAGAGTTTGGATGCTCACCCACAGAGAGTTTTGTTGAATTTTCAACAATAACATGAAAATAATGTTATAATTCTTAGGTTTCATTCAGCTCTACACAGCAACGTTTTACTCTTCTTAAGGACTTGGTGGTAACATTCTTTCTATGATGCAACAGACAGTAAGGTGATGGTTAGGACTAGAACCTTAGGAATCAGAGACCTGGGTTCTAATGTCATTGTTGCCCCTTAATAGTTGTGAGATCTGGGACTAATTACTTAATCTCTCTAACTTTCATTGTCCTCACATGTAAAAGCGTCTACTTCATAGAATTTGTAGAATGCTAAAGAGGTAATGTACTTAGCTCAGTGACCAGCATGCAGTAAGAGTTAAATACATGTTAGCCATACATGATTAATATTATTATTATCATCTATCACTTAACGGCTAATGAAACATTGAATGAACCACAACAGAGGAACTTGATTGAGCTAATGTATCTCCTGGAAACCAATAGCGCGCTCTACTCACCTCTCTTCAGAAAGAATGTGGTCCCGTTGTAATAAATCACCAAACAAAAGTGGGTACATAGGATTCTCTGACTCCAATTATTTTGTTATTTTCCCTAGGGTTTCCTTTTTTTGCTGTTCAGCTAAAAACTTCATGAACGTGCAGTTTACTTTCTCTTCCAGATCATTAACCAAGCTGCTCCGAACATTCACACCTGGCTCTCCTTCCTCAGCACCCCTCCCTCTAGGATCCTCCCCCAGCTGGCTCCCTGCTACACCAGATTGTGAGTCCACACAGATACGTACATTCTGATCACATGTGTGTTGTCATGTGAGCACAGAGGTGCTCAAGCCCTTCCATGCAGTTTCAGATGGCAGTGCATTTTCACTCCTCCCCACTTCCAGCTTAAATTTTTATTTTATTTATTTTATTTTATTTTTACCAATTGCTTGGACCCTACAAGGCACTCCTAACGTTGTTCCAGTTCTTAATCAGTCCAGTGGGAAGAAATGTCAAATCAAAACAAAACAAAACTCAAAAGACAGGATGGAGAAGTGAGAGGCACCCATTTAGAACCACACCAAGTTCTTGCCCTTTTTCTGCCTGTTACCTCCAGTTTCCTATGTTGCTCACAGCTCTGTATTGTGTTTCCCTGGCTGCCCCTGGTCCTGCATTGCTGCACCGGCCTGGACTAGAGACCTGCACTTCACTCTTAGTTCCTCTCTCTTCCTCAGCCATCGCATCCAGAGGACTGCCAAGTAAGCCCTGGCAATCCAACCTCCCAAATGTCCCTCAAAGCCAACACCTCACCTCAGCCACTTCCAGTACCAACACACTGCCCATGAAGGCTTGTGGTCCTTCATCTTTACTCTTCTCCAAGTCTTTTTTCTTAAAAAACACACACATATTTTTATTGATTTCAGAGAGGAAGGAAGAGAGAGAGAGAAACATCAAGGATGAGAGAGAATCATTGATCGGCTGCCGCCTCATGCCCCCTACTAGGGATCGAGCCCATAACCTGGGCATGTGCCATTGACTGGAATCGAACCCAGGACCCTTCAGTCCACAGGTTGATGCTCTGTCCACTGAGCCAAACCAGCTAGGGCTCCAAGTCTTTTTTCTACTCAGCAATCAGAGATCTGTTAAAGGGCAAAAGCGATCTTGTAGCCGTTCTGTTGAAAACATTTCCACAGCTTTCCATCACCTCAGGGTGAGTGAGACCCAGCTTGAACTCTTTGCAGTCAAAGAGGATCCTCCTAACCATGACCCATGGTCCCCAATGCCCTCTCGGTTACCTGTTGCTCCTCCCCTGCCTCCTGAGCCCACCTTTCTGCTGCCATTGGCTAGCTTCAATTTATTTGTTGGTTTACTGCTTAACTATGACTTCCTCTGAGAAGCTTTCCAACTCTACTATACTCTGCTCTACGCCCCATATGTGCTTCCATCGCTTTCCAAACCCCTCAGTCATAGCACCTAGCATGCTATGCTTTGTGGAGCAGCATCAGACCGCTGTCCCCTTGCCAGGCTGTGCTCTGTGAGAGCAGGTGTTACCTCTCCAGCTCAGTTCCAAGAGCACAGTAGGTACTCAATCTATAAATATAAAAACCAAGCGACCAGAACGACCAGGACGACTGGTCGCTATGATGTGCACTGTGGCCGGCCAACTAGCCCAATCAGGGGTGGAGCCAGCCAGCCAACCTCTTGCAGCCCCTCCCCCCTGGCCAGAGCTGATTGGGGCGGGCCAGCCAGACCCCACCCGTGCACAAATTCGTGCACCGGGCCTTAAGTATATTGATAAAATTCTTTAAGAATACTTTTAAATCCTTTCAAAGAATCCTTTTGGGAATGGGGGTGAGGGAGAGAAAACCAGTTAGAAATGAAACCAAAATGATCTTGGGTGTGGGCATGAGGACTTTTCTTGTACAGAAAGGGATGGCTCAGTTTTCTCCCCATTGTCTGCCCTCCCGCCACCTGTTTCTCTCCATAGCCCCTCTCCTGATCAGGATCCGGGCTCTCATTTCTCTTTACTTGACAGTCAGCAGAAGGGCCTAAATTGGGATATTTTCCAGAGGCAGGTTGAGTAAGCACCGACTGAGCTGACCCTGATAGAAATGCTTAAGAAGCTTTGCAGGAGGATTAAGCAGCCTTCTTTAATCTTACTTCCTTCTGGGTGGCGGGAGCGGAGTCCAGCGTGTGGGCAGGGCTGGGCCACAGTGTCCCAGCCTCTGAGTTTCAGGTGTGGGGGATTATGCACGGGGGGAGCCGGCAGTGGGTATGAGGAGAGACGTGGTAAAGAGGCAATTGTTTCCATTTCAACCTCTTAATACCCTCGCTGAGCATCTTCTCATTGCTCCTTCTTTACTTACAGTTCAGAAAGCTTTCCTATTTCTAAATGGGTAGTGCTGTCATTCATGGTTGGAAAAGTCTCGATTTGTGGATTAAAAAGAAACCAAGGCTAAACCCAGAGACACAGAAGCAAAAGAGGATCTATTCTGGGTCACATGAGTCCCTGGAGGGGACATGGGTGGCTCAGTCACTCCTCGGGAATGCATCTCAGATCATCTGCTATTTTCACAGTGTCCTGTGGTGTGACCTGGAACACAGTGTCTGTCCCTCTGTCCCCAGTCCTCCCCATAGAGCAAAGATTATCTTGCATGAGAGTTTCTGAAAAGCCTTGCAAAAGGAGAGTTAACATTTTTACAAAATCTGGGGTATGTCCCTTCTTGGCTGATTCATATTTTTAGAGACTTTGTTAATATGGATTAAAGACAAAAGCAAATGACTTCTGCGTGGGAGGGGGAAATTTCATTGGATACTAAAGCAGGAGAGACAGTTAAGGGTTGTCCAGCTCATCATTGACAGAGTACTGAGTACTGAAGACTTCCTCTCAGATCATGCAATCCTGTATTGGCTGAGGGTTGGGCTTGGCTTGCTTTTTGCCATATCACGTTAGGGGTCCTAGAGGTCAAGGTGGTGCCTCTGCCAGGAGCCCCATGCTGAGCTCAATCGGTCCATGCTCCACTGGAGGCTCCTTTCGGCTTGAAGGTTTACAGTTGAGTTTCTAGGTGGATTGCTCATCCTTAGCACCTCAAATGTAGGAAGCAGGAGCAGACATTAATTGGATAACCGTTGAGTTTGTGCTGTCTAGTTTCATGTACTCCGAGAGGTTTCTGAGTGTCTGGAAATTCTAAATATTGTACCGAACACCCCCTGAGATTGTTAACTGTTTTCTTTGTTTCCGATGGCACAGCATCTATTTCCAAATATTTCTTACTCGGGCTGCAGGCTGCTGCGTGGGCCTTTTGAAACCCAGGGGAACGTGAGGATATATCACCTCATTTCGGTTTACCTCGATCTATTGTTTCAGGTTTTAATTTCAGTATTTGAAAGCGAGTCTCCCCCTGAATTGCTCTGGCTTTCTTTGCATTCACATCCATGCTGTTCTTGGTACTCTGGCTACCTGCGTGAATTTCTCTCACAGACTCAAGGGTGTCATTGCACTTGTGTATTAATAATGCATCTGATTCATTACTACTACACCCCAAGCAATATGACCTCAGGGTACAAACCAGACAGTTAAGACCAAGAATCATTTCACCTAGAACAGATCTGCTTTAAAAAAATAAAACCATTTTTAGGAATTTCAGGATAGTGGGAATGTAATAGATGCTGCTGATTTTGAAAAACAAAGATTTAACCCTAAAACTGCTTCTCTCAGTCTTTTGTCTCATTAGGAATAGGACACTGGCCTCAGTTTGACCTCCAACCACCAGCCTTCTCCCTCACTGGGCATCTCAGGGTAGTACCCAGCAGAGTACCACCCTCAAATCTGCAGCTGTTCCATCATGGCTTAGCCAGGAACATAAAGAGGCAGGGAGCTCATCTGAAAGTCCCAGGAATCCTGGGTATTTTATGTACAGCATGCTTGGGGGTTGGACAAAAACTTGGGGTTTTGGCAAAGGTTGTCCTGGAGGGGGTGCTGAGCTTCTGTACCCACCATCTGCACTGGCCCATCCCCCCACTCTGGCTCTACTTTTCCGAGTTAACGCATTGTCTAGCACAGTGGTTCTCAACCTTCTGGCCCTTTAAATACAGTTCCTCATGTTGTGACCCAACCATAATATTATTTTCGTTGCCACTTCATCACTGTAATGTTGCTACTGTGATGAATCATAATGTAAATATCTGATATGCAGGATGGTCTTAGGCGACCCCTGTGAAAGGGTCCTTCGACTGCCAAAGGGGTCGCGACCCACAGGTTGAGAACCGCTTGTCTAGCACAAGGCGCTAGCCACACAATTTAAATGAACAACCACCACCAGCCCCTGCATACACCGACCTAAGACTTGCTTTGTGCCACTGGGTTTATGTCAATGATGATGGCTGACTATGGTCCTAACCTCACGGGGGAGAAGAGGTTGGTGCCAGCCACTGCCGCTGGGTTTGAATTGTGCCACTTGCTGTCTTTGCAAAAAGGGTGACTTCTCTCGCCTGTGCTTATTTCCAAACAGATTTTTTGCCACCAACAAAACTGAAAATGATGGGCGTGGAGCAGGTCTTCCCAAAGAACATCCCACACTGGCTTATGCTCACACATTAGCAGGGTTTTGCATCCAACAGTTATCAGCTGAAGGAGTCTGAGAGGGACAATGACTCGAAATCCCCTCCTTGCTTCAGAGCCCACCTTCACGCTACAGTGCATCCTTCACAGTGATTTCCAGGGAATTAATTTTCAGTGGCGCTCTCCTATCCTGTCAGAATCTCTGCCGAGGGGCTCCCACTCCCCCAGGCCTGATCGCAACCAGACCCTCTCCTGCTGACTTCAGTAAATGGCTGAAACACAGTTAAGTCACACAGAAGGCACTATTTTAAAGACTTAGGAGGATCTCTACCCAGTGACGTGGGCTAAAATCTCACAAGGTGCAGATGTATCCTTCCTGGAGAGGAAACCAGATCCTCCTAGGCTCTGAAGCCAGACATTTGCATATTAATAGAATCTATGGGCTTGTAGAGCTGGGCTGGGATATTAGAATCCATCAAGCACAACTCGGTACAGCAGTTGGCCTGTTGGAAATGCGTGGAAAGGTGATTATTTAACATCTAGTGAGGCAGAAATACTCAATTTTCAGAGACAAGCCACACTTTGATTCAATATTAGAGGCAACATTCATTCATTCATTCATTCAACCAATAGTGAGTGACTCCCTCCGGTGTCAGGCATTGTCAGTAACTGGAGATACTGGAGAAAAATCGTGTCAAAGTCTGTTGCTATAGCACTTATCTCCACTGTTTATCTGGACTCATCCGTTGTCTGTGCATCAGCCTTTCTATCCAGCATCTATGCAGAGTTTAACAGGAATTATAGTATCTTATCTGTGCTTCTCATTAGGTGTGCATCCTCCATCTCCCCACAGAGAGTTAGTACATGGAAAAGGCACTCGGCAAACGTTTGCGAGGGTTGTTTTACACGAGCTCCGGGTTATGGAGTTTTCAAGGTCAGACCCTAAGGGACTGCAAAGGTAGCTAATTATCAGGCACCCGTTTTTTAATAGATGAGGACACTGAGATTGGAAGAGTTTGGTTTGCTGGCCAGCAGTCGCCAAGCCAGTCATTGGTGGAGACAAGATCAGATCCCACTTGTCCTAATTGCTTTCTGGCGAATCTTTCTACTGGGTAAGGGCATGACGAGAACCTGTCCAATCTGGCTGAATACGCCTATAAGAGACCATCTGGTCCAACAATTTTCACCTCTGGAGACACATTTACAATCACCTGGAGGAGCAGGTAGAACAACCGAAGAATGGGTTCCAACCTCCCCAAATTTCAATGTACAGTGGGGCCTTGACTTACGAGTTTAATTCATTCCGTGACAGAGCTCGTAACTTAAATTACTCGCATGTCAAATCATTAAAGTGAACGAGTGAGACACGTGATGCTGGGCTGATGTTGTGGCGTTCACTGTGACGTTCGCTTCGCCAACTAGCGGTGGGGTATCTGAAGCTGGCTCGTAACCCAAATTTTAGCTCACAACTCAAAGCAAAAAATCGGCCGAGAGACGGCTCGTATCTCGAAAAACTTGTTAGTCGGGACACTCGTAAGTCAAGGCCCCGATGTACTTGATTTGGGGCCAGGTTCGGACATGTCGCAGCTGATTCTTATGTGTTGCTTTTAGGGCCAACTTGAATGGACCATTCACCAATGCAACCTACCGCCATGTTCATTCATCTCCTTCCACATATTTCCTTAAGTTTTCATTTAACAGGAGAGACGTACATAGACAACCTCCAAAGACGTCCCTATCCTTTGTCAGGGAGAGTCTGCCAGGTCCCAGCACATCAAAGGCACGTCCCACACACCCTCCCCAGGGACTGGACAGCAAAGCCCAGCAGGCTAGCAGCCCGCCCTGCTTTCCAAGTTCACCTCCCCCAGGAGCCACCCAGAGCCCTGCCCCCATCTGCTGGGACCACGTTCCTGTCAGGGGCCATCGGGCCATGGCAGAAGGCACCAGGGGCTCCTTTGCCTTTATTTACTTTTAATTAGAATCTTCCTGCGCGACTCTGTCCTCTCCGGGGAGCAGCGGCCCCCTGTTAATGGGATTGTGTGGTGTGGCTGCGGCTGTGCGCACGCCGCTCCCCCTGTCTCTGAATTGCACCCAGATAATTGATTTTGGTCTGTTCCCTGACACTTGCCTTGGCGGTACAGGGTGTTATTAGGGCCTTTGTTCCATTTTTGAGTGACAAAGCCTTTACAAGCCAGCCAAGCAAGAGCAATTGTTGCATCTCTCACTTTTCTTATTAACTAACAGAGAATTGCAGGCAGCTTGAAACCCGCTGAGAGAAATAATAACATAAGCGGCAGCTTGGGAGCAAAGTGGGGTCCTTTCAAGCACAACAGCCTGGCGCGATTAACAAGGGCCCTCCGCACACTTATCTGCCGGATCCCAGCTCTCTATGTCTGCCTCCCATCCCTCCGTCCTCCCTAGTGACATCTCCTGTCGGCGCCGGGACACTCTCTTCCCACCCAGAGCAGCACTGAGGTCCTTGGACAAGAGAGGCCATCTGGGGTTCTGGGGGATGGCGGAACCCCTACATTCACACGGGGCCTGCTGTGCACCTCAGTTCTCCCGGGACTGGAATCACCCGCCCCAGCGATCTCGTTGCTGGCTGCTGTTTAGGAGTTTCTGTGCTTGCTCTTACTTTTTTCCCATAGACATGTTTATTATGAAAGATTTTAAACATACAAGAGAGAGATAAAAAGGGAAAATGAATATTAGTGCATCTGCCACTCAGATTAACAAACATTATGTCCCTCATGCTGGGGAGGTCTCCTGAGAACCCTTCTTTAACCTTCCCTCCCTCCTTCCCTCCCCACAGAGTCCAATACTGTTCCAAATGCATGGGTATCACTCCCCGGCATGTTCATGTAGCTACCACAGATGTGTCACCAAGCAACGTGAAATACTGCAGGCACCATAGTACAGTTGCACAAGTGTTATCATACCGTGTGTATTTGACAACCTTAAAGAATATTGTGTGATATTCTTCCACAGGATATATGAGCTAAAGTTCCTTAATGTTTACCAGAGGACTCTATTCCTATGCTATGTCACGATAATGGATTTGCCTATTTGTTTGTGGGAGGACATTCGGTAGCTTCCGTCATGTTGCAGTGACAACGTCACTGCCATCATTCTGGGTTCATACCTCCTCATGCGCACGCACAATCCTTTCCATGGGCACAGCTCTAGATGTGGATTTCAGGTTGCGAGAGTTGTGCGTCTTTAACTCCAGTGGGTGATTCCAAATACCTCCAAAGGGATTTCCTCCTAAGAGTGTAAGAAGAGGAAAAGGAGGACCTACTAGTCCCATTTCACATGTGAGCACAGACCACTGGAGTTGCCCTTTGTGTATCCGGGAAAACCTTAGCCCTGGGGAAGAAAAACCACCTCCCCCGAGTTTCCACTCTTGCTCTCCACAGTCAGGGTATCTCAGCCGAACAGAAGCATCCCGATGTCCTCCTGGAACTGGGAACTCATCCATTGCTCCTGGTTGCCTTGGTGACCTGGACCCCTTTCCTAGAGTCACTGATGGGCAGGACCCTTAGTCATAGACACACTCTTTCTTGTGGCCCAAGCTGAATGGTTCCCGCTCTAGGAAGGTGCTCTCCCTAACCATTCTGAGTTCCAAACAAACTGGCTCGCTCTCCTCCCTCTCCGTGCACACTTCAGAGTGAGGTGGGCACCCTGGCAGAAACCTGGCTTTGCAGGAAGAATCTGCCTTGAATTTGTAGTCTCACCCTCATCGATGTTGTGGCCACAGACAAGTACTCAACTTCTCAGGTTGTACTTCCTCGTCTGTGAGAGGAGGATAATCACCCCACCCTTACAGAGAAGCTGTCCGGGTGAGAGAAACGCAGCAGAGCACGAGGTGCCCTCTTGGCACTTGGTGATGCCCATGAACCGCGGACATGGCCTTGAGTATAGGTTGGTTCTGTATGTCTGCCAAAGGGTCACCCGGATGCCTGCTGAAGGTGCCTCCCTCTTGTCCGACTCCAAACCCCAGGGTCGGAGCACACTGAGGATTCTCACTTCATGGTTCATGGATGGATCATGTCAATTTAAGAAAAAGGTGGGGTCAGCTTGAGCTGGTTTGGCTCAGTGGGTAGAGTGTCAGCCTGCAGACTGAAGGGTCCCAGGTTTGATTCTGGTCTAGGGCACATGCCCAGGTTGTGGGCTCCATCCCCAGAAGGGGACATGCAGGAGGCAGCTGATCAGTGATTCTCATCATTGATGTTTCTTTCTCTCTCTTCCTCTCCATTCCTCTCTGAAATCAGTAAAAATATTTTTTAAAAAAAGAAGATGAAAAGGTGGGCTTAGAAGAGCACTCTTAGAGCCACCCCCCTTCTTACCCTAGGGCAGTGATGGCGAACCTTTTGAGCTCGGCGTGTCAGCATTTTGAAAAACCCTAACTTAACTCTGGTGCTGTGTCACATAAAGAAATTTTTTTATATTTGCAGCCATAGTAAAACAAAGACTTATATTTTTGATATTCATTTTATATATTTAAATGCCATTTAATAAAGAAAAATCAACCAAAAAAATGAGTTCGCGTGTCACCTCTGACATGCGTGTCATAGGTTCCCTATCACTGCCCTAAGGAGACAAGTAGAACCAGTTTCTTCGAGGACAAAGTCGCAGATGTGAATATGTGAGAACTGTCTTGAACCTCTTCTTCACCTCTGTGTAATTATACTTTGGGGAGGTGAAGGAATAATTTCCTTTATCTCTCAATAAAAACTCAGAAGTGTCGACCCCTCTCAGCTCCTCGCAGAGTTGGGGGGGTGGGTTAGAGTCCACTGCATGGCACAGGGCACAGAGCAGTGGTATGTTTATGCTGCTTTCTTCCTCACAATTCTCATTGTTTTTTTCATGCAGTTCTCACCCCATTTAATTATCCCTCCTTTCTCCTTTCTGTCTCCAACTCCACCCCCTCCTGGTGCTCTTCCTTCTCACCCTCTACTCATGTTTCCTTCCTCATTCTCTCTGGCCTCCAGGCAGCCCCCCAATGCACCCCCTGGCTCCCAAGACTCTCATGCAGCCCCCTTGAATGGATGATTATTGAAAGGAGTAGAATTGTTAAAAACCACCACAACAGTGATTTCCACACACAATGTGTGAGATGTGCAATGAGAAAGCAGAGCGGCACTAAATAAATTATGGTTTAAAAAATACGAAGTTACCAACCTGTCAAAAACGCTGAACCGTCAAGTCAGTGGGAAGAATAAGAATGTGTGTAGAGGCAGCTCCTCTTTTGTGAGGCGCATAGGCCCTCCTATCAGCTGGTTTCACTGTCTTGAATGAAGAACTGATAAAGGGAAGAAAATAAAACTCCAGTGAATCCTTTTTCTACTTTTGTGTGGTGTTCAGGTGTGTTCCCATAGTTGAGTGAAGGGCTCATTACCTCTTCACCAGCTTAATGATATCTTATCCCATAGGACAGGGCAGATGGGAAAAGAGAAAATATAAAGACCGAAGTGGGGGTGGATGTGGCATTTCAATATTCAAGGACGGATTTGCTTCTCAAAAACGGAAGGTTTCAAAGGAAAGCCAGATACACTAGAAAATACTGTGAATAGACTAAAAGGCAATATCCTTTTGAGCACAGAGCAGTAGCTTTTTCTTTTGTTTTCTTTTTAGCACTCAAAGGAAGTCAGGAGACCAGTGAGCTGGCCTTTAATCCCCCAGGAGCTGGCTTTCATAGAGGCACCTGAAAGTTAGAGTTAAACATGGGGGAGAAAATTATAACACTTGGGAAGTGAGTTACACTAATGGTGAGAAACATGGGACACCCTGAGACCATGGAAATTCCTTATTGATTCTTAGCAGGTTAATTTCTTCTCCAAGGTTGGATCAAGAGAATGTGGCCACTGGAGTCAGGGCAGAATCCAAACAGATTGTTACCCTGCAGACATTCACAACTTCTTTGAATTTTTCTAAATCTCTTGGTTCTATCTCTCAGAGGAAGATTAAATGGCCAAGGCATTAGTTGAGTATGAAATTAGATTTGGGAGAAACTATATTATAAACATAGTGAGCTCGCCTGACCCACAGGAGAGGCATATTACATCTTGGTTAAATGAAGGAATTTGCTGTGAGCCACCCAGATGACCTGTGACAAGTTCTAATGAACAAGTATCTGGTTTTTGTTCTCTGTTAACTGTAGATAATACTTCTTGCTTGATCTTAACAGAATAGAAGATAAGTCCTTAAAAATGCTTCAAGCCCTAGTCGGCTTTGCTCAGTGGATAGAGCTTCAGCCTGTGGTCTGAAGGGTCCCAGGTTTGATTCTGGCCAAGGGCACATGCTCAGGTTGCAGGCTTAATCCCCAGCAGGGGGCATGCAGGAGGCAGCCAATCAATGATTCTCTCTCATCACTGATGTTTCTATCTCTCTCCCTCTCCCCCCTTCCTCTCTGAAATCAATCAATATATATATATATATACCTCAAACATTGGATAAAAAGAATAGAAATATAAATTATTTTTGTTATCATTGCTTAAAATAAAAGAGCATTTTCCTATCATATCTATATATTATAAGGTGTTTTTATCTTCTTCAAATTGCCCTGATGTACATTACTTAAAATAAATTTTAAAAAATTAAAACAACTTTCAGTTAGCGAAGTAAAGGTGGTTATGTTATTTCGACTGGAACTAAATGGATTTCAATGGCTAACCCCAAACATGAAAGGCTGTTACTTTGACCTGTGTTTACATTTTAAGTGTCCAAATACAAGGATGTAAGCCGGGAAGACCAGAGAGTGAGTGGAAGACTTCATAGGTTTTGTTTGTTCTCTGAGCATTTCAAGGCTGTGTGTGATTACAGTGTTAGTTGCATTTAAGTGCTTTGTTTTCCCCTGGGTTACAAACATCCAGGGGAGGAGGGAGGATAAGAGGATAAAGAGAATTGAAAAGAATTCTCCAAAGGCCTTGTGGAGCACATCAGCTGAGGAGTGAGTTATAAATGAATCCGAGAAAGAGACATTTAATTTCCTTCCACACAAGCTGGAGGCTAAAGAGAACTCACTGGGCATAACTTTACTTACCAGCAAATTGTAAAAACTCCTCAGTGAAGGGGAAAATAATTCAAGCCGTTTGGTGATTGTTCTCACTCGCGTTCATGGGGCATGTGGCAGTGTGTTGGTCTCTGCAATTCTGCATTATTCACAACTATTTGTCGTGTGCCCACTGGGTTCTAGATGACCACTGGACTTGGGGACATAAGGTGCAAAAAAAATCTCAGGTCCGGGTTATGAGAAAGGTAGTGATCTCTATGGGAGTAGATCCTTGAGGTGGACTAGAGAAAAGGTTGTTGACTGTTACAAGGTCATGAACCCAGAAGTTAGGGTTTTGGATAAGTTACACAGATTTCCAAGTCTTTAATGAACAAGAAAAGTGACAAGAAGGTCAGGAAGAAGGCAACCAGGGGAGACGTGGGTGTAACTGACAAATGAGAAAGAGTCAAAGGAGCAATTTTAACAAGAAAGTGAGTAAGTAATTGTCTGGAAGGGGCAATGGTAAGTAGGAGGGGCACTTCCACACCCACAGACTCGGAAGCAGCTTGAGAGAATGGAAAGCTAAGGTTCCAAATAGAGCAGGGTCCTCCGTTCATCCAGATGCAGACAGCTGGAACCGTCGGCCGAGTTAAGAAATTGATCATGACATCTTGAGAAATTAATATAGGAAATATTCGAAATGGCACTGATGGATGAAAGAGGAATAGGAGACAAAGGAGCAGAGGTCAGGGGTGAAAGGGCTGGATCTTCTCATGTTGATCCTGACAGAGATAAACAGGGATGAGAACCAGTGTGGTTAGAGGTACAGTCTCAGAAGTCCCTTTGAGGAGGATGTAGGACAGTGATGGCGAACCTATGGCACGCGTGTCAGAGGTGACATGCGAACTCATTTTTTTGGTTGATTTTTCTTTGTTAAATGACATTTAAATATATGAAATAAATATCAAAAATATAAATCTTTGTTTTACTATGGTTGCAAATATCAAAAAATTTCTATATGTGACACGGCACCAGAGTTAAGTTAGGGTTTCTCAAAATGCTGACACGCCGAGCTCAAAAGGTTCACCATCACTGATGTAGGAGGATGTGAGCGAGTTACAAACAGCCAGGGTGTGGTTTCTAGAAGTTTCTGAAGGGAGCTCCAGAATCTGCAGTCTCTGCCTGCAGGGACAGTGCGGTTGGAGACACAGGTGTGCACTTTCTGTATGCACACAGCCCGGGACAGTGGCATTTCAACAGCCCGTGTGTAGATGAAGACTGATGATGGCACTGCTCGCCGGGAGTGCTTTCATTCATTCGCTCATGCATGAATCCATTATTTTCAAATTTCATTCAACAATTGTTTTTGAGTATCTACTTGGTACCGGGCTCTGGGTACACATTGGTGGGTGAAAAATGTTACTTCTGCCTTCATGTTTCTAATATTTACTTGGGAAAGATAGAAAATAAATAGCAAGCAAACCCAATGGACATAAATGCAATTATATGTCGGGAAAGTGCTGTTCAGGTACAAGGCAAGATGCCATGACAGAACATAAAAGGAGAGATGTATAGAGACTTAGGGTCTGTCTACACCAAGAGCTTGGGAAATCTGATGAATCTGGCCATGTGACTCACGGGGAGGGGCGGCATTCCTGGCCGAGGTGGGAAAGGGCAGTGGGAGCACTGATCCTCTTTATTGTCTCAGAGGAACCCTTTTTTCTATTTGGGAGTCATTTCTTTAACAGTGGTCACTTTCAAGATGCTGGAGGGTTTCCTTTCACGTCTATATCTATAAAAATTAACAAGTGAATGAAATTGCTCTGGTTTGCTATGGTTTAATTTCCCTTGAAGGCCCTACATAACCATGAGGAAGCATTAGTGTCCCATTTTACAGAGAAGCAAACTCTGCCATGAGATTACATAGCGAGGCAAAGCAGGGAGTTGAACCTGGGCTTGTGCCCTCTATGCACACCAGGCCCAGCGGGACTGGGGGTTTTCTCCAAGGCTCCAGGAAGCCAGGACTCTGGGTAGTTTTCACAGGGTTCAGGCCACTATTCAAATCCTCCCACTCTCCCATTTGTAAACGTGCAGACCTGCCAGGAGTCCTCGCAGCGTGTGGAGCAATACCGGGCCCTGGGGAAGCCACTCTGTGAACTCCAGAGGAGAGCATTCTGGAACTGTATTTCTACCGTGGCTTTTCAGCCAAAAGTAGGTCACAGATACTTTCCCTCCAGACCTAAATGACAGAGAATGAATTTTACTTGACTACTCCCAGACCAGCCCCATGTTCAGATTATCCCAGGGTTGATAGGAGTCCCTTAAATATTCATGAAAGCATAAAGGACCCCCAAATTAATCTACATAATGAAGGTAGAGAGCAGGGAGGTCAGATTTCCTAGGCCGTGTGTATGGGAAGAGCCAACATTACTCAGTTCTCCTACGGAGGAAGATGCTTCTTTATACAAATGGATGAACAAAGGGAAAAAACCACTTCATTGAAAACCCACTCAGACTCCCAAATCAGCCATCCAAACTAGCCACACACACTCAAACACAAGCATAAATACTCATGTCGAATTGCAGGTGTCAGAGGGAGAAGAAAAGCAGAGGGCATATGCATGCATGCCGCCTCCTCTTTTCACTCCGGAGTTCAGAGTAATTTTTTCACCTGCTAACTCAATGTCAGAGTCTGAGAGACCAAATTCAGACAAAACAGCCGGGGGACTGGGCATGTGATGTTGGGCAAAGCAATCATTACAAAGAAAGCTCACTTCCAAGGGGAAAAAAACAAAACATGGATGCCCTGAGGAGGATTTGACCTGTATATTTGTTCTTTGATGGTAAAAAAGAATTATGATTCTACAGACTCAGTAGCAGTAAAGAATTGACTAGGAGCTTTACTTTAATCCTAATATAGGACACATTTTGTTGTGATAAGTCCCAATGGCCTGTGAAAATTAATTTTGACTTCACCCTCAGCTTGGACATAAGGCGATTGAATGCAGGGAAACTCAGAACAAGATAGTTCTGAACCCATCATTACTAATTCTGTGGCCTCAGATGAGTTACTAAGGCTTTCTGACCCCCAGCTTCCTTGGCTATAAACCAAGAAAAACAACAGTAACTCCTCCTCAGGAATGTTTTTGGGGATCAATTGAGGGACAGGAATGCTTGTGTTTGTATGTAAATACACACATATATACACTCACATGTATACACACTTTCATACATAAACACATGTATGCATGCATACATATATGGGAACACTTTGAAACTGTTAAGTGGTTTACAAATAATAAATGAATGTCAAAATATAATTTAGGCTGCCCGTAGTATATGTTGTCATGAGATTTTTTTCTTTAGCAATTCTGAGTGAATTTGCTCTTGCTCATAGGGTAAACATAATATTTGTGAGATGGCAGGATGAGAATTATAGTTAATACACATGCAATGAAATTTTTCTCTATGGTAGTAACTATCCTAGAAAATATTAAACTCACAAAATGTATCCTATCGGCTACATCTTAAATGAAAATTTATAAATATAATTCTTACCAAAATATGTAAATACCACCCTACCCATGCCAAATGTCAGATGGAAATTGCCAAATATATGTGCATATGTGTGATATGGGGGCTATGACAAATGCCAGCTAGAATGTTGCTGGGGATGGATTTTAGGTTCACTTGTCTGAGCAATTAGGATATTCACAGTGTAGGGTCGGGCAAGCATAGCTTTACAGTTGTTGGGATGGAAAAAGATATGCAGGTTATGATTATTACAATAGCTTTATTAACTTTTTTCACGTTCTCACAGCTGTACACATATTTTTCCTACTCTGTATATATAACTTATTAAATACATATCTATAAAATATAAGCAAATCCTACATATGAAGAATAAAAAGACATACATCTAATAGAAATGACCATAAGATTTAAGCAGAAACTTCAGAAAATGACCAATAATTTGTAAAGGAACTAGACTTCACTAATCATTAGGGAACTGTTACTTAAAGCCACAATGATATAACACTGTGTATGGACCAGAATGACTAAAATATAAAAGACTGACAATACCAAGTGCTGATGAGGATGTAGAGCAACTAGACCTCTCCTACATTGCTTCTGAGGGTCTAAACTTGTACAGACATGTTGGAAAATTGTTTGGAACTATTAACTACAAAACCTCACTTTATTTTCCCCACACTAGATTCCCTAAGCAGCAATATACACATGCTCCAAACGGCATTTTACAAAAATGCTTATAATGTACTATTTATTTTAGCTTCAAAATGGAAGCAACTCAGTTGTGAATAGTCAAATGGATACCTGAATTGAGACATAGTCCTCCAAAGAAGTGTTATAAAGCAATAACTGACAAGCTATACATAACATGGGTGAATTTCACAAATATAATGTTGAGCCAAATAAGCTAGACACTGAAGAATTTATAACAAGTGAATCTGTTTCTATAGGTGTAAACACAAGCAAAACTAACCTGTTGCTAAAGGGAGAGAAGAGTTGGGTAGGGGTCAAGGGCTTCTCAGTTTGGGTAATGTTCCATTTCTTCAACTGTGGGTGGCAATGCAGATGCGCTCACTGTGAATTTGTGACTATTTATCATGCTGTACACTTATGATGTGTTCATTTTTCCATATGTATCTTCTATTTCTAGAAAACTTTTCTTAGTAATAATTAAGATATTTGCCGCTTCCGTTTCCTGCTTCTTCCACTGTTTTCCAAGGGTTCTCATGGATATCTTTTTCTGGGATCTTCTCCAAGACAGAATAGTTACTCTTAGATATTTTAAATCTTTTGGGACCTAAATAGTGAATCCATTGAAATAATTGTTAAGGAAATTCTCATTTTTATATGCCATTGCACAGGCAGGCAGTGAATGCTTGGTATGTGAATAAAAGGATGAATTTATGTTTTCTAAATCACATTCATAAGTTTTTTAGTATCTACACTAGTATGTAATTTATCTGAACCTGGGAATTAATCTCATTTAAAATGGTTTTCTAGTGAGCATGAGTTCCCCGGTACGGCTCTCTCCATTTAAAGAGTGGTGGACTTGATTGAGTCGCTGAAGAAGTCAGTTACCCAATAAGGGATGCTTTGTTTAATTTAAATATGTGGAAAAAAACAGCTCCAATCCTCAGGGGATTATCAATTTCTGGTTTACTAATTACTCTGGAACTGTTTTTCAAAAAATAAATCTAGGCAGTTGTTTGAATGAATTCTTATTTAAGCGAGTAATTAGTGGGATCAAAATAATTGACTAAATTAAGAAATTCTTTAATAGACATTATGGTGTCAGTTTGATTTTGCTACTGGTGATGCGTAACGAATTCATTGCATGATTAGTAATAAATCTGTCACTCCTGAAGGGATCCTTCTTAAAACAAAAGGGAAGTCCCCTGTGAGGCCTATGGAGAAGCAAATATTCCCTACATATAAGCTAATACATTTTTTACGTTTTATTTTGTAAACTTTAGTTGATGGACAAAACTCAAAAGAGTCAGGGTTCAGAAGAAATACATATATACTAACATGCAGAAAAAAGCCTGGTGGGAAAGGGATAGGAATGTTTGAGCCATGTTGTGTCAAGACCCAGTGGGCGGAGGTCCCTTCATAGCCAGGCATTTCAGCACAGGCTTCTGGGAGGTTTACTCCTCCTTCAGCATCTTCGGAAAAGGGAAGTCCCTCTGTCCTGCCGTCTCCGACCCTTCCACCCTCAATTAAGTAGCCAGTGACTCTGCCAGCTGGGTTTTCTAACAGACTGTGCAAACTCTAAAACGCTCTTCTCATTATAGGTGCTCGCTGACAGACTGTAACCTGCTCCAGTAATTGGCTCTGTAATCTTAGGAATCAGCCTAGCTATTAAAGAGAGAATCAACAACGCATGAGTGAGTTAATATGGAGGAGATTCACGTCCCATCGGTCCTGGCGAGGAGTCCTTTCTCTGTTCCATGAGAGTTGTGATTTTTCTAATGATGACACAGATCACCCCGAAGTTTTTGCTTATTCTTCCACCAAATTTGCCCAGGCTGGTCCTTCATCATTCGTTTTAAAGGCCAAGGGGAACAAGCCCAGCTCAGGATTCATAAACTGGCCCCAGCTCCTGGATGGATGAAGTTTCTGTGTCCCTAGGAGCCAAGTATCATGTTATAGGAGACCCATGGCCATTAACTAGCGTGGCATCGGCTCCATGGCAGGAGGGCTAACACGGGACCCTGCGGGAGGTGTGACTGGGGGTGGAGCTCCCTGACACTGGGGGATGACTTTAAAACTGCCTGAGCTAGAGAGAGGTCGTGTATAATACCCGGTTTTATATTAAACAAAAATAAATTTTCTCTAACGTGAGCTTCCAGACAGGTTGTCCTAATATATTAACTTCTGTCTGTGTTTTGAATAGTCAATTTCACGGTGAAATGAGTTCTTAATAATATATTTACCACCTGGGAGAAATCTCCCAGCCATCTGGAAAGGAGAGGGGATTTAGTGCCTCCAAACGGAGATTGAATTATTTTCCCAGTTATTTATTTATTTTTACATCAAGAAGCGGGAGTACCTGGTTCCCGCATCTCCGCCGCAGTGGGCGGGGTTGGGTACCAACCGCACTGTGAGCATGCTCAGTTACCACCCATCCAGGGCGCGGGCTCTACCATGTGTCAGGAATGTAGCCACAGAGGATATCACAGATTCCGAAGGATTAGCCTCGGTTATATTAAGTACTGGTGGGAACCCAGAAATAGCAAAATTAAGTGACCTTTTATTCTGCATTTTATGGGGAAGGTGGAAGGGCACAGCAGTGGCCTTAGCCTGGGAAACACTGGACTCAGACCCCAACTCTGTTGAATTATTAGTTGTGTCTCAAATTAATAAATCCCCGTGGGTTGCCTTCTCTGCATATTTAAATGGAAATGATTATATCTACCTTTCAGTGTTGTTGTGAGGACTGGGATTAGTGTAGGGGAATTGTGTAGTTCAATGCCAGGATGGGCAGTCAATGAGAAAGTCATCAGTGTGAAAATGTGGAACAAGTGAAAAAGGTTAAAAATATATGACTGTGTGTGTATATGTGTCTACATGTGTGTGCATACACAGGAATCTCAATACAAAATATACACTCAAATAGATCTAATAGAAGATATTGGAACTGGATGGATACAAAAGAAGGGCTTAAGTTCTGTTTTCCAGAATTTTTTTTGAAAAAGGTCATTAACCATTCACTCAACAAAAATTAGGAGAGCACCTACTATGTACCAGATACTCTTCAAGGTGCTTAATATACTGTCATAAATTAAACAAATATCTCCTGCCCTCTTTGAGTTTAGATTCCCAAGGTGGAGAAGTGAGCAGACTATAAATGTTAAATATAATAAGCAAGTCATGTGGTATGTTTTAAGGTGCTAAGATAGAAAAGAAAAAGATTAAGGATTGGCAGTTTCAGGGGTGGGCAGTTTGCAGTTTGAACAGGGTATTCAGGGTTGGGATCATCCATAAGATGATATTAGAGCAAATATTTGGAGATGAGGAAATGGATCATATGGACGACAAGGGAAAGAATAGTCCAGGCAAGGAATCAGCAGTGCAAGAGCCCTAAGGCGTATGCCCAGCATGCTCAGGGAGTAGCAAGCTAGTCAGTGGCTGAAGCTAAGTGAGCCCAGGGATATTACAGGGGTGAAGGTAATAAAGATCACAGGAAGCTAAAAAGGAGAGACTTATAGGTCATTGTAAAGATGTAGGCCTGTCCTACGGGAGAAATTGGCAGCCGCTGCAGGGTTTGTACAGAACTTACATCATGAGTTTTTTGGCTTCAGTGTTGAGACTAGATTTGGATGGGTGTGGGCCAATGTAGATGTGAGGAGAGCAGTAAGGAAACGGTTGTAATAATGCTTGGAAGAGAGATAGTGGTGGCTCAAGCCAACCTGGTAGCAGTGCAGCCAATGAGAAGAGATCCATTTGGGGATATACTTCCAAGGTAGGGAAATACGATTTTCTGAGGGGCTGGATTTGAAGTGTGAGGGAAAGGGAAGAGGCATGTATGACTGCAAGATTCTTGACCTGGAGAACCGGAAGGATGGACTTCTGTAAATTGAGATGGTGAGGACTATAAGTGGCTCATGGTTGGGAGGTAGGTCGGGAATTCCATTTGAAGATGCTGAGTTTGTGGCACCTGTTAGACATAGGTAGAGTCAAAGGACAGAACACTGCATATTCGCTTTTGTAGTTCAGGTTCGTACCAGAGATACACATTTGGGCTTTGTTGGCTTATAGGTGTTATTTAAAGCCATGAAATACGAGATCTCCAAGGAAATTACTGAGAATAGAGAACAGGGATTAGGGTGGTGGAGGAGCCCTAGGCAGTTTGGCTCAGTGGGTAGAGCATTGGCCTGTGGAGTGAAGGGTCCCAGGTTCAATTCCGGTCAAGGGCATGTACCTTGGTTGTGGGCACATCCCCAGTAGGGAGTGTGCAGGAGGCAGCTGATCAATGTTTCTCTCTCATCGATGTTTCTAACTCTCTATCCCTCTCCCTTCCTCTCTGTAAAAAAAAAATCAATAAAATATATATTTTTTAAAAAAATAAGCGGTGGAGGAAATAAGGATGCCTCTAGAGAAGAGAACTGTAAAGGAACAACCAGGGCGACAGGAGGAAGACCAAGACCCTGGGCGCCATGTGAAGGTGTATCACGGAGGGCGGGTGATTAAATGCTGCTGATAGGTCAGGTTCAATGTGGCCTGAGAAGTCACCATTGTTAGGTTGGGAGGCATGAAGTCAACAGCAATCGTGAGAGCATTTTCAGATGAGCAGTGAGAGCAAAAGCCTGTTTGAAAAGAATTGAAGACAGACTATGAAGAGCTAAATAGGAGACACTGAACTAGACAACTTTCTCTGAAGAGTTGGTTCCCCCCCACCCCCCACCCCAACAAAGAGGATCAAAGAAATGACAGGAGAAGTAAGGTCAATTAAAAGGATGTGGGTTTTTTTTTAATGAAATGCAAAACAACAGGTTTTTCTGTTGATGGGAATGATCCAGAAGTGAGAGAGAAAATGACCTGTAGGAGAGAAGGTGAGGCAGGTGACTGATGACCTGGAGCACATTAGATGGAGCAGGATCTGGTGCTCCGGGAGGCAGCTGTGATCCTGATGCTGGCAGGTGGATGGAGCAGTGCCAAATTACAGAAGTGCTCTTCTGAACAGTTTTAGTTTTTTCGGCGAAGTAGGACACTAGGCCATGAGGCGAGTCTGAGGGTGCTGGAGGAAGTGCCGGAGGTGGAAGAAGAGAGGAGGCGGTGTGAACTAATCATCTTGGGGGGTAGGACCAAGAATGGATGAGTGGGAATGGTACAGTTCTCCAGGCCCTCTGGAGGCTTTTGATGATTAATTTAAACTGCGATCTTTCTATTTATGGTCAGATAAATAAGTTAAGCCCAAGTTTTTGAGGCATTTTATAGGTCATGAGCTCCTCTTGGCTCTGGAGATATAAAAACGAGTAGGATGTAGTCTCTGCCCTCAAAGAACTCATCGCCCTGCAGCAAGAGAGACGGAAACACGAAATCAATAACTATAACAAATAGTGATAATTCTATAATGGAGTTATACTCATTGTTCTGGGAATAACTGCCAAGAGCTGTTGCCAAATACAGTGACACGGCAAGCTGGTGCGGTATTACATCCAAATCCGAATGTACTTCTGCACGGTTACCTTGCATTTACTGAATAAACATTTATTGCGTGTCCAGCACTGTGCTGGGTATCGATGGCACAATGGCAAATACAATAATGTCTATACTCAAACAGCTCACCAGCTACCAGCTCATGCAGTGATGTCCAATATTAGCTACACGTTAGAATCCCCTGTGTGTGATAAAAATCCAGATACCCAGGCCATCCCCCCCACTAAGAAGTCAAAATGTTGAACTTTCTCCAGTGTTTCTAAAATGCAATCAAGGAAGACAAGTGCTGATCTCCTGGGAGAGACAGATTAAGAAAAGAGATAATAGAAATACAGGGGTGATCAATGCAGTAAGATAGGGAAGGCATGAGGTGCTAGGGGTGTTCAGCTGAGGGTTTGCCCTCTCAGGTCGAGGAACCCGTGAAAAGTTCCCAGAGGAAGAGCCACCTGGGCTGAGCAGAAAGGAAGGGCCATGTGGGAAGCGAAGGAGGGAAGGTTGTTACAGCTGAAGGAACAGAAGTGAGAAAGACTCGAGGGAAGAATGACCAGGTGAACTGGTCACTGAGTTCATAAAATAAGAGAAGAGCAGCAAAAGATGCCGAGTGACCAGTCGCCAAGGAGCACCTTGGACAGGGCAAGCTCCATGTGTGTTCCTGCACTATTGTCTAATCCTCATTCAGAGATGGACAGGGAAGCCTGTTGATCACACCAAACTGGGTTAATGAACTTACTGAGCAAGGGAGAGCAATAACTTGAGAGGTTTCAGAAAGGCAGGAGTTAGGAAAGGCACTTGTCTGGGTGTGGGCACTGGAGTTAGCTATAGGGTGGTGGTAGTGAGCTGGAACTCCCCACGGATTGATAGATTTTATAAGCGATAAATCAGTTTGGTCTATTCTATGGCTTTATTTTGGAGCAACAGGATCTGAATGATCTGGCATTAAAACGATTTGAGTTTAGGTTGTGTCTTGTGTCATCTGTCTGGCAAGCTGTAGTACAGTTTTGCAGGCTGTGGTCACTCTTTTGTGTGACAATGTGGCATGCTAAGTAGAGTACTGACATTTGGCATGAAACAATGTCCACAAAGCTGCCGACACCTGGAGGTGACCTACAGATGAACAACATTGTCTACTGATGAAAAAAATTACTGCAGAACTGACCTTTTTCAAAAAGAAAGGAAATTTGCAGACCTTGTAATGCAAACACTATTAAAATTAGTATCAACATTTATAGCATAAATATTCCAAATATACAGAAAAACAATGAATAATCCTATAAAATAAAGATGTAATATGCAAATGGTCGTTACCTAACGACCGACCGCATAATGACCGGATCACGGATCAGCAGGAGGGTGGGGCAGCAAGCTACAAGCAGGTGGTGAAGAGCTACGGGAGGGGGCAGGGCAGCAAGCTATGAGGGGGACTGGGGTGGGGGGCAGAGGGAGCTACAGGAGGGCAGCAGCAAGCTACTGGCACACGGATTCATGCGCAGGGCTAATAGTAAAGCAAAAAATCATATAGTAGCTATCCATTTGTCTTGCATATTAACATTTTTACCAAATTTACTTCAGACCTCTTTGTTACAGAATTAAAACATTATGGTCCAACTGAATTGCCCTGTCTATTCTACTTCAATTTTATTCTCACCCTTTTTTTTTCCCTCCCTAGAAGTACTCATAATTAAGAATTTAGTGGGAGATTTTTTCCCACTGTAATAAATTTGTGTGTGTAAATAAAATATATTGTCTTCCATGAATTTTGAACTTTTATAAATAATCTCAACTTGGTTATGTCCTTCTGGTACTTGCCCTGTTTACGCAACTTTATTTTTCCAAGATGTGATTTATTGCTGTTGATAATATAGATGTATATATATGGTGTATATTGCAACATGTACCATGTAGATTTCAGTCATTTTAATTGCAGTGAAGTCTTCCATTTTATGAATATACCACGGTTTAGGCTCTATTGTTGCAAAACCATTGGGTTGTTTCCAATTACTACAAACAATGCTGCAATTAACATTCATGTACGTGTCTCCCTGGGTACCTGTGAAAGAGAATCACTGGGTGGAGAGTAAGCACCTTCAAAATGTCTAGATATTGCCACCGTGCTTGATAAATGGTCTCACCAGTTTACAATCTATCTAGGGTGCATGAGAGTAGGCAATTTGCTGAGTGTATAATGATATCTTATAGTTGTTTTAATTTCTATTTTGGACGTCTTTCAAAATACTGCTTATTAGCCATTTGATTTTCCTCTTACTGAACTGCCCATTTTTCCTTTGAAGGTTTTATTTTTTTTCCATTCTTAGCTGGTAGGTAATTTAAAATGTATTTTATATACTTTAAATATTATTTTTTTATAGTTATATGTAATGCAATTGCACTTTTTTTTCTTCCAGCCTGTGATTTGCATTTATACTTCATGATTTCGGGAGGAGATAGAGAAGATTTTAAAAAATATTTGTTTTAATTAAAATTCTATAAATACAATTTGTGTATGCATGTATTTGCATATAACATAATTTTGTACCAGAAACACATTAAAAAATCTCTTATATTTGTATTCTGAAAATGGAAATGCTTTTTTTTTCATATTTAGCTGTTTTATCTGCCTGCAATTGATTTTTTTGTGTGTGGTTGAGAAAGGGGTCCCAACAACATCTATTGATTCCCCAAGAACCTGTAATGTCGTTTCTTCCCTAAATCCAGATTCCACATAACTTGGCCTGTTACGGGCTTTTATTTTGTTCCATTGGTTTATTTGTCTTAATTACTGTAGCTCTAAAGTACATTTTGATGTCTGGGAGATGAGTCTTCTCATCTTGCTTTTCAAAATCATCTTGGTTATTCCTAACCCTTTGTTTATTCTCCTAAAATTAATGTCTAGTGCCCTAACTGGTTTGGCTCAGTGGATAGAGCATCAGCCTGCGGACTCAAGGGTCCCAGGTTCGATTCCGGTCAAGGGCATGAACCTTGGTTGCAGGCACATCCCCAGTGGGGGGTGTGCAGGAGGTGGCTGATCGATGTTTCTCTCTCATCGATATTTCTGGCTCTCTATCCCTCTCCCTTCCTCTCTGTAAAAAAACAATGAAATATATTTTTAAAAAATTAATGTCTAGAACCACGCAAACTTCTCTTGGGATTTTGACTAGAGTTGTATTACATTAAATTTATAGGATAATTTGGTGTGAATTGACATAGTTATGATGTTTAGTTTTTCTATCCATTTACTTAGGTCTCAGTTTTTGGTTTTCACTAAAATCTTATAATTTTTGCTATAAATCTCTTACATATGTTTTTTGTACAGTCATTCATTCCCACAAAGCGTATTTCGGTTGCCATTATAAATAGTGTCTCCTCTCATTAATTTTTTATTTGTGTACAGCTTATGCTTAAAATTGAATTAATATTTCTATTCAGCAACTTTTTTTAAAGTCACATGTGAATTCTAATTAATCTTCTTATTTACTTGGATTCCTCCATAGCTAATCATATCATTAAAAACCATTAGAAGGCAGTTCATTGTTTTTATCCCTCTAATTCCTTTCATCTTTATTTCTTTGCCTTGTCTCCCTGTTCTGACTCTGACCTCAAACTGTCGAAGCCAAGCAGTGAGAATGAGCATTTTTGCTTTGTTCCTGCCCTTACAGTGATTGCTTCTAACAGTTGCAGGATTAAATATGATGTTTGTCATACATTTTTGGTAAATACCCTTTTTCAAGTTAAGGAAGTCCTTTATATTCATAGTTTTCTTTGTGTTTCTATCATGAATGTATCGAATTTTATTAAATAGGTGCTCTGCATTTATTGAAACAAGTAGTAGTGGTTTTCACCCTCAAAGTTGACCATCATTCCAGAAGTTCACTAAAGAAGTCTAAGTGAACCCAGAGCCTGGCATAAGGAAAATGAGACAACAATAAATAAGGGTTGGATAAGACGGTGTTCTTTTTCTAGAATAAAAGTGGACAGATGTTCCTGACTACAGTGGCAACCTACTCCTTCAAAAATAGTCATCAACAGTGTTGCTTCTCAAATATAATTGAGAGAGCAGCAGCTCTGGCATCACCCAGGAGCTTGTTAGAAATGCAGAGGGTCAGGTCCACCCCGACCCTGCTGAATCAGATTCTGCACAAAAGGAGATTCCCAAACGCACTGTATGCCTGTTCAAGCTTGGGAAGCCTTGTTAGACATCATCCTTCAAACACCAGGGACAAATCCATTCATGTCACTTTGTACATTAATACATTTTCTAAAATTACATCACATTTGCATTCCAAGGGTAAGCAACTTGGCCATTAAATAAAAAGTCCTCTCTGGACTTTGCATTTATATAGGTGAGAGTGACCTATAGTTTTCCTTTTCTGGTGCTATTCTTTTCTGGCTTGGGTATCTATTCTAGCTCAACAAGTGATCTGGGGAGTTATTTCCTCCTTTTATCTTCTCTGGAGAGTTTATCTTTAGAGTTATCTATATACTGTATTTTTAAAATTATTTTATTATATGTTTCAGGTGAACAGCATTATAATTTAATATCGGCATACGCTACAAAATGATCACCTTCATAAGTCTTGTTGTCATCTATCGGTATACAGTTGACCCACTTCACCATTTCTCCCACCTCCCAACCACTCTCCCCTCTGGTAACCACCTTTATTTTTGTTTTGTTTTGTTTTGTTAGTTTGTTTTACTTCTGATAGATTCCACATATGAATGAAGCCATACAGTATTTATCTTTGTCTAACTTATTTTACTTAGATTTATTACTGTTGATAACTTATGTATATATTATAATATACATCATATATACTTATTCATTCTAATTGCAGTATGGTGTTCCATTTTGTGAATATACCATTGTTTATATCACATTTTCTTTATCCATTCACCCATTGATGGACACTTAGGTTGTTTCCATGTCTTGGCTATTGTGCATAATGCTGCAATGAAAATAGGGTACAGTCCTAACCGGTTTGGCACAGCGGATAGAGTGTCACCCTGCGGACTCAAGGGTCCCAGGTTCGATTCCGGTCAAGGGCATGTACCTTGGTTGTGAGCACATCCCCAGTATGGAGTGTGCAGGAGGCAGCTGATCGATGTTTCTCTCTCGTCGATGTTTCTGGCTCTCTATCCCTCTCCCTTCCTCTCTGTAAAAAATCAATAAAATATATGTTTTTAAAAAAAGAAAATAGGGTACATATATCATTTCAAAGTAGTGTTTTCTTATTCATCAAATTGATACTCAGAAGTGGAGTAGCTGTGTCATCTGTTAGCTATTATTCTTAATTATTTGAGGACTCTGTGCGGTTTTTTACCCTGGCTGTGCCAATTCACACACCCATGAACAGTGTGTTGGACACATTGCCAGGACCTAGTTAATGCCTACCATCTATGTAGGAAGCCAATATGGTCCCTGCTGACTCCAATTCATAGATTTCTACCATATAAGAGCCACAGAAATACAATGACAAGTCAGCCAACTAATAGAATAAGAATGACTGTGTAGGAATTCCCGACTGACCAGTTCTCTCTTGACCAAATAGAACATCTGTGGTCTAAACAGTTTTCCAAGTGGGAGAATGAGACACCTCATCTTTAAATTGTGTAGTTTTTAATCATGTTGCAATTTGTTCTGTCTGTTTCAGGGTAATAGCCCCAACCTGACCATTACCCACAATTTGCTGTAGGGTCAGTTCAATGACTTTGCTTGGAATTGTGTTTAATATATTCTAAGTATGCTTAGGGAGGTGCCATTCATCCCTTCCTTTACCCACCAGGATGTGTTCTACCACATCTGCACTGTGATAGCTGAGGATACATGATGGATAAGGCCTAGACCCATTGTCAAGGAGCTCAGAGTTGAAGCATAAAGGCAGACACAGGGGCATAGAGCTGCTCTCAGTGCAGTGCATGCAATGACACCAATAACCCAAGGTTGTATGGGCACCCCGAAGGCTGCCACCTAACCCGAACTATGAAAACCAGGAAAGGCTGGTTGGAGAAACTAGTGTTCTGTTAGGCTCATAATGGATGCATGGGCTTTCTATGTGTAGAGATAGAGGCCAGGAGACAGATGAGGAAAAACCAGCTGGAGAGAAGATGCAGAGCAAATATATGGGTTTAAAAGAAACATGTCACACATGGGAGCACAGGCAGTTCAATATTGTTGTTATGCAAAAATGTGACAATTGATTGGTGTGAGATGGAGCTGGAGAGAGAGCTAGGAGTCAAGCTTGGCAGGCTTTGCACCATGGTAACAGCTTTGAATGCTACTCTGTGGATGATGGACAGCCTCGGTGGGTTCTGAACAAGGAAATAGGCATTGGCAGATTTGTGTTTTATAGAAGCTTTGCCATAATTTGAGGACAGAACATCAGTTAAGAAAAACATTAGTAATCTTATGAGCCTGCACAACTTTATTGAGCACTCAGTGGTATATGGTGAATCAGTTATCTATTGTTGCACAGCAACTGACTCTAAAACTTAAAGCAACATACAGTTATTTTCTTACAGTGGCTCTGGGTCAGGAGTTTTGGCCCAGCTTAGCTGAGTCTTCTCGCTCTGGATCTATCATCAGGCTGAGATCAAGGTGTCTTCTAGAACTATAGTCATCTTAAATCTCTACTGGGGTGGATCCATTTTCAAGATCATTCACTTGGTTATTGGCAGGATGCAGTTCTTCCTGGGCTGTTGGCAAGATGCTGCACTCCATTTTTGCCACATAGACCTCTCCATATGGCAGCACCCAATGTGGAAGCTCATTTCATCCAAGGGAGCAAGCAAGGAGGCAAGAGCTAGAATATGAGCAAGAGAGAAGTCACATTCTTCTATAACCAAAGGCTTCCAGATACTTCCTGTATTGTATGTGTTAGAAGTAAGTGACTCGGTCTAGCCCACATGGAAGGGTAGGAGACTTACCTAAAGGTATAAAATATTAGGGGCAGGGGGAGAGGGTCACTGGGACCATCTTGGAGGCTGGCTACAAGACATAGGAAATGCCCATTTTATATTAGTAGAATGTTTAATGAATGGATAAAACACGTTTGCTCTCTATTATGTATTTTATCCTTTCGTAACAGAATTTTCAGAGTATTATATAAATGTGTCATTGGGTGAAATCTTGTTTAGGGGTTCTAAAGTTCAGCTATAAATTTTGTATGAAATACAGATATCCTGAACACATATATATATATATATATATATATATATATATATATATATAT
>NW_005871273.1:796522-814430 GCF_000147115.1 Myotis lucifugus | reverse complement strand
AATTTTCTTTCCTCTATGAAGGTCTAACTTTTATCTTTCACCTTCAATTTCACCTAAACAAATATGGAACCCTTCAAGCACTCATAACTCTCAAGTTTAAGTTTTCTTGATTATTTGTATTACTAGTAGATAGTTGATTCATTTTGTCTCCTCCAATAAGATTAAATAGTGGCCATTTGGAATCTGTCTTGTCTATATGAATGTCGCTTTCCTAATAATGTGATGATATCCATCATAATGTAGCCTTCAGCTGCCTGCAAGGCTGTGGGCAAGGTCGTGATGGATGTTATTACAGAGAACGCGTGCATCCCATGAAGTATTCATTCTTTACGTCAGCCCCTTCTTCAATGCTTTTTGAAGAGCTCCACTTACCTCTGACTTTTGATAACTTTAATGTGCATGTTCATTTTCAATATATTGCTAGTAACCAACATGTAGATAGTCTCTTACAAAGAACTTTCGTGTTTGGCATTGCCCTTGATTTTTATCCAAGCGCTGAAAGGCAACAGATTGGCATCAAGCACACTTCTAGGAAATATCAGAGCCAGAACTAAAAACCAAATCTTCTCCTTTGCGAATGGTATTAATTACATTACAATGCATTGTGAAGTTCCAACACTGTTTTGTCCTATTTTTCATAAATTAAGGAGTGCTATTTGAGTCACTAACTTATTATATCACTTCTCCATGTTTCCAGGAAAGAAAAGGTGCCTTAGATAATTTCCAAATAACTGACTTTTCTTATGCAAGCTATTTTGCTTCTTGTAAAACTTAAGTTTCCTCATCTCTAAAAAGAGGTGATAATCTACACTAATGAAAGAGAAACATGCAAATCGGTGTCACTCCACTAAGCCCACCAGCCAATTAGTCGAGTATGCAAATTAACCCAACAAAGATGGCGGTTAATTTGCATACGCAGGCGAGGAGCCAAGACTGAAGACAACGCAGAAGGAAGCCAAGCCAAGCGCTGCAGAAGGGAGCAAAGCTGCAGAGAAGCAAGCGGGCGGAGGAGGTGGGAGGGAAGCCCACCTCGGCAGGTTTTGCTCCCTTCTCTGCTTCGCTCCAGCCGCAGGAAGCCCTATTCTTGCAGGAATCTTCCTGCAATGGGCCTCTAGTAATCATTATATGAGACTAAATGAACTCAATATAGTTAGATTTTTAAGCTTAGTTATTTTGGCTTACCCATGGCATGTTTAAAACAATGCCCAATATTTAGACAAATTAAGAATTGAGAAGAAGAAGAATTGAGAACACAGATCCTCTTCCCAAGATAGATTGAAATTTAGAGCAGTTGTTCCTAGTAAGTTTGGGGTCAGGTAGTTGCTTGGGTCCTTTGAGGACTATGACCCTTACCTGGAAAATCTCCACGTGGTCTGTACTCATGATGCTTAAGTGCAGGTTACAGTGACCATTACCAGTAAGTTAATGCCTGGGATTAGCTTTAATGGCCTGCTGATAGTCGTGAAAATCTAAACACTTGAAACCATTCTATTGACAGGCAAAATGCACTTTCACATTCACAGTTGCAGCTTTGGGTATTTGGGTTAGCAATTATACTGTTTGAAGTGAAGGATTGCTACACAATTAATAATAGACAATGAATATGCACTTAGTCTATTCACTAGATTAAATCTACATCCTACCAGCTATTATAGGGCATTAGCCCATTGTGGCTGCACACACACATACACAAAAGCTAGTGTTATTTCCTTGCCTTTTCCACTTAATTGTCTCTGGGATGGGCAAGTCTAGCTTTACACTATCAAGTCACTCCTTTCTTCTTGTCCCTGCAGAGTATGCATTTCTACCAGTGAGACCCAGAGTAGGGAGGGAGGGTGGGTTGGCTAGAGTAGGATTCTTTCCTTGACATATAAGTTTGTCTTGTCCTTCCAAGTATAAGGTCATTGCTCTTGATTCACTTAAAGAAAACCAAAATACAAACAAAATCATGGATTAGCTGAAATTCCTTGGGGTCGGTAGTGGCTGCTGAAGGGAATGGTCTATCGAGGTGAGCAGCAACAATCAATGTTCAAACGGAGGTCAGCAGGTGAGGCTGTGCCATCGGATTTGCCTCGGATTGTTTAGTCAATACATGACCTGGCAGGAAATTACTATAAACAAAGGGCACCATCTTCAATTCAGGTGAGGGCGGAGGGGAGGGTCTGGGGCCTAGGATTTCTAGATTAGAAGAATAGGCAGCAGGTTATTTTTCAGGCTACTTTCAACAGCTATGTCTGCTGAGCAGAGCTGAGAGTCCAGAGACGTTCTCTCAGCCCCCCTCTCTTGTCTTCCCATCTTGGCAGGCAGTCATTTGTACCACAGCTGTCTTGATACTGTTAGTGGGTACACACACCCTCCCCTCCCCCCGAGTGTCCATATCTGAGTTGCTACTTGCTTTAGTCTGAGGAGAACCAAGTTTTACTATGGTCAGTTGGTTGCTTTGCCAAATCTAAAGGAGAGTACTTTCAGTTCAAGCTCTATGTAATTATTGGTGTCAAAAAAAGTCTAAATGAATTATTAAATGAAAGTAAAAACTATAGTAAAGATCCCAAGGATCAGAGTCTTTGGTTCCATTCAGCAATAGGGCGCTTAGTGTCCCAGATCTGTGAAATGTGGGACAATGAAGGAGCCTGGAGGATGTGTAGTCCAGGACCTGCATTCCGCAAATATACAGTGGAAACCCTAAGTGATTAAATGATGCCCTGTTCACAAGTCAGAACTCTTTTTATTTTTATCGTTGAGCTAACATTTCCATTCAATGTGGTTATCATCCTTTAGTAAATATAAAAACCAGCTTTTCAGACCTGGCTGGTGTGGCTCAGTGGGTTGAGCATCATCCCGGGCACCAAAAGGTTGCTGGTTAGATTCCTGCTCAGGGCACATGCCCAGGTTGTGAGCGCCACCCCTGATAGGGGGCGGGCAGAAGGCAGTTTTTGGATGTTTCTCATTCTCCCTCTCCCTTTCTTTCTGTAAAAATCAATATTTTTTTTTAAATAGCATTTTCAAATTCAGGAGAGAGGGCTGTTTTCTCCTATGGTTATCTCTAGGATTGCCTGTTTCTAAACTCTCATACTGAGTTAAAACTCCTTTCCCAGTCGGCTGGCCTATACTCTTCCATGCCCTGGGAGAACATGTGCTGTATGTCTGGTGCCTGGTGGTGTGAGGTCAGGAGAAATCATTCCATTCCTGCGAACTTCCCCCCTTATCCTTTGCAACAGGGTTCAGCATCCTCCTTTGTCACTTTTCCTTATAGAAGTCTCCTTAGAGCACCATATAAGGCAGCGGTTCTCAACCTGTGGGTCGCGACCCCTTTGGGGGTCGAACGACCCTTTCACAGGGGTCGCCTAAGACCATCGGAAAACACATATATAATTACATATTGTTTTTGTGATGAATCACTATGCTTTAATTATGTTCAATTTGTAACAATGAAATTGGGGGTCACCACAACATGAGGAACTGTATGAAAGGGTCGCGGCATTAGGAAGGTTGAGAACCACTGATATAGGGCATGTTGCTATTCTGGTCCTATCAGTGATCTGCTCGAGGACAGGAAGCATCATCCATCCCCACCCAGCATGGAACAGCCATAATGAATAGTTCACATAACTTTGTCAAATGATGACTGTAAGAAGGACCCACACATTACTCAAATTTTTGGTAGGATAAAAGAGAAAAAATGAGAGAGGGGTAGAGAAGAAGAGTGAGAAAGGAGCAAGTGGGAAGAGGAAGTTCTAGTGTGGGTGGGAGTTCTGAGGAAGGGTTGAGGTCATTGTGCCTTTCATTTCCTAAATCAATGTGCCCCTCTGGAGCCAGGGCCTGGGACGCTCCATGCTGGGGCTGAGCTGGCTTTATCACCGGCTGCTGGCCTTGCTGATAGAATTGTCCTGGGCGTTCTGGAGTGGAGAGAAAGGCAGCGACTGACAGAGGGAGCGTGCGGGAGGCTCCTGCAGGGACAGTGCTGTAACCTGCTGAGGCGGCTCCCCGTGGAGCCGGGAGCTGTGTGCCAATGGCAGTCCATGTGTGCTTTGAAGCCTCCAGCCTTGGGAACTTCAAACAAGGAGAGAGCAAGCAGACAGATGATCCATGGGAAATTAATATCTAACGGGGCTCAAAACTGCCTCCCTGTCACCTTAATATGCTGCCTGCTCACTGACAGTATTTACTTTCTGAGCATACCAAACATTTACTAAAACAGAGGCTCCCACACCCTTAATTTTTCTAAAACAGAAAACCCTACATTTCAATAACATCCATTTTAACCATTTCCCCTTTTTCCCCAATTCACTTAAAACTGCCTCTTTCTCTAGTTTTGGAAGGTTCCCTTGGGAGCAGAGGTGTGAACAAGGTTTGAGGGAAGAGTTAGGCTGGCAGAGTTCATCCATCCATCCATCCATCCATTCATCTCTCCACTATCCACCTATCGCTCCATCCATCCATCTATTCACTCATTCATTCATTTGAACATTCGGGCAGATAGTTCATCTACAACAATTTTTAATTAAAAAATATAATCTCCTGCTGCATGCCCAACACTATGCTAGATGCTGGTAATAAGAGAAGAATATGTGGTCCTGCCCTTAAGGAACATGTGTTCCACATCAGGAACGAACCATAAGCAGGCCCCTCTTTGCAATCCTCTTGATATGCACTGGCTCACCTGTCCCCCAAGTCCCCACTTGATGGCCTGTCCACAGTGCCCTGTTTTCACTGCCAGTTAGGCTGGCCAGCTAGTTCAGGTTTGCCCAGCATTGCCCAGATTGCCCCAGCTTTAGTACCAAAAATCTCACTTCCCAGGACATCCCTCCGTTTCAGGAAAACCGGGATGTTTGGCCACCCTCCTTCCACCATCTCAGATTCTCAACCAGTGGTTCTCAAACGACCCAGCACCTCCCATCCATTCACTCCCCTAGGGACCCAGGAGGCCTCGCACCATCCAGGAGCTGGTCACAAGTGCAGATTCTTGGGTGCTGCCCGTGACCCACTGAATCAGAAACTCGGGTGCTGTGGGGAGCAGCTATAGGGTTAAGCCTCGGACTGACCTGTTGGCAAAGTCACAAACAAGTCCCAGCTTAGAGGGCACAGTCCTCTTAGCATAATCAGGCTTGACCTTATGAGGCTCCCTAGATCTTATCTGGGAAGCTAATGGGCTGAGGGAGGTGCAGAAAGTGGTCAAAACAAGTGAAACTCACAAGAACAGTGTAATTATGGGAACCACTACCTTGTTTACCTCTGACTATAAAATAAAGGCTCATCTTGCCTCTGGATCTCTCTCTGTGGCCTCAGCCAGGCACAGGGAAGATCCACGGAGAATCTGTCTCCGTGTAAATCATTCTTTGCCGACTCTGTCCACACCTTTGGGAACCCCTGGACCGCCGGGGCTGGACCCCTGCAGGGTGCCACGGTGATCTGCATTTTAATAAACCTTCCCTAGGATTCTGATGAACACTACTGCTCGAGGCCCACTCCTCTCAATTGGTTCTGACTTCTGACCCGTCAGTATTTTTCTGTCTTGAAGGGTTCTCCGAATCCTGCAGGTGACTGCCCAACTGATTGGGTAAGGTAATCATAGCCAGATGCCAATGCTGACAGTATATTTTCTGAGCAAATCATAATGGATGAAGAAGTAAATGAGCAAGCAAGTAAATGAATTAGATTTGATGGTTGAAATATCAGGGAGGCAGCAGCAGAGAGCTGGGAAGCCACATCTGGCAGCCTGGGGACATTTCCCTTGGAAGGGCAATGGGCAGGAGAGACCAAAGCAGGGCCCAGCCTGTGTGTGCTGCCTACAAAATCACCCCCCTCAGACCAAAGCAGGGCCCAGCCTGTGTGTGCCGCCTACAAAATCACCCCCCCTCAGACCAAAGCAGGGCCCAGCCTGTGTGTGCCGCCTACAAAATCACCCCCCCTCAGACCAAAGCAGGGCCCAGCTTGTGTGTGCCGCCTACAAAATCACCCCTCCTCAGACCAAAGCAGGGCCTGGCCTTGTGTGTGCCGCCTACAAAATCACGCCCCCTCAGACCAAAGCAGGGCCCAGCCTGTGTGTGCCGCCTACAAAATCACCCCCCCTCAGACCAAAGCAGGGCCCAGCCTGTGTGTGTTGCCTGCAAAATCACTCCCCCTCCCAGCCCTAACCCGTTTGGCTCAGTGGATAGAGCATCGGCCTGTGAACTGAAGGGTCCCGGGTTTGATTCCGGTCCAAGGCATGTACCTTGGTTGGGAGCACATCCCCAGTAGGGGGTGTGCAGGAGGAATGTTCTACAATGATTTTTGTATAAACTATCTTGAGTATTTGCCCTTCTGTCTTGGGAGCAAATATTTGGAGAGCTGCCTGGGTTGCCTCTACAGGGAGCCAGTTCCGAGAGCCATGCTAAGAGTCCGAGGACCCGGCCTGTCATCTCCGCGTGGGCTCCGAGTGATCCCCAATAAGCAATTTAGCAGGTTCTTTTGAAAACGATGTCATCGCAAACTGCTGTTTCTGTGACAATCGATTTATGCGCTCATATTATGTGTAGTAACATAATATGTGAATCCTTTATATAATCCCACATTGAATAATATATTTGGTCTTTCTATAACAATGTAGAAATGCTGATAATAGGAATTCTCCTACAATGAAAGGGCTTGGGGTAGATGCATATAGAAAGTTAGGAAAGCAGCCCAGACACGTGGTGACCCATGGTGACAACTCTGTTTCTAAGGCTCACAAAGAAAGCATCGATCCTCAGAGAAGAGTCTCGCAGCTGAAGTGTTCTCAGAGGAAGAAGTGTGTTTTCTGAATCTAGAGCATCCCTGAGGGTGAACGCTGGGAGGTCCCAGCCGCAGGGTTCGAAAGGGTGTCTGGCCTGTCTTCGTGGTAAAGGTGCCCTCAGGTGTGAGACGTGCCCGGTACACAGTGATAAACAACACCCGCCAGGCCCTCCCCTTAGGGAGCTACCATTTGAGCAAAAAGGTACAGCGATAAATAACACAGTCAGAACATAGGTAACGTCTGTGACTCATGAGCCCTGAGGAGGCGCTAAAGGGGGAGGCAGACGATGGCTGCCTGCAGGTGGTGAGGGCCTTTCCCGAGGAGGTGGTGTTTGAGTTATGGTCTGAGAGAAGAAAGGAGGCAGGTGCCACAGGAAGTGGATGGGGCTGTACTGTACGCAGAGCAAACACCAGGGGCTGGAGTCTGGACGTCAGTGTGGCCTTTCTGTCGGGACAGAAGAGAGTGGCCAGTGTGGCCACAGCGCAGTGCGTGGGGCAGGGGGCGGGATGCGTTCAGGGAGGAGGAGAGCGGAATCTCTGGCCCTCGATTGGATTTTATTTTAACAGCATCGGGAAGACATTGGAGGTTGTTAAATAGAGTGAACATTTTAATTTACTGGCCACACGGAATTGCTTTGGAAAGTGAAAAGGGCATTCTTAATCATCGCACCTGGACAGTGGGTGTCACGGGCAAATTGGGACTAAGGCTTTCTCTCCTGCTGAGCAGTGTGGCGGGTGGGCCCTGGTTTCTGTGTGGAGCTGACAGTTGAGCTGCCACGCAGACGGTACAGAGAAGGAGGGTGAGAGTGGAAATGCGAGTGGGGGAGGCCAATACGATGTGATGCCTGTGGTCGGGAAGGAAGGCCCAGGAATGGAGTGAACCCCAGCCAGTCAGTGCCGGGCAGGGAACACAGATGAGGTGGCCATTTTAGGTCATCAGAATGAAGAGGCGCCACGTGCAGATTCGAAAGGTAAATTTAGAGCAATTAAAAGGAAGTACTTCTACACCCAGCAGGTAGCAAGGGCACGGAACTTGTTACTCTGAGACCTGGTACAGGCTGACCACCTAAAGAGGGTAAAAGAACGTGAATGAGATGAGTTGCTAAGGGAAACTTAGGCTACTTTGGATATATCTGTAATTTTGGGCTATTCATTTGAAGGCAAGTAACTATGGCGGCTCCATACCAACTTCAGAAGCATGGAAGCACAGAGAATGGAAAATCTTTGCATGTAACTCTGCTGGGAAATGTTCACCTTTTGAATTTCCCACTTCCTAATTAATATGCTCGGACTCTCCCCCTCCTAACCAAAAAGAAAATAAAGCAAAACAGATGACAGAGCAGAAGAACATTCTTTTGATGCTGCCATTCCTCAAACTGCCAAATCTTTGTCTTCTTCCCGTCACTGCCAAATCTCTTCAAATAGCTGGTTATACTTGCTCATCTCATTTTGTTGCCTTTCATTGCTCCTTAGATTAATGCCTTTTAACTTGTATCCTAACAACTCCACGTACATGTCTTTCTCGAGGATGCTCAAAATCTCTTAGCACCGAATGCCATGAGGTCTCTCTGCCGATTCCTCCTTTTTGTGTGCAGCACTGGGAGAGCTCTGTGGTCCCTACAGATTTGAAACCCTCATGTCCTTCAACAGATTTTGACTTCTGTGGGAATGGGGACTGTGACTTATTCATCCTTGCATCCTTAGTAGCTAGCTTAGTGCCTGACACATAATAGACACTCATGAAATATTGTTTAATTAAATGCCCTATAGAATAGCCGATGGTGTTGAGTGCCAGATCCCCATTTCTGATAGATGGTGACTACCCAGTAAATGTTTGTTGAATGAATGAAAAAATGGAACTGTTAGATGGATGAGACAGTCCATGCATGGCTACTGCCCCCTGTAGGTGGGGCACCGTGCTAGGTGACTAGTGCTTGCACTAGTGGGTAAAATAAGACCCTATGGCTATGGTCTCGGTTTCCTCATTGTCCACTCCCTTCCTAGCAGCCTGTGCTGATCTTTTCCACATCCACGGCCCTACAGTCTCTGTCTCTAAAAAGTAGCATCGCCCAGACTGTGTGGCTTAGTGGTTGAGTGCTGACCTATGAGCCAAGAGATCATGGTTTGATTCCTGGTCAGGGCACATGCCTGAGTTGCAAGTTCCATCTCCAGGGTGGGGCGTGTAGGAGGTAGCCAATCAATGATTTGCTCTCATCGTTGATGTTTCTAACTCTCTCCCTTTCTCTTCCTCTCTAAAATCAATAAAAAGACATATTTTTTAAAAGTAGCATTGTTCTTGGAAACATTGAAGACAATGACTTTTTTTCACAAAAATTGTGTGCCACATTATTTTACAATTCAAAGACATTTAGAGATTTACCAACAGTCTCCAAATTTTGCAAAAAATACTAGTCATTGTTTAAATTCCCATGGCACCATTTATAAGAATGTCTCCCTAAGTTTATATTCAGCAGCAGCTCATTTTCTCCTTTAAACACAGTACATATACATACACACATATATTTACCATTCAAAGTGACTGGCCAGCATTCATTAATAAGCTGAACACATACATATTAAGTTGCTGTGTCCCCAGTGCTGGGCTAGATGCTGGAAATTAAATGATGAACAAAAAACCAGATTGTTCGCTCACAACCTCGTAATCTAGAATGGGAGCTACCCAGTACTACCACACAGAATTTATGTGATTCCAGCCTAAATACAAGGCACATTTTCTTTAGAAGTTACTGCCCTTTGTAGACAAAAGTATCCTCCTATATAATAAAAGGCTAATATGAAAATCGACCAAACTTTGGAACGACTGGTTGCTAGATGCACACTGACCACCAGGGGGAAGACACTCAATGCAGGAGCTGCCTCCTGATGGTCAGTGCACTCCCACAGGGGGAGCACCACTCAGCCAGAAGCCGGGCTCACGACTAGCGAGTGCAGTGGCAGTGGTGGGAGCCTCTCTCACCTCCACAGCAGCACTAAGGAGGTCCGACTGATGCTTAGGCCTGCTCCCCGCGCTTAAGCCGTCAGTCAGACATCCCCCATGGGCTCCCGGACTGCAAGAGGGCACAGGCCAGGCTGAGGGGACCTCCCCCCCCCCCCAGGTGCATGAATTTCATGCACTGGGCCTCTAGTATATACATATTTGTGAAACATTGAAAACAGGCCTGGCCACCTTTAGAAGCTGTAAATATGTCAGCAGAAGCTCAACATATGAAGCCATGCCCCAGCTCTAATAGCCTACTTTGCAGACCAGCAAACTCGGCGGGTCTGCTGTGGCTTTCTAAGGGTCACACAGCTGACAACCACGAATCTGGGGCTGGAACCGAGTTACACATTTCCCATCCTGTGTGTTTCCCTTTTATTTCTCTGTAGCCTTTATCCTCTTCCTTCTTCTTTGTCTATAATATTAAAGTATCTAAGAAGCCAATTAATAATGGCACCTGTTTAACTTCACTTAATCCATCCTTTTCCAAACTTAATTTAACCATAAGCCTCTCATTTTATAAAGTGGTTCTGAACATCTCCTGGGACACAGGCCTTTCACACAACAGATTTAGGGAAACCTGGGCCCAGATTTAGAAAAAAAAAAGTTTAAACTCTTCATTTAAATTCCTTCGTCCTCTATTTGTTCATTTTTATCACCCATAATCCCTACCTATACATCCTCTCCAAAAGTCGAATGCTGAGTTATTTTTCCCTGCTCAGAAAATGCCGTGCTCCCCACTGCTGCACCTGTTCTCCCGCATCGGGGGCCATTCCCTCCCTGGGCCCAGCTCAATCCTGCCCACATTCTGAGCAGT
Organism: Myotis lucifugus; assembly: GCF_000147115.1. Taxonomy (NCBI): domain Eukaryota; kingdom Metazoa; phylum Chordata; class Mammalia; order Chiroptera; family Vespertilionidae; genus Myotis; species Myotis lucifugus. The sequence goes on along the minus strand of NW_005871273.1, from coordinate 803,865 downwards.
GCAGCCAGCTTCCTGCAAGGCTTGCAGCTGGAAGCAACCACGTGCCCTCTCTCACAGTACTTCCAGCCTCTCTACCTTCACTTGGCAGAAAAAAAAATGTATGACTCTTCGCTGTGATTGTCTTTGCATGTGTCTCCTTCCCTGTGGACCAGAGCCTTGTCTTGCTCTTTATAATGCCTGCAGGGCAAGCAGCAGGAAAAACTGAGAAATCTGAAAGCTAGTCAGCATTTCCCCTCTTCTCCATGCTCACTAAATGACATCTCACATGTGTACATCTTTCCCATCCTCATTGTTAAAACCTTAATCTTGGCCTGTTATCTCTTGTCTAGCCCATGCCATGTCTCCCAACCGGTCTCCTTATCTCCTGTTCACCCACCTCCAATCATCCTCCGCCCTCCTACGAGATGACCTTTTTAAACTAGAAATTGGATCCAGTTATTCCGATGCCTTCCCGTCATCGGCAGGAAAGAGCCCCAACCCCTTCACGTAGCATAAAAGGCCCTTCATTGTCTGGTTCCTGACAATCTTTGTCTTTATTTCCTTTCACTCTGTCTCTTCCTCACTCCCCACCCCTCCCCTTCCTCCACAGCCTGTTTTACTGTTGTGAGCCCTTGGAGATTCTGGACTACACAACTGTTTCTGTGCACACCATTGCATATGCCTGGCGTGTTAACCCCCATGTTCCCACACACTCGTTTCTACCTGTACAGTTTCTCACTTTTCTTTGTCAAACATGCATCTGCTAGTTACTATGCTGAGGTTTTTGCCAGTCTTCCAGGATGAGAACATTGAATTGTGAATCAGTTTCCCCCCATTGGGTTACAAGCACATAGAAGCCCTGTTTGAATCATCATCACATCTCTAAAAAGAACCTGGCTATGTAAGGAGCTAGGTATTTGTTGAATAAATCAACAAATCCATACATGGTAACAATTCACGGGGCCAAGGAGGCTCCTGTGTGCAGGTGAGCTACATGCCTATTAAAATAAGACACCAAGCTAAGTGAGAAGAGTCCTGCAAGGGAGGTGGTAGCAGTTGCAGGTGTTTTGTTCTCACCGAAACTGGACCTTGGTTCCCTGAACTTGCGTGAGCGGGCTCTGTAGGAAGCGGAGCCCTATCTGCTGGGAAGCCACACGCCTGAACCCTCCTTCCTGACACATGGACTAAGAGAGTGAAAGACTAGCAAACAGTGTGGGGGGCTTAATTCTTCATTGCAAATTTCCAAATCAGGTGACATTAGCAAGAATCCAAACAACTCCATTTCTCTGCCCATTGCTTCTCCATCCCTGCTTCCACATGGGGGTACCTCGGGTACCTTTGGTACAAAAGGGGATCGGACAGTAGAGAGCAAGTTAATTCTTCTAATAGAATTAATTGTTTGCCCAGAAAACTAGGAACATAAAGGTCACAACTTTACCCTTTGAGGGGTTTGCTATACTTCCATTTCTTGGAAATGATTTCAGGTCCTCAAAGTCTATTTTCACCTTCAGCATCCATCCATCTATGCATCCATCCATGCATTCATCTTCTAATCCATCCATTCATTCCTCCATCTGACCATCTATCCACACATGCATCATCATCCAATCACCTATGCATCTAAGTATCCATCCATCCACATCCATCCATCTGTCCATTCATTGTCCATCCATCCATCCATCCATCCACCCATCCATCCGTCTGTCCGTCCATGTGCCTATCCATCCATATATCATTCATCCAGCCCACCACCATTTGACAGACACATTAGGTGCCTGCCTGTTGCTTGGTAAAATTTTGGGAGAATATAAAGTGTGTTCATACAATTCACAGTTGAGTAAATATTTTTGTGTTATCTTTAAAATTGTTCCATAAATCTGTAATCCTGACCAGTAAAGATAAAACAGTTGAAAATGAAGGTTTCAAAAAAAGCTCTTATTTCTTTAAAATTGTACTGAGGACTGAAAATCTGGAGCTAGAAGACAATATCTTTGATATCTTGGTGGTTTTCTCCACATGTGCCATGGGAATTCAGGTATGTTAAGGGACACTGAGGGGTCCTCTGACACTGCCTCTTTTCTCTTTTAAAAATTCCCTTTAGGGGTCATGCTCTATTTTCTCTTTCTCTTCTTCAACCGCATTCACAAGTCTAACAATATTGAGTGAGAGAGCATCACTATGTTTGAGACTTCCCTCATCCTCCTGAAAAATACACATGCATGGGCTCTTGATTCCTTTGCCTACCAGTCCTGTAACTGGGGCACATTATTTACTTTCTCTATCCCTCGGTTTAATCATATACAACAGGGATGATAATAATATTACCCATTGCACCCCATTATGACTTATAGCTAAAACCTATGTATGTAAAGGTCTTTGCAAATGCCTGGCACTGTAAGCGCACAATGAATAGTGCCAAAGACGATAGAGTTGTCGATGATGATAGTAAAGGTAGACTCTGAGACATTTCGCATTTCCATTTTAGAAATCCTCCCTCTCTTTTATTTATTTTTTTATATTTCTCTTTCTGACACTATTAAAGATTGTTCTCATTAGTAAGGGCATTTTCCCCCCCATCATTTCTCACTTTCTCCCCACCTCTCTTTCCTATGTAGGTTCCTAGGCAAGAAGAAACATGTTTTCCTTACAGATGAGTAACTGCAATATCTATTCGAGTCCTCTGAGCGCAGAGAGAGCTTCGTCACTGCTGGGCTGATGTATCTATATTGGGCCACAGCTCATATCTACAGCCTCCATGAGTATCAAAACAAATCTCCGAAGCAGATGTGAGATTCCGGCTTGAGGGTAGGATGAGAACCAGCCGGGGAGTTTTTATGGCGAGATTCCCTAGGCAGGCTCACAGGACTTAGCATAGAAGTGCACTGATGAATAAACTTCTTGCAGAAATGCAGTAAAAACACACAGCTGAATCATAGGGGACAAAGACACAGGTAGAGCCTGGAGGCATCCACGGAGGCTTGCGTGTGTTCTCTTTCCACGAGTGATCAGAGAGAGCTCATTCTTCCCCCAGAACATGTGTGTGATGTCTGCTCTGGGAAGCCCCTGAGAAACTTGGTGCCTATGAATTTAAGTAGGGCTGGTCATTAGTCACCCACTGCCTGTCAGGTACCCAAAATTCTAGATTCCCAGAGGAAAGCAGGTGTGCAGCAGAAACCACATCACATTGTCTGCACAAACAGCCCAGGCACAAGGGGACCAGCCTTTCAGGTGGAAAACAGTGGAAATCTTCCAGAATTCCAAGGTCCCTGATGCTAGCCAAGGACCAAGCAAGCTTGCCTTTGTAAGGACAGCAGCCTCAGGCCTGCTGTGTTACCTCCTTTCTGCACAGAGACCCATTCTCTTTTCTTGGTAACGGCACTGTTTTCCACTCATTGACTCAACCCTGCGTGATTTCTGAGCCAGTCCTAAGTAGGGTGGGAAGTTAATTAAGAGCCCTGTGGTCTGCGTAATTTATCTTACTACTGATGATCCAGAGTGATCCTCTGGGAGGCCATGCCGTCCCCTATCCTTGGCTCAGCCTCAGCTTCCTTCCTCGCACATTCTGTTCTCCATTTCGCCTGGATCTCTGCCCCAGATCCTGGGTTACCCTCCTGAGTTCTTACCTGCTCTTCCTGGGAGGACGTGTTAATGGGGCTGCATCCTTTCCCTGATGTTCACACCTTCATGGACACACGTTTCTCACCTCATGTGCTACTGGCTTTGTACTTGTGAAAAGGGCCTGGGTTCCAGAGGCCATGACCAGGTTCATGGTAAATAGGTGGATGCTGATTTGGATGCAGACTTTGGGCGTCAACGAATCCACTGGCCTGCTCTCTTGGACTTGCACTACCTAGAATTGAGCCAAGTTTGCCATGGGCTTGGCAACCCATCCTTGGACTGTCAGCCGCTTCCCAAAGGGTGTGATGGTAGTAACCCAGGGTTTCCTCAGCCCCGTGCCTGGCCTTCTGGCTTCTCCATGAGTCCCTTTTATTGAGAACTGAGCTGGCCTTTTGGTGAAGGGGATAATGGAGTCAGAGAGAAGGCCCCTGTCAGCCACCAAAAGAAAATGTCACCTTCTGTTCCCGGTGATCTCTTCTATCTCATCCAGAGTGGCCCAACAGCAACCCTCAAATATGAATAAAGAGCAGACGGTCCTGCCCTCTGACCATGTTTTGGAAATACTTCAGACCAGTGTGACCTGTAGCTTCTTTGCACATCTAGATGAAAACAGAACCCCTTGGCAGGGAGAGGCGAGGGCCTCCCCGCCCCCCTTCTTCTACCGTTTTATGTCTCTCCCTCTGCCCTTCCCATCTCACTTCCGGTTTAAATCTTCTCCTGTCTCTCCATCTGTTCATCCTTCTGTGCCCTCTACCTATCTGTTCTTTTCTTGATGAAAATTAAGAGAAAAACAAGTTGATAGATTTTCCGATAACCTTCCAGAAAGTCTCACTGGGTTACATTTTGCTTTAATAGCATTTAAGCCAATCTGCCTGATGTTGCTGTAAAGGTCAATTAAATTCACCCTAAAAATTTCACTCCTGGCTCATTATAACATTGGAAAATGAATTAGAAGCACATGCTGCCCCTGAGGTTTCTGATATTTCACTAATGAATATGTCTTAGAATGTGTGTGTGGGGGGAAAAAAAGGTGTTGTAGGCCACCCGGCTGCTTGCAGAGTCGCTGGCCTGGCACATATTATTGCCCAGGTAGTGGCTTGAGACTAACTAGGGAGTGCTGGTTAGTCCTGTCTGATCTCCACCTTAGGGGATGTGCCCACTTGGTGAATGCCCAAGGTGTGGTCAGCTCTCCAGCGCCCCCTGCATAGCTGAGCCCAGGGAAGACAATTAGCTCGCCTTTCTCCCCAGAGGCAGCTTTTAGTGTGAGCTCAAGGACTGTAAATTTGTTTTAATAGGAGCCAAAATAAAACAGGATTCTGAAAGTAAATTGTAAAAGCACCTTTGGGGGTGCATCCCAAAGCCACTAACCAATGGGTCTGGGGATTCTGACCCAGAATGTGAGAGACAAGGTCTCTGTCAAGTAGGGGACAGTGTGTGGAGGAGAGAACATGCATTTCTGCCTTAGCTGGGGCCAAGGGTACAGGGAACACAAAGAGCAATTTGGGTCTGACTTAAGGAAGCAATTCTTTAAATATATTTTTATTGATTTCAGAGAGGAAGGAGAGAGAGAGACATCAATGATGAAAGAGAATCATTGATCAACTGCCTCCTGCATGCCCCACACTGGGAATCGAGCCCACAACCTGGGCATGTGCCTTGATAGGGAATGGAACCGTGACCTCCTGGTTCATAGGTCGATGCTCAACCATTGAACCATGTCGGCCTGGCAAGGAAGTAATTTTTAACTGAACTTCCTCCCACTTAAAAGAAAAAGCCACCAGATAAGACAGGAACCTACTTGTTCCTGAGCAGAGGACCCCCCTAGCAGTCTTCCTTGGGGGGAGAGGGGAGGGGTATGTTCCAGGTAGAAGGCTCGGTCAGCCATTTATTTCTTTGTTCCTACAATGTATGTATTTACTGATGTGCCATGGACAGAACCACTGTTGAGCATGGATCTGAGCCCACATTCTGAACTACACAGCCACCTTCTTAGGTACTGAGATTTTGTTTGTTTTTTAATGAAGGTAAAGTTATTAAAAACAAACAAACAAAAAAAAAACCTCTCCATCTCTAAGTATCTAGTATCAAAACCCGTCCTGACGTTCGTGTCCTCCAAGGCTGCGGCTATCCCACTCGCATGAAACTGCACACCGGCTTTGTATTTTAGGGCAAGATGCTCCAATTCCCACAATATTGAATTTCTGTCTTCTGCTTTAAGTATAAACCTAGCTGGATTGACTACAATATACAGAGACGGGAGCCGCTTGGGGAGGAGAGGGAACTCGGGGACACTCCTCCCATATGGCTCACATAGACCCATATGGAGTTTTAGAATTTCAGAGCTGGAAGGTAGGATGAGTTCGTCACCTGGGGAGTTTTACTTCTCAAAGGAGGAAACGGAAGAGGCTTTCCTGAGTAGTAGCACAGAATAAGCCACATCCCCCCAGGGTCTCTGGGCTCCGGGCCGTGTTCTTTCTTCTCTCTGTGGCATCCTCCATCTGTAGAAATGCTTCTGCAAACAGTGTTCTGGAAGACGGAAGCCATCGCGCCATGGGCTGAGGGCAGCCAGCCAGGCAGCGGGAAGGAGGGTGTGGACGGATAGCAGGTCCTTGTCTCTGAATCCCAGACAGCCACCGCCCTTTGCTGTACTGGGCGCCTCCAAGCCGCTCTGAGAAGGAGGTATTCACATGCGCGCGATGTTTCCATTTTCATTTCCTGGTGCCTGGATGTTCTTGTCCTTTATCTCAAACCAAGCATTCATTAGATGCTCTTGCAGTCCTGTTGACCCCGCCGGGCATCAAGCTGAGCCTATTCAGAGTGTCCCCAAGAAGCCCCGAATCTTAGACCCAGGAAGTGGCCGGGGAAGTCACGCGGTCGCTCGTTAGCATCACTGACTCAGCAGTCTAGCCTGGGAGCAGCGGAAATAGAAACTAATGAGGGCTAGAGATAGATGCTGGCCTGAGGGAGGCCCTTCCCTTTTCCTTCTTTCTGAGCTCAGCCTGCTCACCGGGACTCTGAAGGCACACAGCCTTCCTATCTGATTCACAAAACCAGGACACGGGGCCATCTGGGTACAGTCACAGATGCTGCTGCCTCCTCCTCCTCCCTCCTCTGTTTGCCTTCTCTTCCCTGGGCACCCTCCATGAGCTCAGGATGGCCTATTGTCCAGGAACTTGAGCTCAGACTGCCACCTGGGTTTGGGGGGAAGGGGTGGGGACTGTAAGAGCTCGTGGGAGGGGCTACATTTAAAAAGCATGTGACACATTCCTAGTTAGAAATCAGAGCTAGTATACCAAGGTGAGGTAACACAACCAAATTTCAAATAAACCAGTGCAGGCCCTGAGAGTGAACCTGATGAATTTGGGGTCCCTGTAAGAAGGAGGTTGGCAAAATCAAGAAGGAATTGCACGGAGCCTCAATTTGTGAGGCTGTCCCCAGCCTGGGAAATCAGTGGGAATGGAGAAGAGATTAAGGTGGGAAGGAGGAGAGAAGATGGAGTTAGATCCTCAATCCCTGAGTTACCCTGAAGACAAGAAATGGAAGGACTAGGCAGTTTAGAGTGTGATGTATCCTTCTTTGAAGTGTAAGCAGTTAGGAAAGGGAAGGAGGGAGGGAGGAAAGCAATCCAATTAAAGACAAGATAAATCAATGAGAACAAGGTACACCAAGAGGGAAACAGTGAAATCACTCCTCTGCCCAGGGCAGGGCTTCTGGTCACTGGAGCTTTGTCACGTGAGGGCATCATT
>NW_005871273.1:786859-796422 GCF_000147115.1 Myotis lucifugus | reverse complement strand
CCAGACTCACTCTCCCTCTGCTCTAAACGAATTGCTTAATGGCCCCAGTGCAAGGCTCTGAAACACTGGAGGTTTCCTATTATTTCTTTGCCTCCAGCAGGGACCCAGGACTTCCGGAACGTTAGGTTTCAAGGGAAAATGGGACTAGCGGTACCCTCTTCCTCTTTCACAGAAACAAAGACTCTTGGCATTGGGAGGACATCCCATTTGGGTTTTGATGTAGTCAGACCTTCCACTGCATCAAAGAGTTTCCCTGCCTGGCACCTCTGACCAGGATTCCCTGGCTTTGTTTGAACACAACTGGTGACGGGGAGCTTGTTACCTCTGGGTCCTTTGTTGGGCAGTTTTCATAGCCAAATGTCGCACCTAGCGTTGAACTGGCATCCGCTGTAGCTAATTTCCATGCTTTAGTCTCGGTCCTGCCTGCGCTCAAGGCTTCTGGGCGTGCGCATCCCACAGCCCTCTGATCCCAGCAGTGCCTGAGCGTGGGAAATAGGAGAGCGGGTCTCTCTCTTCACTGCTCTCCCTCCGGGGATCCAGGGATCCTGAGATCCAGCACTGGGAGCGCCACTCTGTGCTGGGGGCACTAGGTTAGGAGGCTCCCCCTCCTGTGGCCTGGCTTTTTGCCAGATGAGCAGGGAGACAGATAGCAGCGTATTAAAGGGGCTAAGCTGTATTATACACAATGTGTCAATACCTTGGAAGGTCGATATTAGTATCTCCATTTTCAATTAAGAAATGAGGCTTAGAAAGATGAAGTGGCTTCCTCAGGTCACGTGGGTAGCAAATGGAAAACAGCCATGCTCAAGCCCAGGCCACGCTTTCCTGTGTCACACTCAACAACGAGCTGGAAACGTGGTTTATCACATAAGAATGAGATGGTCAGATAGTACTAATCGCTACTTGAAGGTGGGAGTGTCCAGAAAGAGCCTGACTGTGTTGCATGAATATGGACTCAATGGTTGGTTAGCATCAGAGCTTTTCTAAAGAGAGTCCCTTGGCTTGGCTTAACCAGCCCAACACTTCCTGCTCTGTGCTTGATCACTGGTCCATACAAACAAACAACAGCACTAGCAGGGCGTTAGTATACTCATGCCCATGTGCTTGGCCTGGCCTGGGGGGGCTAGCTCCCTCTGCCACACCCTCCCCACTGCCTGCTCCACACACACACACGCACGCACACAGGCATATACACATGCATACACACACACACGCACACTTCTGCCTTCTCATCCTTCTTTTTTCTACTTAGTCTTCCCCCAAATTTACACTGGGGGAAACAAAGCAAAACAAAAACATGAATGCCCTCTGGGGGTGAGGGGCCGCACCCCTCAAGATGACAGTGGATTGCTGGCTGGCGCTTTGAAACTGCCAGGCCAGTCAGTTGTGATGGGTGAAGCCCATTCCCAGTGAGGTCACCTGAGGCCAGGAGCCTGGCACCAATCCACCCACAGAGCAGAGCCTCTGGGACCAGGGAGGGACATTCGTCTGTAGGGACAGTCAGTTCCCGTTCAGACTTCTGAATCCCAGCAGAATGGGTATTCAGAATGGAGAGCCCACCTTGCATGCACCTGGTGTGTGCATGTAAGCTCCTCTACACGCCTGCATGACTAGCAATGCCTGCGCCCCACGTGCTGGGACCGCCGACAAAGGCTTTGCATTTGCAGTCAGCACACCCTCAGATCACTTCTGAAATCTCTTCTCTTCCATTTTAAACAGGTTGGCGGATTAATCATTTAGGCGACCGCCAGGAGGCAGCTATTAAGAGGGGTGGCAGGGAATGGCATTTTTCTTAAAAGGTTAAAAAAAAAAGTGGTTATTTTCATTACAGTGTCATGATCTTTCTGGCTTAAAAATCGAGTCCATTTGAACTTGGGCTTCTTCAGACACACTGACATCTTCAGGGAAAGCAGGCTACTAGGACATGTTTCTGGAGGAACCAGGTTGTCTCTGATCCTTCTGGAAGGACAGCTGGACGCAGGGCTGCACAGCCCCGGGTGGAGGGCAGGATGCAGGGGGGTTGGAGGGGGAGGGAGGAGAAGGGCAGCGTCTTCCCTTCCTTGCCTCCTGGACGAGGGAGCAGAGATGGGAGGAAGCTGCAGGATCAATTAGCGCCTGCAAGTAAATTAACCAGCAAATTAACTTTTTAGATATCCAACTGTTTGCCCCCTCAAATAGTGCCGTCCTGCTGGTCTGTTGTCTCCACTTTGCTGGGGGAAGAGTGTGGTCCAAGTGAACTCCAGGGCCTGCCGGGGAGCAGTCCTCAGGGGCTGGAGAGCACCCCGGGGGTTTGGGAGTAGCCCTGAGGCTATAGGGCTAACTCAGGGAAGCAGTGCATTTGTAGCAGGGACCTCAAATAGGGCAAGAGCAGGGCATGTGTCTGGGTCTGTGTATGCGTCTGTTATGTGTGTGAAAGAGAGAGAGAGAGAGAGAGAGAGAGAGAGAGAGAGAGATATGCAGGGGATGGGAGGTGGCCAGTTAGTACTGAGGGCACAAAATGAGGATTTTGCACACCATACCATCACTGGCCACAGGATCCCACACCAGCAGATGGCGCTGTGGGTACAAGTTTAAAGGAGGTGAGGCTATGGATTTGCAGGAGACTTCCAGGTGACTCTTCCCTTGAACACAGGAGTTAAGGGAAGATCACACCTACCCCCATGGAGAATGGGAACACCCTGAACAAGCCTGGTGGCTCTGCTTCGCCACGTGTTGTTTTGACTCCATTGAATTGCAGGCTGCAACTAAATAATACCCCCTTTGGTCTCCTCTCTGATTATAGGCTTCGGGGGCCTCCCACACCCCACCAAGCCTTAGAACTTTGTAGTTTGGGTGAACCTTAGAGCACAAGGCGGGGTCCCCTTTGTCTTGCAGATGAAGCAATGGGGCTTAATTCCCTGCTGCTTCCCTCTTCCTCACTCTATCCCATCAAGTTTTATCAAAACATCTCTCCCATCTCTAATTCCCACCCCTCCAAGGAAATCCTTCCTCCCCTCCCATCTGAGCTCATCTAATCCTCTCCCGACTGCTGTCCCTGCCTGCAATCTTTCCCACCAACATCCGTCCTGCTGCCAGCAGGTTAATCTCCCCAGCACAGCTCTGAGCACTGGAGGGCCAGGTATGTCAGCAGCTCCAGAGTCAGCTGCAGACTCCAGTGCAGCCTTTACCTCTAGTCTGGAAACAGCACACCCTCAGCCCTACCTTGTGTCACCTCTCCACTCTGCCCATGCACCAGCCACGCTGAGCTTCTGGCTATTTCCTGAACTCCCTGAGCTCTGCTTGTCTCTCAAAGTTTGTGTTTTATCCCCCTAAGTTTGTCCTTCTTTTATTTAACTTTCAAATGCTCCAATCTCATCAAATCTCTTTTTTGCACGTGCTGCCTATTCCATGAAGTCGTCCTGATAACACCAGCTTAAAAAATGTATTTCCTGCTCTGTACTCTCACCCAGACCTCTCCTCTAGCCATCTGCCCCTTTTAGTTGCCCTTGGGGTTCCTTGGATGCATTCCCCCTACCTTGAAGGGGACTTCCTCTTCCCACTCCCCCAACTATTGTATAGAGCAGCCGTGGGCAAACTATGGCCCCGGGCCGGATCCGGCCCGTTTGAAATGAATAAAACTAAAAAAAAAAAAAAAAAAGACCGTACCCTTTTATGTAATGATGTTTACTTTGAATTTATATTAGTTCACACAAACACTCCATCCATGCTTTTGTTCCGGCCCTCCGGTCCAGTTTAAGAACCCATTGTGGCCCTCGAGTCAAAAAGTTTGCCCACCCCTGGTATAGAGGGACTCAATACAGCTTATGGGTATATTAACACGAGAATTGTATCTTCTATGCCTTTTTTCTGAGCTCAGCTTCCGTTGGAGGCAGCTGATGGTGGTCTTTCCTCCAGCTCAGAAACAGGAGACCAGAGGCCCAGTCTTTTCTGCTGATAGCTGCCTGGCCCTGAGCAGTCTACTGTCCCACTCAGCCTTCACTCTCCTTAAATGAGGGCGGTAGCTGGGAGCAGGAATTGTCTACACTGCCCCCTAGTGGCTGACAAGTCTACCCTGGGATCCCTCTCCCATAGTGTTTGTTCAAAGAAAAAAGATAGCCTTTGGCTTCTGGCAGAAACTTCCTTCACCTCTCCTCTCCTCCAACTCGTCTGAAAACCACTGTTTCAGAGAAAGTCATTTCCAGCCCCATCGCTCCTCGTGTCATTCTGAGATTACTTAGTGCATCCTTTATAGCTTGAAGAGCTTTCTCTCCTCTTTCGGGGTGGATGTGAGAGAACACCAGGAGCTGAGAAACCCTGCTGTCGCCGTTGCTGACATCTGTTGACATTCACCGACTTCCCCAAGAAATTGGCCTGCCCTTCCTCGCTCGTCTTTGGAACCAAATAAATTTGAAAATTATTTCAGATGACTTCGTGTATGCCAGCTTTCAGCCTCCCGATTGCTATTTCTGAAAATGTATGCTCTTGTCTTATTTTATTCTTAGTAAAGCGTGTAGACTTTTAGATGCACGAGGAACGCATCCTGATAATTTGGAAGACTTCGCTGTAGGTGTCAAGCCCGCGGCTGCTGTCGCATCTCTGCTCTCTGGTCCCTGTCCTTCTTGATCCTAGATCACTGCTGGTGGAACTTCTGCCGAGATGAGAGCCAAGCTTGGGGCTCCACCTGGGCCCAACTATCTCGGAGCCATCGCTGTGATGTGAGCTCTGCAGCTTGCTCTCGCTCAGCCTCCCTGCGCCCCAAGGAACTTGATGGTGGCTTTGGCTTTCATGGGCTGGCATTTGCTCTCACCGACTACGTGTTATGTAAAAGTCATCTCACTGAGCTCACACGCCAACTGCACGGTGCGGCTACTGGTCTCCCAAGATGAAAAAGCTGAGGCACGAGAAGTGTAACTACCTTGACTAACAGCCCCGGCCTTCAAGGGGTGAAGCTAAAATATGAGCGGGGAATTCTGACTACAGAAGCTTTGCTTTTATCCATTCTACTACATTTTTGTGATGGCAAAACCCTTGAGAAAGGAGAAATAGTTCCACCGTGAAGTCACAGTAGAAAGAGAGTGCTTGAGCGCTGGGTTTAGACTGAGCGCATTCGGATCCTGGTTTTCCCAATCCTTTGTTGTCTGATCTTGAAAAGGTTATTTTAACGTTTCTGAGCCCTTGTTTCTTTACTAGCAAAATGGGGTGGTAATGCTATTTCAAAACAGTAGCGTATGAACTGAAGTGTCGGGCGTGGGAGGCCTGGCAGCGGTGCCTGGTGAATATCGGGTACTCGCTGACCCTCGGTGTCTTTCCTCCGGGTGGAAAGTTTGGGAGTCTTTGCTTTACCTGGTGGATGCGCCAGTCCCAGGTAGTCGTTTCTCTGGAGCTCAGCCCCAGGTCTGATACCAGGTTTTGAGTCTCTTTATGCCATGCCCCTGTGTAGCTTTGAGCGGAATCTCCCTCTCCCCCCTCCCCACTGGGGCGAGAGATGCCTTACCATTCTCAAGGTTCAAGGCATTCGAAAGGGTGTCCCAAAATTCACGCAAGATTTGAATTTTGGGTGAGCATTAACAACAACAACAAAAAATAAAAGCCTAATTTTACTTGGTTTATTGAATCAGATTCTAATATCTGTTTCCCTTTGATTTCAATGCCTTCAATTTGATAAGCATTACCAAGTACCAATTATGGCCCAGGAGCAGGGACAAAGAAGACCAATGAAGACCACAGCTTTGCATATGTGCCAGCAAAGCCGTGGAGGCCATTTACCTGATGTGCTATTCCATACATAACCCTATACTGTATACTTTATGAATCAATAAAAAATTTACAATTTTTAATTATAAACCTGTGGTTTCTATCAAAATTACTTCTTGCGTGAATTTTGGGACACCCTTTATATCTCTTGAACTTCCAAGGTAAAAAAAAAAAGTGCCGATTAAAGACACCAACTTGCAAAATTTAGAGGCCAATTTTCCAAGAGAAAAAAAAAAAACTGAAATAAATGCTTTCAGGCCAGAGTGTAGTGTTTTCTCAATCAGGAATGAGCATCAGAAATGACCTGTGTGTACTGCTAGCATTTAATTTTTTTTATTGATTTCAGAGAGGAGGGGAGAAGGAGAGAGATTGCAACATCAATGATGAGAGAGAATCATTGAATGGCTGCCTCCTGCATGCCCCACACTGAGGATCCAGCCTGCAACCTGGGCGTATACCCTGACCAGGAATTGAACCATGACCTCCTGGTTCATAGGTCGATGCTCAACCACTGAGCCATGCCGGCTGGACTCAGTATTTAACTTTTTAAAGACATCTTTGAGTCCCCCCACCCTCCGAATCCCACTGAATCCTAATATTTGAGATGGAAACTCAGTCTGTATTTTTAAAACATCCCCGTTTCAGATCCACGGTGCTAGGCATGGCAGAAGGTGTGTGGTTGAACCTATTTAAGGAGCTGACCCAGGCTAAAAGCAGAGCGGCAAGCTGCCACCACGGGGAGCAGATGGAAGAAAGCCCACCGGGAAGCGTTGGTATAGATTTTATAAAACTGGAGCTAAAGATATTGTCAGTTCATTATCTGGTGCTGCACATGCTAAACAGCACGGAGAGACAAGTGTGTGATCGCGTGAGCTGGTTCGCTTCTGTTTTAATCAGTGAGAGCATGAAACCGACATACATCCTCTCTCTGCCATGGCAGCTTGCAGCTAAATTTAGTGTCTAGTTGCGCAAAGTTGACCAGCCCAGGTGGCGCCTGGTGTATTTCCTTCCTTGTTCACGTTAACTGCTCTCTTGTTCCTGTTTTCATTTTTTTTTTTTAGCTCTTCTGCTTTATATTTATATATATATTTTAACAGTACAGTCTGGGACTTTTCTCTAAGTAGGTGGAATATAAATCATGAGTAAATAAATAAAGCTACTGAGGCAGTGAGTGATGTGAAAAAGTAGAGGTATCAGAGGCAGACAGACACAGCAGGACTGGTTATTATTATAATGGGTTTTTAGACTTTGGTGATGGAATTATAGCTATTAGCTATGAAATATGGCTTATGCATAGTTTCCTGTTCTATGTTTGTTAATTGATTTGTATAAACATCCATAAATAGTTTATCAATATGGATACTTTGCATGTATGGGCTTGTTTTTTCCCCCCCAATCAATTCAAGGAGAAACGTGGTGACTGAATTACATCTTAGGCTGTTCGCCCCGCCCTCCCCTCCAAGCCCCACCCACCTTCCCTGGCTCCTGTAGGCCCATCCTGCCTGGGATCTCTGGGGAGCCCTTTTCTCTCTGCATTTGCAGTGCAGTTCCCTTGGTCCTTCCTTTCTCATCCTGTACCTTGTCTTCTTTTTCTTGTCTCCCTGCAGCTTCTGTAGTTTCCCCCAATTAAGAATGAAGAGGTTCCGCCAATTTCAGTCCCGGAGCTGGGAAAAACTGTCAGTGTCTTTAAGGATTCCAAGGCTCCTGGTGACGACAGGCTGTGTACATACACAGAACTCCCTTGGCACGTCCATAATAACTTCCTTCTCTTCTCTCTTCTATGCTGGTGGACTGTGCTTTAGTGCCCCCCAGGACTTCGTCTCACCAACTCATTCTCTGCTGGGTACAATTCTGCCAAGTCCCAGGCACCCTCCAGCCAGAGCAGTGGCCTGGTGCAGAGTAGTCACAAACAGGGGAGGGAGCCGAGCTCAGGTGCTGGGGCCAGGCCTTAATTAACCTTCAGGAAGTCCTTCCTTAAGTTTTCCTGGGGATCAGCAGCATCTGGCTTTGGGGTGGGGAACTTCGGAAAGATTATGCGCAAGGAGAAATAGATATCGACAGACTTAGGAATGCCCAGATCCATCAATTTCCCAGTGTCCTCGCACCTGGCTTCATTTGTCTTGATTCCCGGACAGGACCGGTGGCTGCCTCACATATTGGCTTATTCAGCGAAGATCCATGTTCATCCGTTTTCCTTTCTGCGACAGCCATCCTATTTGTATTACCGAATAGTTACTTAATCGTTATCTGGTTTCTTTGTCATAGCCCGGTAGAGTTGGTACATCTATGGGCCTGTAGCCAGGTAGGTTGGAAGGATGGGGATGGTGCATATCATGAGTACAAAATACAGTTTTGGTATTTAAGGACGTATTCAACCTGATGATCTATATTCTTCCCTCAGTGCATAGTGGCTATATTGAAAGCTGGCACTATTAAGATTTATCAATGAATTATGCTATTATACTGTTGGGTATTGAGCCAGATTTAAAATGGGCAGTGTTGGTACAGACTCCATCCCTGGCCCTGGTTGGGGCATGTGCGGGAGTTAACCAATCAATGTGTCTGTCTCACATCAATGTCTCTCTCTCTCTCTCTCCCTCCCTCCCTCCCTCCCTCCCATTCTCTCTAAATATCAATGGAAAAATATCCTCAGGTAAGGATTAAAAAAGAAAGAAAGAAAAGAAACCAGCAACAGAGTATTTAGTACCATGTCTTGGTGGTAGCTTCAATATGAAAAGAAAATAGAGATAAAAGTCTTATTTAGGCTCCGCAGTTTATAGAGCATGGGGAAATGTGGCCTACCACCTCTCCTTCTGCACACAATGGTGTCAGTCACTTTGACTGACAGTCCAGCAAGACAAAGAGTGAGAGCTGTGAAACTAGGCATGTGGCCTGCTGCGTGTAATCATGTTTCTCATCCTGATTTTAAGTGATTTCTTTCAAGATGAATTGTTTTCATTATGCTGCTTAGTTTTCCAATTGCCATTATTAAAAACAAAAACAACACCAGCAGCAGCGAAATAACAGTAAGATGTTCTTCATTAAAGAAATATTGCTAAGCATCATATAAAAAACCAAATCTATAGATGTCTATGCATTTAATTGGTCAAGCTTCTTCATTATAATATTCAAATCTTATAGGCCCTGACTTTTGGGGTTGTAGCTAAATCTTTACTATCTACCAATTCTTGTGCAGTCTCAGCACTTGTCTATTAATTGGTTTACGTCAACATCTGTTTTGGATAAATCTTTCTCCAGTCCTTCTAAACCTGCCTAAAGTATACTGTAATACTCTAAACTCGTTCATATAAATGTAAGGAATAATTAGAACATTTTGGTTTGGCTAATCCATGTACACCAAATGATTGATGAAGTTCTGCTTCTGATCCAGAAAATGGATCAAAACACAGATTCTTTTATTTTTTTATTATTAAATTTTATTGGGGTGACATTGGTCAAAATGAACATATAGATTTCAGAAGTGGTTTTCTATGTTACAAGACCTAAGACCTAAAACACTGATTCTTTCTTTTAAAATTTAATTTAATTTTATTGTTTAAGGTATTACAAATAGTAGTACATATGTCTCCTTTCCCCCCCCCACTGACCTCCCCCCAGCCTCCCTTACCCCCCCCCCGTACTTGCCCACGACCCCGCCCCCAGATTTCTTGTGCGGAATGGGGTGCTTAAATGGAATAATAACAAAACCTCTTTGTGAGAGCTCTGACTACGCCACAAAAACCTTCCCAGCGTGCCTCACATGGTTCGTAGAAAGGAGCTCTAGTTTCTCTTTCCAGATCAAATCTAATTTAAGGAATGTGGGGCATTTA
>NW_005871273.1:764854-786759 GCF_000147115.1 Myotis lucifugus | reverse complement strand
GGTATTTATCTTTCACTGACTGGCTTTTTCACTAGCATAATGCTCTCCAGATCCATCCATGCTGTTGCAAATGGTAAGAATTCCTTCTTTTTTATAGCAGCATAGTATTCCACTGTGTAGATGCACCACAATTTTCTAATCCATTCATCTGCTGATGGGCATTTAGGCTGTTCCCAAATCTTAGCTATTGTAAATTGCGCTGCTATGAACATAGGGGTGCATATATCCTTTCTGATTGGTGTTTCTGTTTTCTTGGGATATATTCCTAGAAGTGGGATTACTGGGTCAAATGGCAGTTCCATTTTTAATTTTTTGAGGACACGCCATACTGTTTTCCTCAGTGGCTGCACCAGTCTGCATTCCCACCAGCACTTGTAAAACACTGATTCTTAATCGCAGTTTGGATTCTCTGTGCTTGGTACAGGATTGCAGATATCAGAAACTTATTTATAAATTGTGATCAGAAAAAATGCTTAGCTATGTCAACTGATGGTAGGCACCAATTCAATGCTAACAGGAATCCCCAGTTTGGGGTGTGGTGCGTGGAAGGAAACTTTATTCAATGCAAAACAGCTCAATTGTGACACCACACAGCTGTGAGGCAGCCCTGGGGCCAGGCCCTTCTCTGACTATACAGCTCTGCTCTGCTCTGGGGAATCAGGGAGACACAGTGTTCAATTGTCCTCCAGGACAGAAGTCTCCGCCCCTGGTCCCTGATTGGTCCATCCTCATACAAATGAGAACTCCAAATCCTTGCTGTCTGATTGGTCCAAAAGGCACTGTCTGATTCATCAAAATAGAGCTGATTGGTTAAAATAAGATTCCAGGAAATTCTTTATAATGACTGGCTCAGATGGCAGGACAGGTGGTTCGGCTCAGAGGCAGTCAGTTCGATACTAGCTTCTCTATGAAGTGCAATTTGTGGGAGAGGTCCCTGTGCAGAAATGGTTGGTAGGCTCAGGGGCCTCTCGCAAAAATGTGAGCTTTTTAAAAAATTTGAGCCCAGTTAACTACAAGGGTCCTTCTTGGTAAGTACCTTTTTTTTTTTTTTAGGGTTCACAGATATTATCTTATTCTGCAAAATGTGAACTCAATGAGGCAAGACCTGGATTCCCTCCCCTGGTGCCTTTTTGGGTTTTAGGACCCAATGAAGCAACAGCTGGGAGAATGACAAGAGCAGGGATTCAAGCTCCAACAGAATGAGTGCCACATCCTGTTAACTGTAGAAAAATTGGGAAAAAAATACCAAACCTCCCTGAGCCTCATTTCACCACACATCTGACAGGATGAATACTTTCTCCTTTAAAAGTTTTCTTCCATCAATCTTTCTCCCCCACTTTAATGAAAAACCTAGCTTATTGGCCTCATATATTGCATTTCCTGGAAACTTTTTTTTTTGGTAAAGATAATTTTTTTGATATTTCTTCAAAAGTAAAAAAACAAACAACTGCATATACAGTGGTTGGTGAGTTCCTTGGCAGGATTCATGGTTTGTTTATTGCTCTGTCTTTAGACCACACCAAGGGCCTGGTATATAATATAGTAGACTCTGCATTGATTTTAGGATGTCAGATGGCTGAATAACTAAACAAAAAAATCTATAGCAATGCAAAAAATCTCTTGCCCCATGTCCCTTTGGCCAAGCACTGCTATGGTTGCTATTATACAGGGAATAGAAAGTAACTCAGGGAAGCTCTTCGCAGGACTGTGAAATATGGGATGGGTTTTATGTTATAAGAAGGCACAAGTATCCCTATGTACTTCCCTGTTTATAGTGACCTGTAGATAACCTTGCACAATGAGTCATTTAATAAAGGCTTTGATAACAATGACATTGAAAATGATGATAAACCTCTATTATATAGTTTCCAATGGACATTGTCCCAGAGGTGGCCATGGTCGGTGGGCAGAGAAAGATCTCTTACCCACTCATTTCTTTTTCCCTTTGTTTATTCTCTATTATCCCCACTAGTGAAAGGCTGGGCTATTTTTCGGTTCATCCTCCTTTGGAGGATGGAGCAGGGGCAGCCTGAGGGGTAAGGGATGGAGAGGCAGTGAGGCTGCTACAAGGCAGGGAAGAGGAGCCCTGTGTGCAAGGGAGAGATGGGCCAAGGGAGTGACACTTTGTGATTTTGTTTTGAACTTTTCTGTTATTTCCAGTAAAATGATTTCCTTGACATTTTCTGGTGGCATTTAAAGGGGGGAGAAAGTAGATTTGTTTTTTTGCTTTGTCATCTATTTTTTTTTCCTTTTCTCCTTCTTCAAAGTGATTTATCTGGTCTTCCTCCAAAAGTCAACACGCCTCAGAGTGTAATAAACAGTGCTATTGCAGAAGGCTGCACATTTGCGCTGCGTGGGGGTGTGTACATGGACGTGTGTGCATACATGTTGAGTCAACAGCTGTGGCCCCCGTGAGGCAAAATACGGCCACATGAAGCTGGTGAAAGATCCCTGTCACTGAACAAGCTGCCGGAGGCACATCCAGGGACCCGCTCAGGTGTGTCCTGCTCATCTCTCACCACCTTCCAGCCACCCGGCTGCGGATGGCTCACAATCTCTAATCTCTCCCTGGTCCTCAGATGCCTGGCTCTATTACTCACCTGATGTGTGATCGTGAAAAGACCAATTAATTTCCATCTTAGCCCCAGCAAAACATAATTAGAGAAACCTTCTAGAAGGATAACATATGAGGCATTTCAAAGGCAAAAGCAGGTCACATTCTGCCATGAGGAATGTCAGGAGAATGGAAGATTTTGTCTTCTGTCTCATGCTAGAACCGCCTTTAAAGAGATACTGCCTAGGAGTACAGCCTGGGTAGGAGCGGAGAAAGACCTGGGTACATGAGAGATGTTGCATTTTCTCTCTCTTTAGAATAAAAATCACAGTGGCTATGCCAGAGGAGTAGTGTACGATTTAATGAAATTACATGGATGAGCTATGAAGTGCTATATGAACACAAAGTATCGTTGGTGCTGCACTGATGCTTGCTCTACTGGAATTGTGCCCAACTCACTGACCCACAATGGCCGCTCTTTCCCTTCCTGTCATGTCTCCTCTTGAAGGATGCGCCCTGGTCAGAGCTGCCTGCCAGGACCCGCACACACTCGCCACCTTGCTTTCCCTCACTTCGCCTCTCTCTTAGCTTGATCTGGGCCGTTAAGGGGCAGGCTGTCTTCAAGTTCACTCCCAGAAGGAAGGTGCTCAGCATTCCTGGCTTGCAAAAACCTCCTGGAAATGCTCTCCCTTGCCAGAGATTGCACCCAGAGTACCAGAGGGACAGCAGCATGTACCTGCTGGCTCCCAGATGGCCCTTCTGTGGCTATCCTGGCATGCGACACCCAGATTTCCCGATGCTGAAATCTCTGTTGGGCCTCCATTTTTCTTCCTTTCCAGTGGTTCTCAACCTTCCTAATGCCGTGACCCTTTAATACAGTTCCTCATGTTGTGGTGACCCCCAACCATAAAATTATTTTCGTTGCTACTTCATAACTGTAATTTTGATACCATTATGAATCATAATGTAAATATCTGATAAACACTTAAGGGATAAATGGAATTTATCATCAGAAGCCATAAGATGTCTGATTTAGTACTCATCTTGATGACAATATTTAATAACTTGTGTATATTTCATCCCATCTTTCTAATGCTCTGTTGTGGAATTTTACTTAAAGGGATTCCATCCTCTGCATCAAACTATCTTTGGCACAAAGTAGCCTTTGGAGTAAGGGGTAGAGAGGTGTTGGGAGAATTCAGATCTCCAGCAGGGCTAGCCTCTCTTCACGTGGCAGGATTCTCACTAAACCCGTTGTGTGAGGCTTGCCAAGGCTCGGTTACCTACTTCCAGGGCCAGGAAGTCTACGTCTGGAGATTGATTCCTTTGAGCCTGGAAGACATTTCCTTTTCAAGTGTTTCCTAATAAAATTGTGGTATCCTCGGAAGGGAAATTGTATTATCAGGGAGATCGGGGATTTATGTAATAGACAATTGAAAGAAATGTCCTGTAGAAGGAGATACAAGGTAGTAGCTAGAGATGGGGAGAGGACAAAGCTCAGGACAAGAAAAACAGGTGGGACCACAGCTAAGTCTTCACTCTTAGTCACTGTGGTAGGTCCGGGGCAGACTTATCCTCTGAAGCTCCTGCTCCTTTCTCCTGGGTGAGAATGAGAGAGAGAGAGAGAGAGAGAGAGAGAGAGAGAGAGAGAGATCTTTGTTTGATATGATACCCCATCCCATCACCCCTAAATAACTCAGTGTTCACCTTCCCCAGATAAGAAGTCTACCTTCCTTCCCTATCCCCCAACCAGGAAATCTATCTGATGCCAAAGCCACCTTCCAACCCACAGCAATGACTCGCATGTGGCCAATTTTCATAACCATGTCTCTTTTCCTTTCTGGCCCCTGATTGGTCCCCGAGCACACATGAAATTCAGTTGTACCTCAGTGTCCTTCAACCTGGAACAGGTGCTTGGCCTTCTGTCTTTCCCGTTCTTACAGACTTTGTGTGTCCCAGACCTTCCATTCCATAGGAGGGCCCTGCACGTAGGTCTGTCCATCTTGCCTCTGACCAGCCCCAGGCCGCACGTTCTGGTGGGAATATCACATGGGCAATGCGGCCCTCCTTACAGGGCAGCGCATTAGGCAGCACTACGGCCCCTGACCTACGCCTGGAGATGTTTCCCCTGCCAGGCTTCTTCACCAGGTGGGAAACCAACTGGGAAAACCCCGGTGGGGCTCGGGCTGCCTGCTGCTGTGTCCAATAACGAAGGCAGGGTTGCATCCTATAAGGCATTTATTGAGAAGGCTAGCCCACCAAGAAGACAGGGCGCTTACAAACATCAAATCCTGTCTTCACAGCAAGGTGCAGGGGACAGGATTGTAAAGGGGAAGGGGTAGGGGTGAGGAATGCAGCTACATGTAGTCCTGGAGGTCCTCAGACTCCAGCTATTGTCCTAAGGAGATGAGATGATGTTGATGAGATGATGTTTTGACTCCTGGTGGGTCGGCCTGACCTTGCTTATCCATTCTGCTTGCTGGATCCACAGCTGAGTCACCTCCTCCATCGCTTCGCACAGGCCTTGAAAAGGAAACTTGAGAAAAACTTAGCCCCCTAGTCACATATGAGAAAGTTAACCCCCTATTCACCTAAATATATGTATTCTAAGATTTAAATAATAGGATTACTTTTCAGCTTGATTCAGGTGCTCTGTCTTTCAGGTTATAGGCCCCCCTATCAAAACCTTCCCTGAAAACAGCATGAAAAGTCTGCATTTGATGTTGTCTTGATACCACACCCACTTGTAAACCCCAATCTTCAACATGTCTATGCTGCAACTGAAGGCCAAATAACAAGGTTAGTGTAGCCATGTAGGAGGCAGTAGAGGGTTTCAGCAAGGTGGGGATGGGAAATAGTCTTACCTGTTAGCTTAGTAGCATCATGTCTGAGGAAGAACACAGCAGGCTTCAAGTTCAAAATATTCTTATGTTTTTGAAAAAAAAATTATTTGAAAAATATTGATTTTTATTCTTCACCTTTCGAATCACAGGAAGAGATGAATTCAGCTCCGTAGGGTTTTATGGATAAACTTCCAAAAAGATGCCTGGTTCAAGCTATCCCTCTTCTCCTGCATCTTTTAAATGGTTGTCCCAAATTCCTTTCTTCTCTCTAAATCTCATACATAGTCTTCTTTACGTTTCAGTGGTCTGTGGCCTTAGAATCATAAATAACTGAAAGAAGCATCTATGTTATAAGGGGGTATTTTGTGATTTTTTTGTGTGTATCTGTGTATAGTGTTTATGATTTGTGTTTTGTCTGCTTTTTGGTTTTGCCACCAAGCCACAGTGGACCAGAGAGATAGAGACTGGGACACAGGAAAATCAATTTCCCTCTTTCTACTCTACTTCCCTCCCCTCCCTCCACACACATGCATACCGCCCTCAGGGAAAATCTCTAAATCTCTTCTAACCCAACAGACAAATCATAAAACTTTCCGTAAAGGACCAATTCTGAGAGGGACTTCTTTGAACAGCTTCTGAAACCTTCATGAGGCTCCAGTCCTTCCTGCACCAGCTCTGGCAACAGAACTGGGCATGCTCAGCTCCATGACGAACAGACCTGGGTGCTAAATTATAGTCTAGAGAAAGAGAGGGCTCAGGGGCTAGATGACCATAGGCTATACATACCTGCAAGGTAACTATGCAAATGAGGGAAGGGGATTATTCACTTGCTCAGCAGGTGCTAGGACAAGGAGCAATAGCCTAGAGCTGAGGAAGAGCCCTTTTGAAATGAATAAAACTAAAAAAAAAAAAAGACTGTACCCTTTTATGTAATGATGTTTACTTTGAATTTATATTAGTTCACACAAACACTCCATCCATGCTTTTGTTCCGGCCCTCCAGTCCAGTTTAAGAACCCATTGTGGTCCTCAAATCGAAAAGTTTGCCCCAGGATGACATCAACACAAACTCCTTTGCCTCAGGCATGTAATTTCCAACTTGACTGTTCAGGAAACAAATTTGTCATGTTTGCTCCTCTGTGACAGCTGAAGACTGACTCCTACCCTGTCTCACTCTAATTTCCTTTGCCCCCAAAGCTGGGGATATCTGTAGGTATAAGTTTAGATGGCTTATTTGAGATTGTTCTTGTTTCTTGAGGTAGCCCTGCAGTGCTATGAATGTCCCTCTAAGGAGTGTTTTCACTGTGTCCCGTAGATTTGAGGTTGTTGTGTTCTCATTTTTATTTGTTTCAAGGTATTTTTTTATACCTTCCTTGATCTCATTGTTAACTCATTCATTGCTTAGTAACATTTTATGTAGCCTCCATATGTTCATGTGTTTTGTATTTTTTTCTTGTGATTTCTAGTTTCATACCATTAGAGTCAGAGGAGATGCTTTGTATGGTTTTGAACTTCTTAAATGTACTGAGGCTTGTTTTATTTCCTAACATTGGTCTATCCTTGAAAATGTTCCATGTTCTCTTGAAAAAAATGTATATTCTGCAGCTTTGGGTTGAAATGCTCTGAAGATGTCATTAACATCTATTTGATCTAGATTGTCATTTAAGTCACTGTTTCCTTGTTGATTTTCTGTCTGGAAGATCTATTCATTAATGACATTCTGGTGTTGAAATCCCCTATGATGGCTGTATTAATGTTGATCTCTTCCTTTATGTCCATCAAGATTTGCTTCATATACTTAGGTGTTCCTATGTTGGTTGCAGAAATGTTTATAAAGGTTATACTCCCTTGTTGTATTGCTCCCTTTATCATTATGTAGAGTCTTTCTTTGTCTCTTATTAAAAACTTTGTTTTAAAATCTATTTTGTCTGATATAAGTATTGCTACTCCAAGTTTTTTAAAATTTCCATTTAATGAAATACCATTTTCCATCTCTTTACATTCAGTCTGTGGGCATCTTTCATTCTGTGGTAGGTCTCTTGTGGACAGCTTTCTTATCCATTCAGCTACCCTATGTATTTTGATTGGAGCTCTTAAGCCATTTATATTTAAAGTAATTTTTGATAGGTATGTAATTATTTCCATTTTATTCCTTACGCCTATGTTCCTCTTCCGCATCTCCTCCCCTCTTCCTCCTCCTCCTCCTCCTCCTCCTCCTCCTCCTCCTCCTCCTCCTCCTCCTCCTCCTCCTCCTCCTCCTCCTTCTTCTTCTTCTTCTTCTTCTTCTTCTTCTTCTTCTTCTTCTTCTTCTTCTTCTCTAAGATCCTTTCACATTCTTGTAATACTGGTTTTGTGGTAATGGACTCATTTAGCCTTTTTGTCTGGGAATATATTTATCCTTCAATTTTAAATAATATATTTGCTTGGTAAAATAGTCTTGGTTGTAGGTCCTTGCTTTTTATCACTTTGAATATTTTGTGCCAATACTAAAAAGTTTCTGTTGTGAAATCAGCTGATCGTCTTATGGAAAATCCCTTGTAGGTAACTATCTTTTTCTTGCTGCTTTGAAGATTCTCTTTGTCATTAACCTTTGCCTTTTTTATTATGATGTGTCTTGGTGTGGGGCCACACAGCTGACTCCTCTGCAGGGCATTAGCTCCCAGGGTGGAGCTACAGGGAGTATGTAAGAGGGGACTATTGCATTCTCCCAGTCTGATGCAGTATTGAGGGGAGTGTCCCACCCCGGAAAGATGGTGTCTGGTGTAGAAGGGGGTCTCGGCATAGGGACCCTGGCAGCTTTCCCTTCAGCTCTTTCCCTGGAGCCAAAAACCTAAGTCTCCTCATATGACTCTAGTCAGCTCCACTGTGCCTCCACCAGAGCCCAGGGTGAGTGGCCGCAAATGAGCTTTTGTGTGCTGACCCTTTAAGAGGGCACCTGGGTTTCTAACAGACTCCTGTCTCTCCCTGGCCATCAGAATCCCCATTGATTTTCACAGCCAGATGTTATGTGGGCACATTTTGTCAGCTTTGGTGCTCTGTGCTGAGACCCCATGTTCCCTGGGGGAAACTCTGTTGTTGAAATTTCCCTCCAGTTTTTCAGCCTCCAAACTTGGCAGCAGGGCCAGCCCTTTTCATGTCTCCACCCTTCCTACCAGTCTTGATGTGGCTTCTCATGGTTATAAGACTTCTCTTCAGCTCATTTTCAGTTATTTATTCAGGTTGATTGTTCTATATTATACTTGTAATTCCACTTTGGTCCTGCGAGGTGGTGAGTACAACTTCCACCTACCCTGCTGCCATCTTGGATCCTCCCAGTCTTTTTATTAAAGTCTTCCACTGATTGGATGAGACACATCCACATTATGGTGGGCCATCTGCTTTACCCAAAGTCTATAGATTTAAATGTTGACCCCATGTAAAAACTCCTCTCACAGAAATATAATGCTTCACTAAATATCTAAGTGTTGTGGCCTAGTCAAGTTGACACAAGATACTAACCATCATGACATGATACAGACGTTACTTCTGATAGCATACTTAATCTGCTCACTGCAGTTCTGGGGTGAATCACAGCAAGTGCGGTTGGTCTGCAATGGCATAAGGGAGGATGTGAGGGGAAGCTGATTCACAACTGAGTTGAGGAAGTAGGTATTTGCAGAATGAAAAACAGTAAATAGTCTCTATAATTTGTGATGGGTGCTGACGTAGATGGTTCTTAGCCTAATTATAGAGAGGCTTGAATACCATATGGAAAAGTTTAGGCTTGATGAATAATCAATTGATAAGAGTTAAGAGTTTCTACTTCATGTTATTCCTTTTTTTTAAAAAAAAAGAAAACAGGAAACAGATTAGAAAAGTTAAAAAAAATCATGAGTGACTGGGTCAGGCTGTATTAAATGCACAAGAGCCACACCCCTTGGGACAGAAGACGTGTGACATATTCTGGTTACACATTCCTACTGAGGATTAGAAAAATGGCCATATCTGGGGGAGCAAAGAACTCTTCTCTTTATCCTCACCCCCAGGAAGTACCCCAAGAAGTTCCTATAAATGAGAAAGTCAGGGATGTCTGTTCACTGTTTGCCAAGACCTACACATCAGCACAACCTTTTTATGCCAATTACAGTACATCTCAAATAATTAAAAAGGAAAAAATCAAAACAATAATATTTCATATTCAAAGGTCACGATATCGCTGTACTCTGTTCCAATGCTGGTAATAGAGAGCTGGTGGACTTCCCCACCATAATGCCATGAAATCCAAACAGAAATCACAGGTGGGCACATTCCCGCTCAAGGCACCAGGAATCGGAGTCTGTCCAGATCATGGCCAGATTCTCTGGGACCTTCAACTTAAAGTCATATTCATAGAGTATCTGAATTAAAGGAGAATAAAATACAGCACCTGCTACCCAGCCATTATTGTTCAGATGAGGGAATCAAAGTCTTGAGAGAAGCTATTTTCTCTGTGCTACACACTAATTTTTGGAAGAATTAATAATAGAATTCAGTTTTATGACATCCAGAGAGGTACCCATTCCCTTTGGCTTATGTTAGAAACTCAAGGTCTAAAATGTTAAAGAAGAAGGGTGGGAGGGAGACGATGACAAACCAATGCCAAAGAGTGCCTGTTCAAAACACTTTATTTTTAAAGTAAACCTTATATTTTTACTGGGAAAGAAGAGAAGAAGCAGCATTAAATCTCTGTATGTGGGAATGACCTGCTACCCATAGGCAGATGATATCGAATGGAAGGAGTTTTACCTGTAATTAAATGGCTGTATGTGTGGATGTGTTAGGGAGGTACATATGGCAGCTACAGATAGTAACATGTAATGTTTATTGAGTACTTAATATGCAGCAAGAGCTATTCTAAGACCTTCATGGGAATCAACTCACTTAATCTTTACAAAAATGGTAATGAATACTATCAATGCCTCTAGTTTACAGCTAAGGAGGCTGAGGTGTTAGGAGTTATTAATACACCTAGGTTCTCCCGCTAGATAGTGGCAGAGCTGAAATTTGTGACTCTGGAGGCGGGGCTCTCGTCTAGCTTTGGCTATCTGGAAAAGATGTCATCTGTGAAACGTATGTCTTTCCACAAAGAAAAGGTCTTTGAGTCTAGCACAGGCAAACACTGGGGTCCAGTTGGAATACCAGGGAGCTCCAAGAGAGAGCAGGTTGTGGGAAATCGTGGCAAGAGAAGACATGAAGGAAAAAGGTGAACAACCTTATCTTGAACTGCTGAGAGGATCATGCCCTTGAGAGATGGATTGGCAAGTCCTGGAATAACTAGATCCCCAGTAGGTTTCTGGGTTGAAGCGCTCAAATACAGAGAAAGACTAAGGGCCTCTTTTAGAACTTTATAATGGCTAATAATTACCGAGTCTTCCTGTGTGCCAGGTTCTGTTCTTAGCCTGTGAGAGACATTGTCTCCTTGACCTTCCCCAAAACCACAAGGCAGGAACCATTAGAGTCTTTGTTATCCCACAAAGAAAAGCTGAGGTGCCTAAAGGTTGGAAATATGAACCCAGATTTACAGCCAGGTAACAGGTGAGTTGGCTTGATGCTTTGACTCATGAATTTGTGTCTGAGCCATGTAATTCCTCACCTTCATGTAAGGACTAGTCCTTGAAAGTGGACCAGGGTTGATGGAGGTCTCAACTGTGAGGAGTCAGCAGGTATGCAAAGGCTAGGCCACTGGTGGCCTGGGAAGCAAGTGGATGGGATTCATACATTCACTCATGTTGAGTGCTCACCATGTTTCCGGCACCTGGGTACAACAATGGAGAGGCAGAAAGGACTCCTGCCCTCACAGAGCCTACAGCTTCACAGGCATTCCTCACACAGAAAAGAAAAGAGAGCGTTGGCTTATCCATGACGATCAATCCAGTGTGGCAGAGCCATTCCCTCAAACCAGCACTTTCTACACTATCCCAGGCAGGTGGGGGCCCCCGCCGAGGCCACTGACACATAAAAATGGCCCTTTGCATTTCTGCTGACACGTCATCTGTATCTGATGGAGCAACATCTTCATTATGAAATTAGATGAAAATCCTGGTGCACAGACTAATAGATAACATCCCCCGCTCTTCCTCGGGAGCTGAGCAATGGAAGCAGCAAAGACCAAGGAATGAAGACAGAGCCTGCCCCCGCCTCCATCTGATTCCATTTTCATACCCACCTGTCATCTCCCCACAAATGTCATTAGCTCACAGAGGGGATGGTGTCTCATTGCATTATCAGCCACCACCACAACTAAAGAGCTTTTTGTACGGAGGTGGCGGTTGAATTATGGAACAACTAGATGACTTTGATTCAAGAAGTTCCCGGATGCAGTGGTGCTTCCTGTGCACCCAGGACCTCTTACTCCCAGCACAAGAGTGAGCAACGTTTCTATTCAGGAAGTCTGCACACAGAGGCCTTTGAAGATCAGAGAGCTGGATTGATGGAAAAATGAAGGAGGACATCTTGAAACTCTGATTCATTCCTTCCCACACAGGGAAGGAACGGGAGTGTGTACATCCTAGAGCCCAGGCTCTCTGCCCGTCCTTCATTCTCCCTGGTTTGTCCAGGAGACATCGCTCTGCCATGCTAGCTCTGTCAGATGGCATGGTTTCACTGACTGCTGCATGAGGGCAAGCTGGGTACAAGCAGGGCTCAGGGGGATCCCGGGCACAAATGCAGTTTCACCCCGTTTGTTACTCTGCCCTAGTTAAAAGCTTCCTTTTCCTCAATCTCTGCCATCTATCTCTACGTGCTAATGGATTCCACCATGAAAACCACCAGCTGCCCTTGAATAAAACCAACCCACACATTCACGGGTGGCTATGAGCGAAAACTTCCACATTGGCTGCAAGACAGGCGGGATCTCCTGGTGTCTCTAATTCCTGAGATTTATTCTTAGAATAACCCTCTGCCCAGGGGTGCAGTGTGTGTGGGGGTGGGGGTGGGGGGAGGTGTTACTGCCCTTGGGAAGGACTGTGCTAAGGGAGTCTCTCAGCTTCTCCAGCCAGGGTTCTAGTTTTTAGCTGGTGGAGCAGAACACTATCCAATCCTGATTTATTTTCGCTCATATATGCACACTACATCTGAATGAATTCTTCCTGCCTGGGTCCTAGGCAGGCCCCATGGGTGTATAGAGTGAACTGTGCTCATGTGGTACCACCTTCCTCCTCACCAACTCGGTAAGGAAGGATCTCTCTGAGGTGCTGTTATAGGTGTGCCCCCTTGACTTTCTCAGGTGCATGGATGTGCTGGAGATTCCGATGCAATCCTACACCTCAAAGATTAAATGGTGGCAAAAAGAGGTGGGAGGTGTGGAGGGATCTTTCCTAAAAGCATGACCATGACCATGGCAAAGCCACCCTTTGCTTGCTATCAGCTATTTTATTTTATTTACTTTTCTAGAAAGGAGGGAGGGGCTCACACGGACTGGGGTTTCCCAGAGACTGCTCCTGCTCCTGTATTTTCCTTCTATCCTCCCTGGGTGGCACTAAGGGCTCCCTTATGGAGTGCCTACTGTGTGCTAGGCCCTTTCATGTGCATTATCTCTTAATCCTCAGGGTAAACATGTAAGTGGTCACTATCATTTCCATTTTAAAACTTGGGAACCTAAGGCTTAGGGTGGTTAGGTCACTTGCCCAAGGTCAACTAGCTGGTAAAATCCACATCAGTCTAACTCAAAAGCCCCGATTTCTCTACATTTTTACATCTAGGTCCTTTTGTCTCCTGCCCATGACTAACTCATGTTGGTTTAGGCCCCAGTCCACTATAATTCTCCCTACCTCTACTTTAAAAATATTAGCTTGAGACTACATTGACTTCTATGCCTTTCCTTGATCTCCCCAGCAACATTCCAACCAGGCCCAAGGGTGCTGCCTCCCCTTTGCCAAGCCTGAATCGAATCGACTAATGTTATGCAGGGGGTCACCTTTCGTCTTCATGTGAAAGACACATACTTGGCCCTCACTGGTTTGGCAAACCTTTCATAGTCAGCATTTGTCCTTTGCCCCTGACAATTCTACCTTCTGTCTGAGGTCAGCCACATGGTAGCTGAGCCTTTGAGGTTCAGGGAGATTTTTGTTCCTAGGCTCGTAGGAGATCTGTGATTAACACCTGACAACAGAGAATAATTTAGGTTGTGGGTTACTAACATGCAGGGAATACCGGTGAGACATGGACCCTTTGTTCCAAGTGCCAGAGAGAAGCCAGTTTTGCTTGTGATGCATCAAACCACTGAGCCTTAGTAGCATGTGCATTAAGTGAGACCTTTATCTACACAGGCCAACCGGTATCAGAGACTGCACTCCACTGCAGGACACAGGAACCTGGGTTCATGTACCCAACCACAGAGCTTGAAGTCCAGAGATAGGCAGGCTCCATCTGCATCCCAGCATCTTCTCATCTTTTCTCTCCGCCATCTTTAGAGTCAGATTCTTGTCCTCACCATTGAAAGATGATTGCTTCACCCCCACCTCACTTTGGTTTCCATGCAGGGAGAAGAATAAGAAGTTAGAAGGGGGAAGAAGTGTTGCCAACATCAGGAAAACAACACTGTGCTAAAAACCTATAGGAGCTTTCCCCTTTTGGACCCCTGGCCAGATCCTCAACGTGTGGCCACTCCTCCACTGCTAGGAAGGAGTTTTTGGGTTAGGCCTATGAGTGACTAAACCAACTCAGAAATAGAAGCGTAAGAAAGATGGGGAGAACTCCTATTAGGTGGATAACTAGCAGTGCCTGCCACTTTCCGTTTCCTTCAACTACCTAGACCTCGAATCTAGGGTAGAGAGAAGCTCTAACCTTCTACACTGCTCTTCAAGCCAGAGCCCTCTGTTGCAGCTCACACCGCCTATTACAAATGTTCTCCACAGTATCCCATCCATCAATCAATTACACACTGCTGCGCAAGACATCTGTGTTGTTCTACTGTGGTTTGGATAATCCCTCTGCCTTTTCTTTAAAGCTCCAGTGAATCCCCACTTACAACAAACGGAACCAAAACTCTCTAGGAAGCCAGGTGGGGTCTTTCTTTCCAGCTTCCCTTCTCACCCTGTCCCCCCCACCAACCCCCCAGGCACAAGTAAATGCTCATTGTTTCTTCAATAAGCCCTGACCTTTCACACCTCCATTTCTTTGTTCTTTCTATTCTTTGCTGCAAGTAGTCTGATCCCTCTTCTCCCATAAGTCACTTTCTACTTACCCTGCAAAACCTACCTCTTCTCCTAAGTGTTCCCCAACTTCGTTGACCCTTAGATGACCTCATGTGCAGAATTTCAGACTTCTAGGTGATACCGCTATCTTAGTTCTCATCACGCTGTTGGGATTTGGATACATATCTGTCTCCTGCATTAAGTGATGAGTCACTGGAATGCTAGCACAGACCTTATAGACCAGTGGTTCTCAACCTTCCTAATGCCGCGACCCGTTAATACAGTTCCTCATGTTGTGGTGACCCCCAACCATAAAATTATTTTCATTGCTACTTCATAACTGTAATTTTGCTACTGTTGTGAATCGTCATGTAAATATCTGATGCAGGCTGTATTTTCATTGTTACAAATTGAACATAATTCAAGCATAGTGATTAATCACAAAAACAATATGTAATTATATATGTGTTTTCTGATAGTCTTAGGCGACCCCTGTGAAAGGGTCATTCGATCCCCAAAGGGGTCGTGAACCACAGGTTGAAAACCACTGTTATAGACCATTGGAACCCTTGTACCTAGTAGAGTATTTGCTCTATTGCATTTACTTATTAGATCTTTACCTTAGCATTGTTCTAGGCACTTTCTACAAAGTGGGTACTATTGTTGTTCATCCCATTTAACAGAGGGGAAAACTAAGGCAAGAAGCGACAACGCGCCACATTTATACCCTTAGCAAGGAAGGAGTCATGATTGGGCCCTTGGCTTCTGGCTCCAGGGTCTGTGTTTTAGTCATTGTTCAGCACTGCTTCCCATTAAGATGTTTGGATACAGAAGGAATGACACTGTAGTTACTGTGCAGCCTGTTTGGGAAAGGTATCTCATACACACTGAAGAGAAGCAGGTCCTTCATTCCTCTCCAGCATATGACTTACTTTTGACCCATCTGCTGGCCCAGCTCTCCTGCCTTCAGCAGTGAGCCTGTCACAGGCATGGCTGCCCTCCTTTGGGTTCAGCCTCAGGTTCAGTCCTTTCAGGTCAAAAATCACATTGTAGAATCTTGACATGGCTCCCTTGTGGTGCCTGCTCCTTCCCTCTCCCTCCCCACCCTTCCCTCCTTCTCCCTCTTTCTGTCTCTCCATCCCCCCTCCTTCTCCTCCTCCTTCTTTTCTCTCCTGCTTGATCTCTCTCTCTCTCTCTCTCTCTCTCTCCCTCCCTCCCAGCCACTCCCTGTCATAGATGTAAAATCCACACAGCCATCTCTGATACCGTTAACCACAGGCATTCAGAAATAGTCTTGCTCCAAATCCTGCCTCCTATTTTCATATTTCCTGTGGCGTTTTGTAGAAATAGCAGAACAATTGCTCATCCACAGGGGGTAAAGGCAGCGGAATTTTATATAATTAAATGTTAAAGCGACAAAGTCTTCCGCCTCTGGAGGGAACGGAGGGAAGGGAAGACAGGAAGGGGATGATCCAGGGGTGCAAGAGAAACCTGGGCTCGGGGCCGTGCATTGGTGATGGGATCCAGCTTTCATACTGTGACCAGGACGCTGAGCTTAATCCGCGCTTTCCGTGCTGCCTCTCCTCCCATGGAGTTGCAGCAACAGGCTCCCAGTGGCTAAGGGGTCTCACCAAGGATGTTTGCAAGGGCCTGCTTCCAGAGGGACCTCTGGGTTGCGGAAGTGTGGATAATTTATGTCCATCTTCTGCACGGGTGGGAGAGAAACAAATGGCGGTTCATCCCCCCCAAAGGAACATTCTTCACCTGCTGAAGGACAGAGATCAGAAACATCTGCCTGTGGCAAGCAGGCTCAGAGTTCCCCCATCAACGCGGGTTTCCATGAAAACCAAACAAAGGAACCTGAGAGAAAGGCCAGGCACATTCCTCCGCAGCTCCCTCCCTGTTCTAAGTGCGTCTCAGGCCTTTCTCACTCCTTTTAAGGGCAGGGACCAGGGGGCCAGGCTGGGCCAGCACTGCAGCCAGCACCAGAGCCAGCCCCCCTCCACCATCCCCATCCCGGGCAGGGCGCACAGGCACACGCTCCCGTCATTGTTTCTCTGATGTGCTAAGTGAAACATAATTGCCCCCTTTGTCACATCGCCTGTGACTTGGAAGGCCCAGTGTGTGGGTGTTTTTTAAATACATTAGAAAGTCCTCCAGGAGAAACAGTGTTCTTTGGGGGAGGGGGATGGTTCAGGTCTTCTCCAGGGTTTTAATCAACAGAGCACCAAGGCAGTTCCTCCAATTAGGGGCAGCTGCCTCACTGTTACCTACAAATAGATGTAAAAAAAGACAAGAAAAGGAACTCAGAGTGGGGAGGGGCTCAGAGGGGCTCAGCCCCGGGCTTTCAGGAAGAAAGCTGGACTGTCAGGATGTGGGGACGGCAAAGGTGCGACAAAAGCACGCAGTGACACACAGCTCCTGCATGAAACGCCGTTTCCACAACCACAGCCACAGGTGGGCGTCTCTGCAGGAGCCCTCACAGCCTACCCAGCATCCATGTAGCACTTTCCCCAGATCCCTGCACCCTGAGCCCCATTTCTATTCTCACAGGCCCCGCCTCCCACACCTGCAAGCTCCTCCCTTCTCCGCAGCATCCACCTCTCCCCGCCAGGACCCACTTCCCTGACCCAGTTCCTCTTTCCACGGGAGGGCGGCGCCTGGTTACTCTGAGATACTGCCCATGTGTGCACACACATGAAATGCACACACGTGGGCTCCCTGGACCCTGGGAGCCTTCCTTCTTTGTGGAGACACACACTATCCCCCATGGTAACAGAGCTTCCTAAACACATATGGAGCCTATACATGTTGCTAGGGATCAGACTGTGAGTTTTCTTAATTGCAAAACCTGCTCATTGCTACAATTAATTGGCGTTGCCGCGCCATGCAAGGCGGCCGCCTGTAATAGCGGCAGCCCGCGCCTGCTGCGTGCAGGGGGAGCAGGGTGGGAGCGGAGTCCTGGGTCGTGTTTACAGTAAGGATATAAGAAATCCATACGCATTGTCAACTTTTGTAAAGCAAGGTTGCACTATTGGGTTTATATTAGCAATTTTCAATCATCTTTTATTAGCGCTGGATTGATTTTCTGTTCATTTTTTTTAATGTATTAAACCATAATCAACTGAAGAACTTCTATCCCTGGTCAGCTGGTTAAAAACAACATCATCACCCAATCGCTCATTAAGAAGCCCGAATGAGCTTCCTGTGAAAACCCTCTTGTGTGGGAACAGACTGTGCTAAATGCAATGGTTGTCTTTCGCGTGAAGTCGGCTTGAGGATTCCATGCCAATTGTATGTGTCTGTCTCTGGACCACATTTGGCCATGGAAGGGCAGGTGTCAGAGATGTGCCAGATCATTCTCCTATTCCAGTGGTCGGCAAACTCATTAGTCAACAGAGCCAAATATCAACAGTACAACGATTGAAATTTCTTTTGAGAGCCAAATTTTTTAAACTTAGGTAGGTACATTGTTATTAACTTAATTAGGGTATTCCTAAGGCTTAGGAAGAGCCACACTCAAGGGGCCAAAGAGCAGCATGTGGCTCGTGAGCCGCAGTTTGCCGACCACTGTCCTATTCAGCCTGTTGTTCTGGCCTTATTATAGACAAGTACTCCCCAGAGCCAAGGGTGCAAATGAATTTCATCTCTACAGGGGGCCTAGCCAGAACTTGTCTCATCCACGTAGGCCCACTAGGCCTCTGTTTCCTCACCTATAACATTTGGACACTGAGCTAGTTGAATGATATAGGTCTTTTCAGCTCTAACGTACCTTGATCTAATGAAGAGACAAAGACCCTCCTAACAATGAGTCTGTCTTCTTGTTGGGAGGGCGCCATTGTCCTTATACCCAACTATAATACAGGCGATATATTTTATCTGCTACAGGGGATTATGCTAATGCAGGAATTTAGAAGGAAAAGATCATTTCTGACTGGGATGACCAGGGGCAGGGGACTCTGGCGGAGGACTTAAAGCATGAGTTTTCTGTTAACAGGGATGGGTAGAGATGGGCATGCCATGTGATGTAACTTCTCACTCGTGGAGAGAAAGCAAAGGGGAGCTGGGATGAGATATGGTGTCTGGAGTTCCAAAGAGAGAGGCCAATTGAGGAAGGAGGAGAGTATTTTCAGGGGGTCCCCTGCTGCCAAGAGGTTGACCATCACATCCTGGACAAACACTGCTCCCGAGAGCAGGCCTGGTTCCTCCTCACGGGCCTGCCCTGTCTGCCTGGTCTATGAAGCCACCCCCAGTGCTCCGGTGGGAGCTGCATCCATGCTCCCCGAGCCTGTGGTGCTTATAAATCCCACCTGTTGTTGTGTGGACAACCAATGCTGCTCTTCCAGGACCTCAGGGTGGCTCGCCGGGAGAGGAGTGGAGGCCAGGGCAGTACTCACACGTTTAGGACTGTCTTCCTTTGCTTTCACGGGACCTCCGGCTTGACCATGGTTCTGGGTCTCATTCCATCTCTTTGTGAATTGTGGTCTTCCTTTGTCCCCATGCATTGCCCCCATTGTCCTGTCGGAGAGCTCCCATCCTCCCTGTGAGCCATGGCACTGGTTCTCGTGCACAGGGAGGGAGGCTAGATTCCTGCCTTTATTGATCCGCAGTCGAGAAAAATGAGTCTTGACTTTGGAGTTAGAGGATTGGCTGTGAGGCCTCGCTTTTTCCCATTCTACCAGGGGAGCTCTGTCAGCTTCCTTTACAGGCACGTGCCTCAGTTTACTCATCTGTCAAATGGGGACACAGTTTCTTCTGGACAAGGTGAATGAGAAAGAATCAGTGTGACAAAAGATCATTTATTTTGCAGATTCAACATTTTGATATCTATTATAGTTATTATAGCTGTGCAGAGAGAGAGAGAGAGAGAGAGAGAGAGAGAATATCATTTTAAGAAGTTTAATAACCACTCCATAAAAGAGTAATGTATGTGATTTAAAATGTTGTACGCATATGCATAGCTCCCGTGATTTTTTTACTGTTAGGAAATCCTGGCTGATTTCTAACTTAAGGCGGGTCTCTGGCGGTGTTTCACCTATTCGCTCTCATGCATTTTCTACTGGACATGGGCGTCCCTCGGCGTCTCTGCTGGGCTTGTGGCTGCATTGCTGTCCTGACGGGTTGCCTTGCCCTGCCCTCTGGGTGCCTGCACTTAGGTGGTGGAAGAGTTAAGGTCCTTGCCTCCCAGCTCAACTTGTCCCCCAGAGGAGTAGATTGCACATGCCCAGGACTGACCAGGATCTCTGCTCTGCACCCTCAGTGGCCCTCCTGCCGCCCACACTCTCTGGGAGGGCGTGTCTTTCCCCAGAAGACCCTCCCCAGATGGCAAGAGCATCTCACCGCAGGAGGGTCCCCCCTCCCCCTCTAACCCCCCAGGCCCACCACAGGGGCCTGCCTCCTGCTTCCAGACAGGAAGCTCCTCCCCTGCCCCTGCTGTTCCTTCCCTGGGAACAGTCTGGGCACATCCTTTCTCTCCCCTCGCAGAGCTCCAGCATCACTGGTAGAGATCAGAAGTCACTTTGAACCTTGGAGCCCTGCGTTCCAAGATTCTTCCTGGTCTGAGAAGATACAGGGAGGCAGAAAAGGGCAAGAACAGGAGGGAAGGATAGCGTATTCTTCCCCAACTGGGGATGTAGACATTGTGAGGTGGGGATTTGGAGGAATTCCTGATAGGGTTAGGGGTTTTAAAAATATGTGCCTGTGGGTAAATTACTTGGTGGTGGTGGTGGGCGGGGGGGCTCACTCGTTCAGGAGAAGGCCTTTGTGAAATTGAATCACCGCTGGTCTAAAATATATTGTCAAGTGTGAATGTTGGAGGAGGAGAGGGAGAGCCAGAAGCCCACTCATGCAAATACAGGGACATAAATGACTCAGTTTTCTTCTCCATAAAGAAGATAATGACGCTGAGTTGCTTTGCTGGCAGGTTAGCTAATGAGTGGGTGTTGTGTTAATTAACGTCGTAAAGATTTGCAAAAGCTTAAAAACTTTAGAAGTACTTTGGTGTGGTGTGATTCCTGGTGCGTTAGCCACAGGAAGAGTCTGGGAAAGAGAAGCTGGCAGTAGAGAGAAGACTGCAGACCCCCAGGCAAGGCCAGTTCAAGGCTGAGTCAAGGAATCTAAAGTAGGGAGAGGACCATCCTCAGGATGCTAATACATTTTTCTTGATGAAATGGGAACTCACTACTTTAGATGCTTTTGGCTGCAAGTAATCAAACCCTTACTAGCAGAGGCTTGGAAAATTAGGGCATCAAAGAAGCCTGGAGGTAGGGTGTCCAATACTCAGTAATTGTCTCTGGAACCCAAGATCTCATATTCTTTTTTAAAAATATATTTTTATTGATTTCAGAGAGGAAGAGAGAGGGAAAGAGAGAGACAGAAACATCAATGATGAGAGAGAATCATTAATCAGCTGCCTCCTGCACGCGCCCCTCTGAGGATCAAGCCCACAACCCAGGCATGTGCCCTGACTGGGAATTGGACCATGACCTCCTGGTTCATAGGTAGATGCTCAACCACTGAGCCATGCCAGCTGGGCCAGGATCTCAGATTCTTCATCATGCTTGAGATGTGGGGTCTCTAGTCCACATGTGGGAGGTGGCTGCATTTCCCCAGCTCTCACACCACCTGAACATGACCAAAGACAGGAACCAAGGGGGCCTGCTTCTTTTCGATCAGGGAGGGATTCTGAGCCTGTCTACTGTGCAAGGTGCTCATCCATCGCTGCAAAGGAGACAGGAAAGTGACTTTCTAGCATTTTAAGGCTGTGTTGTGGGAGGCAGGCTCTGCAGGTAGACAAGAAAGGAGGGGAGGCCCTAGCTCAGTGGTTCTCAACCTTCTGGCCCTTTAAATACAGTTCCTCATGTTGTGACCCCCCAACCATAAAATTATTTTCGTTGCTAATTCATAACTGTAATTTTGCTACTGTTATGAATTGTAATGTAAATATCTGATATGCAGGATGGTCTTAGGCGACCCCTGTGAAAGGGTCCTTTGACCGCCAAAGGGGTCGCGACCCACAGGTTGAGAACCGCTGCCCTAGCTGGTTTGGCTCAGAGGATAGAGCATCGGCCTGGGGACTGAAGGGTCCCAGGTTTGATTCCAGTCAAGGGCGCATGCGGGGGTTGTGGGCTTGATCCCCAATAAGGGGCATACAGGAGGCAGCCAATCAATTATTCTTTTTTTAAAATATATTTTTATTGATTTCAGAGAGCAAGGGAGAGGGATAGAGAAATAGAAACATCGATGATGAAAGAGAATCATTGATTGGCTGCCTCCTGCACGCCCCCCCCCCACTGGGGGGATTGAGCTCACAACCCCTGCATGTACCCCTGGCCAGAATCGAACTGGGACCCTTCAG
>NW_005871273.1:705070-764505 GCF_000147115.1 Myotis lucifugus | reverse complement strand
ACAATTGTGCAGCTTCTGCCAACTGCCCTCGATCTGCTTGTCTAATTAGTCTCTCTGCAGGCCCCGCTTCTCCGAGTTCAGGCTGTAAAGCTTTGGCTGTGCCAGGCCTTGTCCCACTCCCGGATCATCCACACAGACACCCGCCCCCCCCCCCCCCCAGATATACCAGATTCCTCCCTGGTAGCTCATGCAACAGCACATGGATGAGCTCTTGGGGGCCATAGCAGCTTTGCATTCCTCTGAGGTTTACTGCAAAACCGGATATGGTGAAATAGGTGCATGGCAGCCCTGAACACCAATGCCCAACCCTGCTCGGGCCTGGAGAAGTGGGGGCAGGCCATTGAAAAACCAGGCAGAAGGCCTGATGAGAAATTAGTCAGATGTGCAGTGACCCTGTCTAACCCACAGGCTTCCATCTGCTTGCGCCTTTCCTCCCAAGCACGGGACCAGTTGTGTGTGTTCACTAACCAACTGGCCATCCTGCCTCTCATCTCCTCCAACTGCCCATCGGCAGCGGCAGAGGTTCCTCCCCGCCAGACCAGAGCAGCCCGGGAAAGATGTTCCTTCTCCTCCCTCTTTCCTGCTGCATTTTTCATCATTAAAGGGAAAATGTCACTTGGGTGACAGATATTAGTATGATGGGTGTCAGGAATGAATCTTCCTTTCTCTGTCGGCCTGGCTTCACACACTCCTAAGACAATGTTCTGTTAAAAGTCCACTTCCATTTCCCAGTCGAGTAGGAGAAGGGCAGGCTTTGGCCGTGATGGATGGATGGGCTCAGCTGTGGTGGGAGCTCGGCCAGGGGCACAGCTGCAACCTGACCCTTCCACCACCAGGCAAAGCTTGAGGGGGTTTCTGGGAAACGCCTGCCTTATTTCTGGCCGAATTCTGCTGGAACAGAGTCTTTAAAGCACAAAACCTGCAGCTCTACTTGGTGACAGGCTTCTGAGAGAGAGAAGATTTGCCACCATCAATGGCCTAGAGGTTGATAGAAATCCAACCCCGGATGTTGGGCAGCAGGCCTAGAAATGAAAGGTTTGGTTTTGTTTCAGCAGAAATGTGAGCCGACCTCTCTAGGTGTTTTCCTAGGTGCAGCTCTGAGACCTGAAGGAGCTGGAGGTAATAGCATGCCCCCCTAACCACCCCCCCTCCCCCCCCCTCCCCGCCCACAACACACACACCCCGGTAGCACGGCTCATCTGATGCTCCACACAAAATACCATTCAGAACTAATTTACAGCTCATTTTCCTCGTGCGCGAATTAAGGTAATAGTACCTAGACATCTCTCTCAATTACTCAGAGACCCATTCAATTCCATGCGTGTTTATTGAACTCATACACTGGGCCACATACCTGGTTGAGCCTTGGGAAGGAACAGAATGAACAAGAAAGGGTACCTGCCTGCAGAGAGCCGTGGCCCACTAGGGAAGATCAGACAAATAAACATTCAATTATGATACAATATGTATAATGAGTTTTATTTCTCTCATTGAAAGTATTTGTTTTTAACCAATGGGGGGGATGGGGGTGAGGAGCATGGGGCATCAGTAAAAGTAACGTTTCATGAAGGAAATGGAAGTTTAACTGGTGCTTGATGTTTGGATGGGATTTAGACATGTGTGGCTGGAAGGAACGTGAATCCTGGCAGAGCCAAAGTCTGAGTAAATACCAAGTTTGAGATGTGCCAAGTGGCCGAATAGTCACAGGATGGTGGATGAGGGTGGGGGGTGGGGCTGCCACAGAGACCAAGACCAGAAAGCTAGCTTGGGTATTCTCAGGGCCTTGACTGCCAGATTTGGAATTTGAACCATACACCACAGGCAGGGCGGCCCCTGAAATTTCCTGAACAGATAAAGACCATTAATGAGCAGGGGAAGAACATAGGCAGCCAGGATTTCCTGACAGTAAAGAACCATATTTTATTTTTTAAGTATATTTTTATTGACTTCAGGCAGGAAGGGAGAGGGAGAGAGAGATAGAATCATCAATGATGAGAGAGAAGCATTGATCGGCTGCCTCCTGCACACTCCACACTGGGGACTGAGCTCACAATCTGGCATGTGCCCTGAGCGGGAATCAAACTGTGACCTCCTGGTTCATAGGTCAACGCTCAACCACTGAGCCACGCTGGCTGGATGGGAACCATATTTTAGAAAGATGAAGCTGGCTTCTGTATATGGAGTTGTTTATATCAGCAGTTATGTACCCAAATATTATTAAAGAATATTTGTAATACCCTTATTGCTTTGCAAAATTCAGTTTATAGATAAAATAAGCTGCCTACACACCTACTTAAAAAATGACCTAATTGTTTATACAAGAGAAATACATAAGAAGAGATTGATAAATAGATGTAAAATACATCTGTAGGCACACCCACACCATAGGATTCCCATAAACGTACTGGTCCAGAGCAGCCTGGCACAGGGATGTGGAATCGGGACTCAGGTGCCATGAGAGGCATTCCCGTTGGTCCCATGACTTTCTAAACTAGAGAACAATCTCTTGGTGACGATCCAAACAAATCAAAACACAGCCTTCCCTTCGCTTACAGGTGGCTTCATTCCTGGAAGTTCAGGGAACGAGAAAACCTTGCAGACACACTTTGTGTTTATATCTCAAACGCAGTAAATGATTGGCTTTTGATTTTATTTTTTTTTTTTAAGTAAAAAGGTTCCTCCCACCTGAATGTCCGGCAGGCATTTGACATGTGACTGAATATCTCTACGTTGTTGAGAGCCTTGCCTCCCTGACCCCATGCATCTACCAAGTGGCAGGAGCGCCTCCCCAATCATGGTGACAACCAATCTCCCCCCAACTTTTTACCACTCCCCATGGAGGAGTCCATGCCGCCCCTGTCGGAAAGCACTGGTTTAGGTGCAGGCAGAGTCGGGGACCGATGAGTTAAGATTAAACAAAATAGTGGAGAAAAGAACCAATGGCGCCTTAGCTGTATCAGTGAAGTTGGGGAAAAAAGGAATTGCAGGAGACATTCCTACCCAAGTGAGATAAGGGATGCAAATGTTCACAGTAAAGTTTAAAGCGCTATGCAAATATTATTGCTGGGAGAGCTAAATGCCATTACATGCACTTCACAGAAAGGAAATCCCAGGAACTAAAAAGGTACAGTGATTTTTTCCAAAGACACAGAACAGGTCAGAGATTGCATTAGACACTCAGTGCCTCAGACCCACGCTTCCACTGTAATTGCTCATGCAAAGGAGCTTCTACTCAGCGTGCGTCATTATAAGCAGAGAACTAGAGCGGAGCAAATGCAAAGGTGGATACAACTTCTAGAAATAGTCAAATTCCAAGGGCCCATTTAGCGCCCCCTGATTCCATGGAATGCCTGGAAAACTCCAGCATCCCCAAACAGAGATCAAGGTTCTACAATCCGCTCACTTTCGTGTTTGCTTAAGCCTCTAAATATTCAGCAGTAACATTTAAGACAAAGGGGAAAAGATAATTACAAGGAGAATTTTTTTTCAAGATAGTAAAGGTTAACAGGATTCTTGGCATTTGTGTCCTGTCAATTTCCATGTAATTATGCTCAATTCCCAGAATTCAGAGTCAGTTGTAAGGCTTAAAGATGATATCCTTGGAAAATAATTTATAAGATAGTTTCTCAAATTTTTCAGGTTCAAACCAAACACCCTGGCTAATAGTCTGATTATTATTAATGTTATTCTTGGATGGAGAGTGGTAGGAGGTCATAAATTGGATGTTGGGATTAGAACGGACTTTTTTTTTTTCTGAGAATGCGATGAGCTAGCTTTCCTAAGAGCAAAATGAGTGTACTGAACATGTTTATAAATTTCTTTTATTTTGGTTTGTTCAATAATAAAAATATGAGAAGGGCACCTCAGTTTCTTAGAACCCTACCGCCTCTTGGAAGAAAAAAGGGGTCTGTGTTAGAGATGTCTGTGTAGGGGAAGGTACAGCTAATTGGCCTCATGGAGAAATGTTGAGATGTTAGATTCTAGATGTTTTTACATCTTTATTCATTCAGGCATCCTTCTTACATTGATTTGTTGTTGAATACATTTTACCTTGTTCTGAGCTGAGACAGAGTGATTATGAATAAGACACTGCCCAGTCCCTTTTCTGCTCTGCTGTAATCTTGTACTTTCCCTTTGTAATATGTATTCCGCTAGTGATTCATTGATTATCTGTACAGTTATTTCTGTTGGTCTCTGCGGCAGACTGTAGCTTTGGGGGCTGGATGGAGAGTAGAACAGTTCCTATTGTACCACATCACCTATCCTAGTACATACTCCTTCAGGAAGTGTGAAAAGGGTGTTTGCATCTCAGCTGAGCAATCAGAAACAATTCTTCCAACTAACTTATTTGAACCTTGATTTTGGAGAACATTTTCTAGAGCAGGGATGGCGAACCTATGACACGCGTGTCAGAGGTGACACATGAACTCATTTTTGGGGTTGATTTTTCTTTGTTAAATGGCATTTAAATATATAACATAAATATCAAAAATATAAACCTTTGTTTTACTATGGTTGCAAATATCAAAAAAATTTCTCTATTTGACATGGCACCAGAGTTAAGTTAGGATTTTTCAAAATGCTGACATGCCGAGCTCAAAAGGTTCGCCATCACTGTTCTAGAGCCTTCTGGTCCTGGGCGTTCCATTTCTTTGGATCTCTGGGTGCTTATCAGGAAATAAAAGTGACTCACACAGCTTCCCAAATGGAGTTCTAGTTAGACACCTTCTGGAGAAGCGAGTTAGGGAATATAAGCTAAGAACCTAGCTAGGCCTCTGTATGCATTCATTATCTATTGTTTTGGGCTAGTTCTTTCCCACTAGATTGAAAAATGTAGAATAACATACAACTGACGGTTCCCCATCATGCCCTGAAATGGAGGTTGACACAGAGAAGCAGTGGGATGGAAAAGACCTTGAGACCAAGAGTTAAAGACTCTGCAATGCAGCTCTTCTGCTAATCAAAGTTGAGCCTTTGGGAGGAGGGAGTTGGTGGAGGTGTGGAAAGTGCCGAAGTCTCTCAGGAGGTGACTATCCAGGAAGCAATGAGTGCAGGGCAGGGTAGGAGTCCCAAGCCTTTGTTAAGAGTGTGGGTCAGGAGTCAGCTCTGGGGGAAGGAGCTGAGGGGTTGGGTGGTAAGAACAGAAGGCAGGCCAACTAGTTCTGTCCAAAAGGGGCTTTCCCCCTGCTCCGGGCTCATTTTTGACACAAATCTCTCTCTCTCTCTCCTCTTTCTCTCTCTCTTTTCTCTCTCTCTTTCCTCTCTCTCTCTCTCTCTCTCTCTCTCTCTCTCTCTCTCTCACACACACACACACACACAGATTTTCTTGCAGCATTTTAAACATGCTCTCACCAACTGTTCACCCATATGCTAGAATGGGTGGCTGTAAGGTGTGCGCAGGAAAGATAAGCATAATTCCTTATCTCTGGCAATGGAGATAAATAGAATGACCACGTAGATAGAAACTTG
Organism: Myotis lucifugus; assembly: GCF_000147115.1. Classification (NCBI taxonomy): domain Eukaryota; kingdom Metazoa; phylum Chordata; class Mammalia; order Chiroptera; family Vespertilionidae; genus Myotis; species Myotis lucifugus. The sequence continues at coordinate 759,036 of NW_005871273.1, read as the reverse complement.
ACATTAGAAAGGTCGGACTGGGTCATATCAATTTAGATGTCCTAGTTACCAGTTTTGGACAGTGGCAATTCTGCATGGGAATCATATTTCAAAGGTTAGAGCTATGTATCAGACACCCCTAACCTAATAAACCAGTGAGGGTCTGTCACCCACTAATTTATCCAAACGCTTCCTTATCTTATTTAGATATTATTTTTGCCTGTATAACCTTTTATGCAGACATGTTTGTTTTTATTAAAAGACCATCTTTTAATTTATTGGAGTTCTTTTTTATTTCTAGAAGAGTTTGGTCATTAAATATGTGGACACCCTACCCTTATACTTCATAAATACCAAATGTCTTCATCTCCTTAATGTTCCTACATTTGAAGTTCCTGCCAAAAAGTCATTTTAATATTTGAATTTTTCTCCAGTTGTACTATTCACTTAAATTCAACAAATATGTCTCAGAAACCTATTATGTGCCAGCAATTGTGTTAGGCTTTAGGAATATAACAGAGAAAACACAGAACTTAAGTCATTATGAGTATTATGAATGTTAAAAGTACCGATTCAATGGGCATTTACCTTAGAATAGAATGGTTAGCTAAGGTCTTTAGAGGAAGTTAGAACTGAAAAGGATGGATAGGACTTAGGAAAATGTAAGGACAGTGTTTTAGTGTTTTAGGCAGAAATGCCTCAGGCACAAAGCCTCTGAGTTGAGAAAGAGGAACCATCAGGATTAAAATAATAATACAGTGGGGCCTTGACTTACAAGTGTCCCGACTAACGAGTTTTTCGAGATATGAGCCATACGAGCCGTCTCTCTCGGCCGATTTTTTGCTTTGAGTTTCGAGCTAAAATTCGGGTTACGAGCCAGCTTCAGATACCCACCGCTAGTTGGCGCAGCGAACGTCACAGTGAACACCACAACATCAGCCCAGCATCACGTGTCTCACTCATTCACTTTTTGATTTGACATATGAGTAATTTGAGTTACGAGCTCCGTCACGGAACGAATTAAACTCGTAAGCCAAGGCCCCACTGTACGTTAAAATAAAGACCAACTTGACTCCATGAGGGTGGAGGCACCAAGAAGAAAACGTGGAAGTAGACACAGGCCACGCTTTCAAGACTCAGAAACCATGTGAAAGATTTAGGGCTTTTTCAAATTGGTATGTGGAGCCACTAAAGAATGGATCATAGAGGGACATCATCAGAAAATCAGGAAACTTCATTTCAATGTGGACCCTGACGTAGATCTGGCAAGAGCAGATGGAGACATTCATAGATGAGGGGATCTCAGGAGTCCCAGGAGGAAAACAGGAAAGCATGATGGCTTAGGACAGAGGGAGGCAGTAGAGAAAGGTGGCCAGCTGGCCGTAAACCCACAGAAGAGAGGAGGATTAGGTGAATCATGTGGGAGGGTCCGGTGGGGAGGCAGGAGAGATTAATTTCTCACTTCAGAAATTGGATACATGAAGTTTTCATATTATTTGTGAGGCACAGTGTTCACTTTTATTAGTAATATTTGAATGCAGTATAACAGTATCCCACATATTACACATGATATAGAATACTGTAATTTTGCATAAAGACAGCAGTTCTTTATTTCTATTTTTTCCCCAATATCCTAACAGCCATAAAATGTTTGACCTAACATTTATTTTTTGGCAAAAAGTCCAGATACCTGCAGATACTAACATGTCGTCTCATAGTCCAAAATGTGTTGTAGGATGAGAGCTCAGAGCCACTTGCATGACTGCTTCCAAGGTGGTCCTCCTGTGTTGTGAGAGAATAGTCACGAGCTACCATTGGCGGAGTCTGTACCACACACCAGGTCCTTCATTGGGTACTTTACAGTACTATCTCATTTAACCTCGCAGCAACTATATGCCGTAGTGACATTCCTATTTAGTACAGGAGAAAATTGAGGCTCCAATAGGTAAGATAATTATCCAAGGTCAAGCTGGCAATTTGCTGAGCTTGGACTTAAAGTCAGAGCCATTAACTCCAAATTCCATGCTTGGTTATCTCCTTATCACTGCTCCTTATTCCACTGCCCAGCGTCCAGCATCTTAGAAGCACACTTTAGATGACTTTTCGTAAAACATGTTACATGGCCTTTGCCCGCTTCTTTACATGCTCTCATAACTTTGTGGATTATTTGCAGCTCATCCATGTCAACGGAAGATTTAGTTAATTAAGGAAACGTAATGTCTCCGCAAATTTAGGAGAGTTCTTTATGAATTCCCTTTGACAGATCGTTGGTAAAAATATTACATTGCACAGCCGGCTTGGCTCAGTGGTTGAGCATTGACCTATGAATTAGGAGGTTGTGGTTTGATTCCCGGCCAGGGCGTATGCTGGATTGCAGGCTCGATCCTCAGTGTGGGGCGTGCAGGAGGCAGCTGACCAATGATTCTCTCTCATCATTGATGTTTCTCTCTCTCTCTCCCTTCCTCTCTGAAATCAATAAAATATATTTAAAAATATTACATTTGGGGTGAGAAAGGAGTCCTAATATATGGTGACAGGAGAAGATTTGACTCTGCGTGGTGGGCAAACAGTGCAATATACAGATCCTATAACATAGAAACCCACACCTGAAACCTATATGTTCATGTTGGCCAATGTCACCCCAATACATTTCATTAAAAAAAAATAATAATATCACATGTGGTTTGTCCCAGCAAGTCTCCCTTGGGGAAATCTAGTATTACTACTTCTCCATATAGAAACATGTCAATCTAGCCTTGATTTGTGTTTGAGCTTTAAGCTAATGTTCTACCTTTGGGAAAAAATAGTATCCTCATTACACACTTTTTTTTTATTATTAAGGCATCTTTGATCTTGACACCTTGTCAAAACTGTTGTGAAAGCCTCGATAAATTATTTTCACGTGTTGTCACTTCTTCACATGTACACTCCCAACATCTTCCCTGTTCTCTCCCTTAGCTTACAGCTGCCTGAGGAGCATTTAAGTCCACGTTCCCAAGCCACTGACAGATTGCTCGGGCTTTCTCACTACCTGTAGCTTTGTAGTCAACTAGACAGAGAAAGTGCACAAAAGGTTCAGGGGTGTCATTCCTCTCCAGGAGGGAAGACATCCCAACTCCCAGGTGAGAAGAGAGGTGACATTCTCGCCGCAGCCTTCCCTGCTTCACTGTGAAGGCCCTGAGCTCAGAGTGGTAATGAGTAAAGATGGAAAAGATGGACCGATACGTTAAAAGCCAGGATAATACAAAGCATACAGCAATGTGTTCACTTATTTCCTGCATTTCTAAGGCTCAATAAAATAAAGAATAAAGAACTTGGAATACAAAGGATTTTTTAAGACACTGAGGATTATGTAGTATCTTGGGTCTCACTTGACAGTGACTGAAGTCAAGGGGCAAAAGGAAGGGGGGTGGTTTGTGTATTAGCTTAATTAGAAATACAAAGAAGCATGGCTCCTAGAGGCAGGGGCAAATGCAAGCCTTCCACAAGCAAACAGCAGAGAATATGGTTAGTCCTCTTACCAATGTGTGGTATGTCTTCCCATCCACCTATCTTCTTCTCTCCCATGCCCTCCTATTTCTCTCACCATTCCCTTCTCTGGCTCCATGCTCTCTGCCTCACCACCCCCTCTCCAGGCCCTGCAAGGCAGACAGTGCACATGTATAAATCTAACTCAGGGACTAAAACCTTTAGGGTAAATTATTTTAGTCTCAACCAATTCCCACGTCTTGAGGAAAATTAACTCAGCTTGAACACGAACCCGTCTGATTAGGTGTTTATCTTTAATCCACATGGTTCACTAGTAAACTGGATGAAACCAGTGGGTGAGTGTGTGTGTGTGTGTGTGTGTGTGTGTGTGTGTGTGTGTGTGTGATGTTGAAATGTTGTAAATGTTTTATAAACATAGCAAAATAACATCCCAGAAGTTCAGCCGGGACCGCATTTATAATAAAAAATATTGATTGATCTCAGGGATAGCAAAGATCAGTTCTACCCAATTACACTCTCACTGCCCCTTATAAAGCAGTATGACTCAGGGATTATTTCACAGCTCTTCCTCTTTTATATACGACTGCTATTATAAAACGATGTTTGTGACACATAAGATACTATATATGTATATGTATGTGTCCATATCTGTGTATACAGAATTTGCTCTGTACCCAAAATGGCTTATCCTAAGATATTCAATAGACTGAGAGAAAAACACAGCAGAATGAGAGTAAAATACAAAGTCCAAATGGAAAACATCACTAGTACAAGAAGGGGGGGGGGGGGTGAGAGAGAGAGAGAGAGAGATTAAAAATATAAAGGAGAGGAAGGAGAGAAATGGTGATAGGGAGCACATAATACTCCCTTACTGAAGAGTTGGGAAAAATAGGCCCCCAGAAAGTCAAAAGACACAGGTTATAAAACTTACTGGTCCAGTTGACCTCTACGGCTCTTCCAAGCATGATGTTCTATCAGCCCCGTCTTAAAAGGATGACTTAAATATTCTCTTTATGGCTGGATGCCTAGCAGAGACCACGATCTAGACGGCCATGCTCCAGCTAGGCTTTAGGAGAAGATTCCCAAATGGGCAATTAATTTAGATTTAATAGGACAGTTACTGTAAGTTTAAATAAATGCCAGTTAAATATTAAGAGCATATTTATTGAAGATGAACAGTGCCGGTTGCATTGTGGGGTTTTCTCTTCCTTAAAGAAACCCTTTATCAGAAGAATTTCATCTTCTTGGCTCTCCCATCAGCTTGGCTTAGAGGAGGTGCAGCTCAGTGTTTGCCTTGCACAGCACTTTTCTGGCCTCTGAAGAGCGAGTGAGAAGAGTGGAAGGACACGATGCGGAGGGCTGTTTCCCTCTGGAGGATGAATAGGAAGCATAAGCTGCTTCCAACAAGAGGGTTAGGCAGCATCAAACTATAGCCTATCAGAGTTGGAAGGGTCCTTGGAAGTCATCTAATCCAAACTCCTCCTGTAGACAGAAAGCGGAAGTGACTTGGGCAGCTTCATACAGTCAGTAAGCGGGCGACTTGAGGCGTGAATTCAGTACCCTTGACCTCCAGCCCCTCCACTGAGCTGTCATCTTATTCTGGAACAGTTCTTTTAACTTTCTAAAGGGCTTTAGCCCATTTGGCTGCACTAACATTCCATCTTCTCAAAGACCCATTTATGAAGTTGTTGTTTCTCTTGAAAAAGCTAAATATTCAAGAAAGCAAGTGGCTTATCTAAGGTAACATAATGATGGCCTTAGTTGAGACTAGAACCCAGATCTTCTGGTTTAAAAATGAAATTTATAAAATTGTCACCTCTAATAAAAAATGCAATGGAGCCCACATCCTTATTTTTTTATATATATATTGATTTCTGAGAGGAAGGGAGAAGGAGAGGGAGAGAGATAGAAACGTCAATGATGAGAGAGAATCATTGATCAGCTGCCTCCTGCATCCCCCACACTGGGGATCAAGCCTGCAACCTGTGCATGTGGGAATCAACTATGACCTCCTGGTTCATAGGTCAACATTCAACCATTGAGCCACACTGGCTGGACAAGCCTATATGTTATTGAGCAAATTCTTGTCTCATTATAATTTGCCTCTTCTACCACTGCTCTTGACTGGGGAACAGTGAGTAAAACCTCTAAAGAAAATGAAGAGAAGGATGAAAGGCAAACATGTGTAACAAGTGGTTGTGTAAGGAGAAAAGCATGCAGGGGCAGATGTAAGACAAGTTCCTCTGACAGAAAATTAGGTTTTTAAACTCCAAGTTGGGGGCTGGTGAGCTGGCATTCAAAGAGCTCTTTCTAAATGAGAAGGCACCACCTGACTGCTTGGGCTGCATCCTGAAAACACTAGAATGTGTCTATTCATGCATGTAGACAAATGTAACCCTGCTCCCTTCTGCAGAGGGTGCCAGGTGATCTTGAAGCATGGCCCTGAGATGGTCAACAGTAGAAATAAAGAGCAATGAGTTGGGCACAGGATATTATTATTAACTAGAGGCCTGGTGCAGGAAAATTTGTGCATTCGTGCAGCCAGGAGCCCTCAGGGGATGTCCACCTGCCAGTTTAGGCCCGCTCCCCGGAGGATCAGGCCTAAGCTGGCAGTCAGACATCACTCTGGCAGCCTGGGAGCCCTCGGGGGATGTCCAACTGAGTGGGCCTAAGCCGTAGTCGGACATCCTTAGCGCTGCCAAGGAGTCCGGAGAGGCTCCTGCCACTGCCGCTGCACTTGCAACTATCAGCCTGGCTTGTGGCTGAGCAGAGCAACCCCTGTGGGAGCTCACTGACCACCAGGGGGCAGCTTCTGTGTTGAGTGTCTACCCCCTGGTGGTCAGTGTGTGTCATAGCAACCGGTTGTTCCACCATTAGGGTCAATTTGCATATTACCCTTTTATTATATAGGATAGGATAACCAGTCTGCAATGTAGATGGAGGAGGCTCTGGATTCAGCCACAGGCCCATGGGAGCAGAGAAGGGCAAACACCTTCATTAGAAGGCGGTCAGAGGGTAGCCCTCACCTTAGGATGAGCTGGAGCTGTCTTTTCTTTTTTTCAGTTTATTTCGCTACCTTTCAGGTATACATGGGAACGTGACAGATACAAGTTCCCAGCTGCCACAGACAGACAAAGCCCTACCCTGTTTCTCCAGCTCAGGCCTATATCCTGTTTGTGCTTTAAGAACACCCCAGGGTTGCAATACTGGGGTGAGAGCCGGAGGGTCATTTCTCTTCTGTCCTGGTTTGAAAGCTAAGCCACTTCCCCTCTGACCACATCCCAGCATGAGGTTTCTGCTCCGTCCCTGGGATGAAACCCTCCAGGATGTGTACACAGATGGTGTTCACAGGCCCTTGCTCCTAGGGCTCCTAGGTCCTTTGAATGAATGGCACCTGGAGCTCCTGTGAATGGGGGGAGCACTTCCACTGGTATCGCCCCCCCTCCCCCTGCCACCCTCCCAGTCCAGGAGCATAGGAGTTGCCATGTGGATCATCCCTGCTGTGTAGCAAGCCCTGCGCCAAATTCTCTACATCTCTCTTCTCATTTCATCCTCACAGCAGCTCGGCAGTGGGTACCATTATCAGCGCTATTTTACAAACAGGTTAACTTATTTCCCCAAGGTCACCCCGTTAGTAATGGAGAAGATGAGTGTTTGACTCCTGGTCTGTCTGAGTCCAAATCCCATGGTCATTCCTAATCAATAAATATGTACTGAATGAATCGATGCAGGCATGAACACAGCATCCTGGAGCAGTTAGAGGTTTTCAATCAGACACAGCCCTTCAGACATCCCATCCTTCCTTCACATGAGCGTCCTCTGAGGCTATAAAGGCAGCTTCTGCCCACGCTCCTCCCAGGCTTGAGCTGGGAAGACCCTGTGGGGTCTGCCTGCACCTAGAGTCCCCCCCACACTGCCTGTCCCTTTTCTCCTTCTCACTGTTACGTCCCGGGTTAAAGTCATTTTCTTAGGGAAACTTTTCCTGATCTTCCAGATGCCAAGGCAACCTTCTGTTACAAGCATCCTTCCATGTACTCCTCATAAGGTTTTTCCTAATTATCGCCACTGTTTTGTAAAATTCCCCCTTAACCCTTTGTATGCCATAAGCATCTATAGATGCCAGCGGCGGGCCTTCCCCACATGCCAGGCGCGTCTATAGCTGCAATAAAAAAAAAAAGCAAGCAATATTACACTTGGTGATTTCCAGTTGCAGGTAATCAGGCAATTACTTCAAACACATAAATTAGCACGACCTGAGAAAAGACAATATTATGCCACCCACTTGCCACCCAGATTATATGAACGACATTTTTTGGGGGGGATATCCACCGATTGGAAAAAAAAATCTATGTGGAAATGGTGTTTGGTATGCTCTTCTACTAGTATTGGTACAAAACAGCGAAAAGAAACCAAATACTTTTGTAAACCATGTAATGTTCCGTTATGTGTTGTATTGTGTTTCGAACTTTATCATACACTGAGGCAATTTTAATTTTTTTTAATAATAACTAAGTGTAAGTAATACTTTTTTTCCAACTGTGTATGTAAAAATCATTAAAAATTGTTCTTTGGAAGAAATAAAAAAAGATGTTTTCCCTAAGTGGCAGCCCTGACCAACTTTCAAAATCATTTTTCGTGAGAATTGTCAACTGAAAATATTCAAGAACACACGAATTGTGAGGAATATATTTATTGTTATAAGATTCATTGCAAATTGATTTTTTAAATTAAATTCAAAATATCATGGCGTGTGGGGATGGTTTCCATTTTGAACACGTGGCAGTTCACTGCTTTTAAAACCTGCCTCTCTGGCTACAAAGAGTGCTTCCTCAGGGTAAGCCTCCCTCCTCCACAGCTTCAACCCACCACCCGGAGCCCAGCTGGCATCCAGGGTGAAGAAACACTTGTTTCCTGGGTCCATGCATTTCTTCCCTACATTTATACATCCTTGAGAGCATCCCTTCCCCTCCAAAAGCCATTCTACATGAAGCTTAGGTAGCCATGGTCAGTGTCTGGCTCTCAGGACAAGTGTAAAGGGACAAAGTGTTCCCAAGAGGAGGCCCGTCTCAGCTTGTTCTCAGCAGTGAATGTTCTCAAGGGCTTACAGGGAGCCTGGGCTTGAGGTCAGTGTCACTTCAATCCTGAATCCCTAAACAAAGAAAACCACCCGCAAGCCCCAAAGCACAATACTACAAGCAACTTGAGGGCAGTGCCTTCCGTCTTAGTATCTCTAACTTTCCTTTAAAAAAAATATTTGTATTGATTTCAGAGAGGAATGGAGAGGGAGAGAGAGAGAGAAACATCAATGATGAGTGAGAAATCATTGTTTGGCTGCCTCTTGCACGCCCCCTGCTGGGGATCAAGCCCGCAATCTGGGCAGGTACCTTGAGCAGAATCGAACCTGGGAACCTTCAGTCCACAGGCCTCTGCACTTTAGACATCTCTTATGAGGTTTTATGGCTTTCGGAGTCCATAGGTCGTCTAACCTTTGCCATTTCTTTCTCTCCTCCTTCTCCATTCTCTCTCTCTTTCTTCTCTGTGGAGCCTTCTTCCTTGCTTTTGCTCTTCCTGTTGAAATCCTAACAAGCTAGAGGCCAGCCCAGCTGGACCATTTTATCTTGACCCTATAGTCATCCAAGAGGAAGCATGGTGAGTAGTTTTCCCAAAGTCCAGCCCTGCCCTACTCCTCTGGAGGCCTCTCTTTATCCAGATCGGCCCCGCCTTTTCTGATGACAGCTTCCAATATCTATTCGGTGCCAGGCCACGCTGACCGCCCTGCATTTATCATCTTCTTTCTTCTTGCCTGCGCTCCAATTTGGAATCTCCACCAGGAGAGGGGGGCCTTTCGCCTTGTTAGAGAAGGAGAGGAGCTGGCATTTCTTAAGCGAGCGCTCCTGTGTGGCATAGTCACAGCTCTTTAACTAACCCAGGCTTGCTGTAGGTAGTCGAGTAAAACAAAACAGCAGCTGATTTCCCTCTCGCTGGAATCCTTCCCGTTCCAACCCTGCTGTAGCGCGTAGATGCTTCTCCGTCTGCCAGAACCCTCCCCGTACCTCTGTTTCCCCCCCTGCCTGCCAGCCCTCGCAGTCTGCAGGCCAGCGCCTGCTCACCCCTGCTTTGCGGTCATGGGATCATTAAAGGCAATAGGATTGTTTTCTTTTGCTCACTCCGTGTGTACGTGTGCGCGCGTGTGTGCGGTGCGTGTGCTTGAAAGGCATTGTCCTGTAGATATTTTTATAACCTGAAGCAATTACAGCTGTCAGCGCCGAGACAAGCTGTGACAAGTTGATTTATGTGTACAGTATGGGTGTATGTGAGCGGGAAGGGAGGAAGGACAGGGAGACGGGGAAGAAGGTGGAGGTGGGTGCTCCTTAGGAGTCTGCTTTCCAGGAGGCAGAAAGGAAGTTGTTTCTATAAAGAGCACAAATAATGAAATGGCTCTGACTGTCATCCCTTTTTCATTAACTTGGATATGCTGGGGAAATAAAGCAAATCCAGCAGTTTCATGAAGCCAGAGACAGGATATAAGATAAGCCGCTAAATGTTGGTTATATTTAGGGATTAGGGGATGGGCAGGGAGTTGACATGTGATTCGGATCTTCATCTCTTCAAACCACTTCCATAACGAGTTTGGAAGGGATGGGTTCTGCCTTGTTCATTGTGGGGGCATCTCCGGCCTTTCTCCACTTTCTAAACTTCTGTTTTTGAAGAAAGTTTGGGTCCCTGGGTCCAGAGAGCAGGTATGGGGCTGCGGGGGGTTTTACTTTGCTCATCCTGAGCCTCATCTGAGCTGGGCTGGGTCTCCTTTCAGCCAGGGCTGGGATGCCTCAGCTCAGCACCAGCCCTCCAGGGCCATGGCCAGAGCCAGAAATGGTCATGCAGCCAGAGATCAACTGCATGCAGACTGGTATAAACGGAACATCTTAAAGAGCCCGTGAGAAGAATTATTTTTCTGCCCAGACATAATAATGAACTGGTAGCAGGCAAAATGTATTAATAGAGCATCTTCCACCTTAAATAGATTTCTAAGTATTTTACTGTAGAGTTAATCATGTATGTAGGCCCCTCGGGAAGGCCTGTTGTTGTCATTATCCACATTCCTAGATGCAAAAACTAATGCTCATTTGTACCTACCTGGGAATTAGATGCAAGAGCCAGGATCAGAATTGATCATGAAAGGAATCATCGCTGCCATTCTCCAGCCTGCAGGGAAATGGCTCCAAAGACACAAGGAGTCCCTCTCCCTCATGGCTGGCCTTTGTGTCCACAGGAGGCAGTAAGGATGCTTTTACAAAGGGTTTGGTAGGGAGGAATAGGGGTGGTTAAAATGGATGGATGATTAGAGGTGGCTTCTTGGGTTTTCGGGAAGGAAGAACCCCCAATTCAGCAAACGGAAAGTCAGCAAACATAATCTCACACCTTATTCTGTTATCACGAAATATCTGAACTTGGTGAAATCATTCAATTTCCTATCTCCACAATTTCCCATTGTAGAAAAGTGATGGAATAGGGTCTTGCAAGAATGAACTGATGCTAAAATAGGGGAATTATCACCCCTTTCTTTAAAAAATAGAAACAAATTTCTCCTGCTCTCCATAAATGCTCCCCTCCCCACGCCCCCCTGGTAGTAAAGTCTTTCCTTGTGGCTGTAAGTTGACAATTGATTTTTAGGTGATATATCAAATGTTCCCAGGGAGCGACACACAGTAGATGGGTTTCCCTGAAAATTTAATATCAGAAAGTCACCAGAGGACAGTAGGGAAAATGGGTCTAATGATAGAGCAATTGTGATCTTCAATGTAAAGTTGCTCAACTTTGCATTTTCTGGTCAACTGTTAGGAGAGAAAAGCCAGCCTGCTCAGTCTTTCTTTGCTACCCTGGAGTTTGGCATCCATGCCTGCAGCCCTGACCTCAGTCTCTGCCCATCTAGAGTAATCAGAGAGAGGGGGAGATGGTGGGTGAAATGCTGTGTCCTCCCCAACACACACTCACTGCTCACATGAACGTGGTGGTTACTACTTGCAAGGTGCAAGGACTTTTATGGCACTAAGACCCTTATAGTTACAATGCTTCTGTCTCTCTGGTGTTGGCTAGATGGCTCTTGGAAAACAATATTTTTCTGTTACTGAACAGTTATTATATATTTTAAAAAGCTTCCTGGTTAGATTTGATAGAAAGTCCAGGGGGGAAAGCCACGGTTGCCGCCTCTCCATCCCCAGGGAGAATATGGGTCAGTGCAGGGAGCTGGGATCTGAAATCCCGGACAAGACCCCACGGCAGAGTTAACACAGCTGGGCAGGCTGGGCTGCTTCCGGCTTCCCTCCTGCTCAGGAGCCAGGCCCAGGAAGGAGCGTGCACCACATTCCATCAGAGCTGAAGTTGAGAGAGAAATAAAAATGTAGGTACCCAGGGACCTGCAGCATCCAGAGAGGGGACCGGGCGTGAACTGAGACGAATCCCATTTTTTCTCCCAGGTTTCAAATATGTGAGAAACACACCCATTCAGGTGAAATCATTTCTGCCAGAGGGTGAGCTCAGGAAACCTGGGAGCCCTCTGCAAGCCTCAGGGAAGAGGCTCCCTGGATCCGGAGGGGGCACTTTTGCAGGGCCAGCATCTTTTAATGCCGACAAAACCAGAATAAGGAATGTAAGTCAGTGTCAGAACTTGAGCAAGATTTCGATGCGATTTTTGTCAGTTTCACACGCGAAGAGGCTTCTGTGATTCTGCGTTTGTTTTGTATATGGAAGATTTATTTAGAAAGGTGGTGTTGACGGTGGTGTTTTAAACTAGCTTTTTTTTTTTTTTGGAGCGGGGTGGTGGTGAGATGGGTGTGGACTGTTGAATAAAAATGAGATTACTCTAAAACATCCTCCCCAAACTCCAAATGTACTCTCCATGCTAATGGAATGAATCGGATCATTTTAAAGGCGCATGCATGCATGCTGCAGGGTTTTCCTGTCCTCGTTCATTCGCTGGTGACCCTGATGAAGCTGTCTCTGGCTTATTAAAAGGGCCTGATAACTTTGCCTTCTTCATTTGGAAGTGGCAGCTTTTCAAGGCGGGAAACGGTTAAACTGCTCGCCTCTGCCGGTGCACGGCCGCCGGTGGTGGCTGCGCGGCGCGGCGGGGGTTAAGGTGGGCGCCCGCCCGCGCCCCGCGCCGCCCGCCCGCCCGCCCGCCGGGATGAGCGCGCAGTCCGCCCGCTTGCGTGGCGCCGGCACCGGAGAAAGTGGCGGTCAGTGATGGAGCTGCTGCCATGACAACCCCGGCGGTCGGGGCCCGTGCGCTTTGGGGCTGCTCCCGGGAGGAAGGCGGCGCGGAGGCCGGGGGCGGCCGCTGAGCGTGGCGTCCGCGCGGCTCCGGTGTCGGCTGCGCCTCGCTTTCCCCAGCGAGCGAGGGAGCGAGCGAGGGGCCGCCGCGGGCTGGGTCCGGTCCACCGCCGCCCGGCCGCTCCTGCCTGGACCGCCGGGGCCACTGCCTCCACCGAGACCTGCTCCATCGCGGCAGCTGCTGCTGCGCGCATCTCGGCTCCGAGGAAGTTGACCCGGGCGGGCGGCTGCGGCAGGATCTCGCCGCGCCTGGTCCCTGCGCAGCCCGCGCCTCCTCGCACACCCCCCGCTGCCTCCTGCGTGCTCCACTTTCCATCTCCGCTATTGTTACCGATTGCATTTTGCCGGCCATCCTGCCTCTGAAACTTACAAAGAAAGTGTTGCATCTCCCCCCGCCTGGAAGCGAGGGATTGCAGCCTGCCTCTGCGGTGGCCGGATCCCAACCCCCCCTCCGTTTCCTTCGGGTACCGAAGTGCTTCTGCCACCCCCAAGTGCCATGTCGGAGCTGCTCAAGGGAAGAAGGGACCTCTGAGACGTGCCCACGCCTCTGCACCTGCCGGGAGCTGCCCGTTCCCCGGTGGCCACTTTCCCCGGCCGAAGCTGCACCGAGGAAGCCCCTCTGGTTCTCCGAGGCCGGAGCGCTGAGGCTGGCTTTGGGGGAGGAATATTAGACTAGGAGGAGTCTGCGCGCTTTTCTCCCAGAAAAAAAAAAAACCCGCGCCTTTCCATCGCCGCTAGTTCGCTGCTGGGTCCCAGCTCTCCCCCACCCCACCCACTTCCTGTGCTCGCCCGGGGGCGTGTGCCGCGCGGCTGCAGGAGGAGTTCGGGGAAGTTGTGACTGTCGAGGATGGGGGTCTGTGGGTACCTGTTCCTGCCCTGGAAGTGCCTCGTGATCGTGTCTCTCAGGCTGCTGTTCCTTGTACCCACAGGAGTGCCCGTGCGCAGCGGAGATGCCACCTTCCCCAAAGCGATGGACAACGTGACGGTCCGGCAGGGGGAGAGCGCCACCCTCAGGTAGGGAGCTGCACTTCTGTGACTTGACATTGACTTGAAAGGGGGCTGGGGAGAGAGGGCTAGGGGTGTGAGTGTGTGCGATGGAGCTCAGATGAGCCAGATTGGATGCTCTGCGGGGGGGAATGTTGGTAGTTTCATGGGGACCTCTCAGAGGTTCAGGCGATGAGCTGTTTCCCCAGCACTGGCTTCCTTGGCCCGAGACTTGGGAAGCACGAGGGGTGGCTGGGCCAGGAGGTCGCCAGGATTGAGGACTGTGGGACTCCCAGGCTGGTGGCCATGGTGCCTGGGGCCTGGATGGAGCTCGGTGTGAACAGTCTTCTCTGAAGTGAATACGTCCCAAAGGACGGGTCTGGCTTCGTGTGCATGCCCTCACTCTGCCCATGGCACCTGGAGTTGCCAGCTGGGCCCCGGCCTCTGGCAGAGCTGCTGTTTTGCCCTGGGCCTGCCTGGGGGCCTTTCCTGGGGGCCTCCAGGCCACCAGCTGGTGGGCAGAAGGGCATGCGTTTCCTGGGTGAGCGTGGCTTTCTGCGACTCAAGTCGTGGAGATGAGTCTGGTTTGTCTGTGGGAAGCAGCATTTGTCCGGGTAACTGTGCTCTGGGTGTTGGCCACCAGCAGTAAGTCATTTATGGTCAGGAGCTGAGGTTCAATGTCGAGTCTGGCCCTGCTTGGCCTGTGGGGTTAAGGTTTACTGCTACTGGAGGAGGAGGAGGAGGAGGAGGAGGAGGAGGAGGAGGAGGAGGAGGAGGAGGAGGAGGAGGAGGGTCTTGGTTGTGTTTTGTGTAATGTAGTAAGACAGTCTCCCTGACCACCCTGCCTGCTGAAATGCTGACTGGATTTCCAGAGCCTACAAACTACACCACTCCCAGGAGGGCAACACGGGGTTAGCGATTGCAATGGAATCTTACTCCGGAATTTTGTGAGAGAGTCAGCCTAAGGGGGAAGTTGGGAAGGTTGATGGGAAGAAGGATTTCCCTATGTGTTTTTGATGGAATATGCCTTTTTAAATAAAGTTTTCCAAACTGGGGCCATTGAGGCCACGTGACCGTATTCCCATCCTTTGCACATGACGATTCTTGTTGCTGGTGTCCACTGTTCGACCCCCTGCTGACTGTTCTTCTAAGCTTGGATTGTTTGTGGATGATGCACTTAAAGCAATACTCAGGGGATGGAAAACAGGGAGGAGGGGGCACTGGCGGGACATTGCCAAAGGAAGTGTGTGACTTAAGGACCCTGCAAGACCTACAAGCATCCTGTGCGCCTTTGACTTTGGGGAGCTCACCCCCATTGCCCCAGCGAACCCCTAGTCACTCCTTAGTCCCTGAAACCAGCCTCTTCCACTACGCCCTTTGGGGACTATTTTGAACGAAGGTTAAGCATCTAACTGCCTCCCGCCCTGAAATAACTGTGCATCTGCTTTATAGAGAGATTCAATGGGAGCTCCAAATGTGCCTTGATTTCAGACCACTTAAGAGAAAAACAAAAATGAACTTCTAATGCAATGTGGTTGATGCCATTAGTGTTCTCTGGATGCCCCCCTTGTCCCTAACCTTTGGCTGCGAGGAGTAACAGCCCAAGAGATAAAATGGAGACATTTGCACAGGGAGCGCATTTTAGAGAGAAATGGGATGGTATTTTCAATGGGAAGGTGGAAGGTAGCTGTTAGAGATTTGGCGAAATAGGAATAGCAAAGGAGCCCTGACTGACAGTAGCTCCCATGTTATGGGCACCATGAGGGGTGTTGGACAGGCCAGGATCTGGTCTCCAAAGGCATCCCCCAGGCTCATGGGAACCAGAACGCTCCAGCGGGTGTCTGAAGTTAGCAGATGCTCAGCCAGGGGATGGGCCTGGGTTAGGAGCAGGTTCTCTTTAAAATCAGGTTTTCATGTACTGGCTGGCTTCTCTTTCTTTGTCTTTCTTTCTATTACTCTTCCCCCCTCACTCTGGGGGCCCCTCTCCCTGTCTCTTTTAGGCACTCATGTTTGTCTGCATTTTCACTCATGCTGTAGGCACACTGGCCTTGTTTGGGTGCAGATGGAGGAAATGGGATGTGGTGGGGCTTCCTGTCTAGCCCCAGCCCAGCCATGGCACGCAAAGGCCCTCCTGGACCAGCTCCTGCCATCTGTGCCCGCCCCTGGGCTGACGGTCTTCCTGACATCAGGAGAAGACCCTCCCAGTGAGTCCAGCCTTACAGGGTGGGGGTTAGAGGAACTTTAGTCTGCCTGACAACAGCCCACTGGCCATGGGCCTGCTTTAGGATGGGAAGCGGGCAGCAGGGGTATCAGAGCCTGCACAGGGGATGCTCCCGCCTCAGCAGGGGGACTCTGGCTCTTCTCAGGCCCTGATGCCCTGGAACAAGGAAGGGCCCCATGGTGGGTGGACCTTGGTGGAGTGGAAGCCCTTGAACTCTCCACACAGGCTCTGCATTTTGTACAGAGAAACAAGTAGGGATTTTAGAGTGTATTTTGTTTACGTAAAATTCTCATATAACCTGATTTCAGATTGCAGCAATCTAGTGGTTCAGGGTTATTTTTCTTTTTTGCTTTGTGTGTGTCTATGTGGGTCTCTTCTTTCTTTTTTTCTCCCTCCCTCCTTTCCTCTCTCCTTTCCTTCTTGTTTTTGTTCAGCACGTGACCAAATGACACAGAAAGAACCACAGCGAGGGAGGCCCTCAGCATCTCTGCTCTGCCTCAGAGCCACCCTGTCCACATCGCCCTGGGTGACAATGAGGGTGATGCTTGTAGTTTTCGTCTCAACCAGCAGAGGGCCTTCTGCTCTGATTTCCTTTTCTTCTGCTTTGTTCTCTCCAGTTCCACTTTTGGAGGAGATTTTTTAGTCCCCAAAGAGTGAATGCCTCAGCAGCGATTCCAGTGTGAGGAAACTTTTAAAGATGTTTTATCTCATCTAATTAGCGCTAACGATCCTTGTGGAGGTATTGGGAAACCTCTCACCTAACATGCCATCGACAGCCTGAAAAAAATTGCAGACAATTTGCAGTCTCCCACTCTTTCTGCCCTCCTGCTGATAGTATATGCATATTTTCAAAAGGGTGAGGTTACATAAAACAGAATGTGCAGTAATCATGGATAATAATCAAGGTTTGTTGAGCAGTCACTATTTGGTAAGGAGTATTCTAAATACTTTATATAATATCTCACCCATCATCCAACCTCATAATATTACCATTTAACCCTAATAAAAAGCCCTACCATGCAGGTGCTATTATTATCCCCATTTGCAGATGAGGAAACTGCGGTGTGGAAAATTGACATCATTTGATTAAGGTTGCGCAGCTAGGAAGTTTTGAAACCATAGTGTGTGGCATTAGTAATAATAATTTTTAATAAGATGATTATTCTGTCAACTACTGGCCAGTTATTGACAGAAACATTTTTTATA
This sequence comes from Myotis lucifugus, assembly GCF_000147115.1. Lineage (NCBI taxonomy): Eukaryota > Metazoa > Chordata > Mammalia > Chiroptera > Vespertilionidae > Myotis > Myotis lucifugus. The sequence continues at coordinate 741,827 of NW_005871273.1, read as the reverse complement.
CATGGTGACATTTAATTCTCACAACAACTCTCTGAACTAGACTTGATTATTCCCATTTTATTGATGAGAAAGCTGAGGCTCAGAGAGGGGAATTCACCTAAAATCACAGAAGGGGCAGTGGTGGGATGCTGACTCAGGACTTTGCTCCTTGACATTGTACAACAGCCTTCCCCAATGCATTCTTTCTCCTAATTCCACGCTGGTACTGAATCTCTCCCCCACTCATGTCAGTGTACACCTGTGTTGTTGAACTCTCTGTCTTCTTCCTCCCTGTGGACTGGGGGGCAGCTAGCTCTTGAAAAGCAGAGATCATGTAATGCTGTGAGCCCCGTGTGCTTCCGAATGTTCACTGAACAAATGAAAACGAACCCAAACTATCCCCAGCCTATATTCAATTTGTCTCCTTACCACATTTCTCCATCATTGGCTTTTAAAATACAGCTGTGGCCAATCAGCAGAGATTTATTGAGTGGTTCTTACATGAAGGCCACTGAGCTGGGGGTTGGGGTGTAAAACGGCATGTGGCGTGGGCTCCCAGCTGCAGGGCCTTGGGTCCAACTCAGAAGGCGGGCTGTGGGCAAGAGGCCATTGGCACCTGAGGCAGAATGCCCACTGACAAGTGCTTGGTACACGGTGGAGAAGAGTGCCCCCCCACCCCAGTGGGGCAGGACAGCTCTGATGATGGGCACACTGAGGAGGCAGTGAGAGCAGCAGAGCCAGAGGCCCAGCTGTGTGGGTGTCATTAATTAGAGACCTCCACTGCATGTCCCTGTGTTACTTGGCGATTTAGCTGAATGTGTTTCATGTGTTTATAGATTCCCCCAAATATTTCCCTGGGCTCATCTGGAGCGTGAATACTGGAGGCTGAGCTACACCCCTGTCCTCTTCCTAGACTTTAGGTTTTGCCACTGCATGGTGCTTTTTTTTGTGGGGGGAGGAGATGAGTGAATAAAACATCTGAGAAATGTACCAGGTTGAAGTTGAGCTTTGATGTAGCAGTTCCATGGAACAGCACAGAATCATGTGGTTTTGATACTTGAGAAAACTCACCCAGTCCCCTTTCAGATGTTGGAAGGCCTGGAGCTTTATTTCTATCCTGGAAACCACTGAGCATTGCATTTTTAGGCCGATGGAGTCTCTGTTCGTCTGTCCAGCTACTCCATGGCCTCTGGAAGCCGGAGTGATGCCTTCTTCAGGGTCACATCCCAATACCCAGCTCGCGGCATGGCCCCTGGTTTTTGCTAATAAAGTCTGAGGGACTGTCCTGCCTTGCTTTCTGATTCGTGAACACAGAAAACTCCTCCTTGCCACACGGCCTTTGCACTCACGGTGCCGCTGTTGGGAATGCCCCTCCTCCAGGTCTCCTTCCCATGGGCAGTTGTTTACCATCTTGGCCCTCGCTCACGTGGGACCCTCACTGAAGCCTTTCTGGACACTCACATGAAATAACTCACCACCACTGCCACCAGCCCTATATCGGCAGGTCATCCGGGATTATTTCTTTGGAGCAGTCATCCGTATCAGAAAGTGTTCCCTTTCATTTATTTGCTATGTGTTCATGATCTGTTTTCCCCAACTGGGCTGTAATTTCCTTGAGGGTAGGTACCTTCTCTGTCTTACTTACCCTCCACGATGTCTGGCATATAGAAGGTGCTCAGAAGAGAGGTGTTGTACGAATGAATGAAGGACTCAGTCTCTGAGATCCTGATCTTCTTCTGTTCGCCCTTCTCTGTCCTTTTCCCTTCGTTGTCTTGTGTTGGCCTTGCCCCGGCCTATTGCTGTCCAGGTTGTGCCGCTGTGCGAGGTGGCTCTTTTCTGCGAGGTGAGGCCGCTCTTGAGGACTTGAGTGACTGAGCTGCTGTCTCTCTGTCCAGGACACAGATGGGCTGTGTCAGTTGCCTGTTATTTCATCGCTGCACCCATGACACACGCCCTCTTTCTGCCAGATTGCTCCCCTAGCCAGCACCTTTGAAGCAATGCCACTCTCTGTTGATGTGGTCAACCTCAGGTGGACCTCAGGGAAATTAGCATTTTCAAGGTAAGAAGGAGCCCAGAAAAGCAGATCTCTGCCCATCCTTCTCTCTCTCTACTCGGGGAGTGGCTGGCAGCGGTTGTCTCGTGGTGTAACTATTGATCTGTTGTGTATGAGTTAGCTCATTCGGAAGAGCAGTGTCACTCAGGAAGCCTGTGCTGTCCTCACTGCCCTGCCCCCTCCGAAGATCCACCACCCGTTGCTCACCTCCGGGGCCTGCCAGGCATCCAGCCGGCGGACCAGGGCTCCAAAGAGCATGGACAGATGGGGCTGCAGAGGGAGGCTCCTGGAAGCACACTCAGTCTGTTGAAGGAGCCAAAACCTAAAATGGGAAAACGAAAAGCCCAACCAACCATGGGGCAGAAGGAGAACCCAGTTGCCAGTTGTCAAGGGAACCTAGAGAGGGGTGCAGAGGGACACCAGGCCTTCAGCACGCCTCACCTGCACGTAGTGGTGTTTTGCAGAAATGTTTCTTTTGCTTTTGGAAGGATTAAGAAGTCCAGGGAGTTCGGCCACCTGGCTTTACAGATAATGAGGCTTCTGGTAATGAGTCTCGCACAAGGATGTCTTTCTGAAAGGGCGAGAAGGAGCTGACACCCAGCCCACACTTAATCTAGGGTGAGCCCTAGTCTAGGCCACCGGCACCTGAAGGAAGCCCCTTTTCCCCACTAAGTGCAAAACGCATGACACTGACTGTGTTTCTGGGGCAATTAGCTAGTGTTGATTTTCATGCTCTCTCCTGACTGCTGGTTTTGCCTGATAGGAGGATCTGCCTTCCTAGGCCTTAGGCTTCGCCTCTGATTTTGTCTGGAGCAGCTCTGTTTACTAGGTGTCAGGTGCTGAGGGCGCCGCTGACAGGTCTTATTTAATCTTCATAGTTGCTCCATGAGGTGGATGCAATTGCTGTTCCCATTTTACAGATCAGGAAACCAAAACACAGAGGCAAAGAGAGGCATTTCCCAAATCACAGTCAGGTGGTGGCGGAGCCTGGGACGTCTGACTTCTAGGCTCATTTCTCTTTCTCTCTCTCTCTCTCTCTCTCTCTCTCTCTCTCTCTCTCTCTCTCACCAAAGGGATGTTTTCTTGCTATCACTTCTTCATTGCCAAGTTCTTCTCTTCCTAGAAAGGGAATTTGGTTTTTCCTTCTTGTCCTGGAGCACAAGAATGTATTTTCTAGAAGCACTTTAGGACTAGGGTGTGGGAGTATGTATGTGACACAGAGATGACCCGCTGGCCTCCAGGGGTCCCTTGTTGTCCGAGAACCCTAGAATCTCCATAGTTTGTTCAGAGTAAGACTTTCATTCCCAGTTCTTCCACCAACCTTTGCTTCAGATAGCAGCAATCTTGGACTCTCTCACGGAGAATTAATTCTTTCGCAGATGTTACCATGCATTTCTCTGGAATGGGACATTGAACAGATCCAGGTGGAAATGTGGCTCTATGACGAGTCTGCAAGCCAGGCTAGCTACCTGGATGCCCTGGTGTAGGGGGCAGAGTAGGTGGGGCCTTGACCTATCAATCTCCTTCTTTGTTGTGCTAGAAGTAGGATCATTGGCATCTCTCTTGGGGGAAATCTTGAAAAAAATGCCATTAATATTAATAGCATATTTATTCTAAGTACAGAGTCTCGATGGGTAAAGTATAACATTGTCCTTGCATTATCCGAGGTCAGTTTGCTTCCCCGAGAGCAGGTTGATGGGTTCCCACTCTGTGTAATAGGATACTGAAAATAAATAAATAATGCCACTAACATCACATAGATGGCCGAGTAAAACCATTTTTTTAGGAAATTAAAAAAAAACAAAACCTCATTGGGTTTAGGTTGTAATTTCAAATTGCCTGTGTGAGGCAAGAGAGAGGAGTTAGCAATAGGAAAGTTTAATGGAAACGCACTTGGTGGAGACAAAAATCTCTAACCAGCAAAGCGTTACTAACTCATATTCCATCAGGGGTGGTATGCCAGGAAGAAAACAGACTGTGAGGCAGGATTCCCAGAGCCCTGGTGTAAGTACTTACCGTGTGTGATCTTGGATGAAAACTTTTTAATCTCTCTGAGTAAAGGGGACAGTCATTCCCTACCACACATGGCTCTTTTGGGTTAAAATTAAATAAAGGACATAAAGCTTAGTGTGTAATTACAACTTACTTTTTCCATTCATACACACATATGCATGTATCCGTATACATGTTTATTCATGCATTTAGCAATTTTCATTAAAAGTACTGTACCTTAGCCCTAACTGGTTTGGCTCAGTGGATAGAGCGTCGGCCTGCAGACTCAAGGGTCCCAGGTTCGATTCCGGTCAAGGGCATGTACCTTGGTTGTGGGCACATCCCCAGTACGGGGTGTGCAGGAGGCAGCAGATCGATGTTTCTCTCTCATCAATGTTTCTAACTCTCTATCCCTCTCCCTTCCTCTCTGTAAAAAATCAATGGAATATATTAAAAATTACAAAAAAGTACTGTAGCCCTAGCTGGTTTGGCTCAGTGGATGGAGCATCAGCCTGTGGACTGAGAGGTCCTGGGTTTGATTCTGGTCAAGGGCACATGCCTGGGTTGCAGGCTCGATCTCCAGTGGGGGCATGAAGGAGGCAGCCGGTTAATGATTCTCTCTCATCATTGATGTTTCTCTCTCTCCCTCTCCCTTCCTCCCTGAAATCAATAGACATGTATTAAAAAATAAAATAAATAAAATAAAAAGTACTAACAATACATATTTTTTTAAAAAGTACTGTAGCTTAAGCATCCATGTAGCTACACCCACATACCGTCTCTTGCTTCTGAGAGATCTTGGCCAGAGAATGCCTCTCCACTTTCCTGGAATTATACTTTTCTGTGTTTCTCTTCCACATCTGTTTCTATTCTAGGTATCTTCTTCAGTTCAAATAATTTCTTGAGCTATTTTATTTCAGAGAGGGAGTGAGAAGACAGGCATTTCTTTATTTTTCATAACAAGATTGCTACATAGCAAGTTATGACAGTTCATGGCTCCGAAGATAAATTTCCTACCAGAACAAACCATCCAGAGGTTCTATGGAGCCAGGTTTTCTGAAACAAATAGGGGAGCCAGGAATTTATGTATAGATTTAGAATTTACTAGTATAGATCCTTTTCCTTGGAAGACTGATTTTTCCATGATAATTCCCTGGAGGTAAGGAAGCCATTGCTTGCAGGGGTTTAAGCCCTCACAGTGTTTAATGTTCTCTGATGGCATTTCCCCTTCATTCACATCTCCTGTTCACTGGGAGTGTAGCTCAGGACTTGCACGGAGATGGTAAAAGCAGGAAGGAAGACTGTCCGCATTTGGTAACTTTTCTCACATGCAAATCCGGGGCAAGACCAGTGTGTCTGGCATTAGCAGATGATCTCACAGCTCACTGATGGAACCACCGAAATAGTCTCACTTCAAGCCGATCCCATGAGTGTAAATTGGTTTAAATTATATTTAGCAGTCTCAGCCTCTCATGCTCTGTTTTCCCCAAATCTCATTGCTTCATGTGGTTAAGTTTGTTTGGGTTTATATGGATGCCTTTGGCCAGCTTGCTGTCATGTCGTTGTGAGATGTTTTCGCTTCAAAAGCTTTTGCGAGGGTTAGACTTGTCTTATAAAATGAACAATGAACTTTTGACTTAGTCTTGCAATATCGTTGATGGTTTTTGCCAAGAATAATATTTGTAACGAGAACAGCATCAACCGCTAGACTGGTGGAAAAATGACAAACCTGAAATTAACCCTCAGACAAAGCTTTGTTTGCCCCGTGGAGGCAAAGGAAGATGTAACTGTGAAAATAATTTGCTGATCTTGTCTGGCTTTCAGACAGTCGTGGTGTAGTGGATGCACGGAGAAGTGCTCTTGCCCTTAGAGTAATCATCTTTGGAGAAATTTACTCATCAGAAAAGCTGAATCTCAACAATTCTAAACAGTCGGAATCTATGAGGAAGAAAGAATATATGCAGACTATTTTTAATTTGCTGTAATTGTTCTACATGAGACCTAGAAAAAGCAACACTTTGGTGTTGTGGGTTGAATTGCATCACCCTTCCCCTCCCCCCTTCTCAGCCCGCCCTCCCCCCAAAAAAAACAATAAAAGAAAAAAGAAAAAAAAAGATATGTCTGAGTCTTAGCACCCAGGACGTCATAATATGACCTTATAAGGAAGTAGGGTCATTAAAGATGTAATTAGATATTTACGCTGAATCCATGTTAAAGTGGGGTGGGCCCCTAATCCAGTGTAACTGGTGGTGTCCTTGTAAGAAGATGACGATATGGAGACACACATGGGGAAAGGCCTTGTGACAACGAGGACTGGTAGGCGTTATGCGGCTGCTAGCCAAGGAATGCCAGGGATTGGAAGGAAGCACCGGAATCTAGCACCAGGCAAAGAAGGATTCTCTCCTCCAGGCTTCATAGGAAGCATGTCCTGCCAACACCTTCATTTCAGAGTTCTGGCTTTCAGAACCGTGAGGCAGGAGATGCCTATGTGTCCAGTTTGGGATGCACTTTTATAACAGCTCCAGGAAGCGGATATGTTTGGGTATTACTGTTTTCTTCAATAATCATGACATGTAAAGGGCCAATGAAGGCTGGTTAGACCGCCCTGTCACCCACCATGACACCAGCCACTGCAGTCCACAGAGGCAGCGTCGGAGCTGTGGATGCTCTCAGAGTGACTACTCCCATGCCAGTCCTGCCTTCCCAGCCTCTCCCTGGCAAGTCCAGACACACCTCGCTTTATTGCGCTCTGCTTTATTGCGCCTCACAGAGGTTGCTCATTTCACACATCGAAGGTAAGGCCCTCCACCAGCAGAAAGAGCACAGCTCACTGTATTGTGATGCTCGCTCTGCTGTGGTAGTTGGAACCAGACCTGCAATATCTCTGAGCTATGCCTGTGTCTAGGAGGCCGATCTGGCATAGGAATATAATGAGAATTGATTACCCTCTTTTTCCTAAGAGACCACAGGGACAAACCCTATTGAATCTTACTTTTCAGGTTATCGTAGCCACCTCAGAAGGCAAAGACCACCAGGCCATGTATCATTCTTTAGATTTGTATTAACCATGAAATCCTGTACATCCAAGATTCTTACCTGATTGCAAACCTCAATCCTCCAAACAATCCTACTCTCTGGTTCTTATGGCCTGTCATTGGCAAAATCCCTCTGTCCCAGTCTCTTGTCTTCCCTGAATGGTCCCAGCTTTTGTTTTCTCTCACTTCACACATTGCGGACAGATCACGAGAATTCTCGCTTCATATTACGCAGTGTTTTACAAAGTTATCATACTTTAAAAAGATATTAGCTTGTAAGAACATATAATAAATAACTTCAAAGTGCAATGGTATTTAATTTTAAAGGGTGCCTTTAACATATATATATATATATATATATATATATATATATATATATATATAATGTTTTTTTTTTTGTACTCATTCAATAGAAACTTACCTGGCCATTGGGTAAAGCTAGCAATAAAACTACTTCAATGTGTTAAGCTGAAACTTGGCCACTTCTTGGGTTATTTCCATACCTATATTCTGCTGTCCACCAGGCCTGAAAGTTTGGTAGGTGCTCTGCCTGGTGCTCTGTGATGGCTGGACAATTCTTTTTCTATCTTTCTCAAAATCCCCAGTTTCACTGGAGCACACCCATATTACCCAGAACCCCTTTCTGGCTGTAGTCCTCGCCTCTCTCTCTCCTGACCAGTCTCTGTCACTCGGAGCTCCAGGCTGCACAGCCTATTGTTAATCTGCAGATCAATGTATGACTCAGACATCTCAAACCAGAGGCCTCCCAGCTCTTTTTTTAAAAAAATGATTTTTAAATCCTCACTCCAGGATATTTTTCCATTGATTTATAGAGAGAGTGGAAGAGAAAGGGAAAGACAGAGAGAAATGTTGATGTGAGAGAAACGCGTTGATTGGTTGCCTTCTGCACGCACCCTGACCTAGGCCCGGGTCAGCAACCGAGGTATCTGCCCTTGACTGGAATAGAACCTGGCACCTCGGTCTGCAGGCTTATGCTCTATCCACTGAGCAACACCGGCTAGGGCACAGCCAGTACTCTTGATACCAGCCCCCATGGGAGCCATCACCAGCCACCACCAATGTATTTTCTCTTGCTCTGTCCCTGTCTTAAAAATGGGCACCACCATTCATGCCCCAGACGTAATAGACACATTTTTTCTTTCTGTCCTTATGGTACATGGAATTCATCAGTAAATCATGTTTGTCTTTACTTTTTAAGATACCTCCTGAATCAGACCACTTTTAACCATCTCAGATCCCACCTCTGTAGTCTATGCTGCCATCAACTCTCTCCTGCACTATGCCAGTAGCATCTCATCTGGTCCTTTTTCTTCCACTTCTGCTCTACCAGAGTCTATCCTCCGACTAGTAGGCTGAGTTCTCACTTAAGAACATAAATCATCCCTGGCCTGTGTTTCTCAGTGGTTAAATCATCTGCCCATGCACCAAAGGGTCATGGGTTTGATTCCCAATAAAGGGCATGAACCTGGATTGCCAGCTTGATCCAAGGCCCCAGTTGGGGCATGTGTGAGAGGCAACCCATTAATGCGTCTCTTGTCACATTGATGTCTCTCTCTCTCTTTCTCTCTCACTATCTCTCTGTCTTTTCCCTCCCTTCCATCCTCCCTTCCACTTTCGCTAAAAGTCAATGGGAAAAAAATATCCTTGGGTGAGGATTAACAACAACAAAAAATAAAACAAAGAACATAAGTCAAATCACATCCCTGTCTCTTCAAAACCCTACAGTGGCTTCTAGTTATATTTTGAATGGAATGCAAACATTCACTGGGATAAAAGACTTTTTATTACCTGGTGCCTGCCTACCTTTGGTCATCGTCCCGCCCTACTCACAAGGAGGCAGCTCTCTGAACTTCCCTGTTGTTTCTTGTACCTGCCAAGTCCACATTTGCCTGAGGGCATGCTCTTTCCTCTTCCAGGACCCACCACAATGTTGACCCCCTTATGACATTCGTGGTGTCTCTGTTGGAATACCCCGTTCTCAAAGAAGGCTTTCTAGACCTGCGATTGGATATAGCCATGCCCACCGGCGTCACTCTGTCCCTTAGCTCGCTTTAATTTTCTTCAAGCCCTCAGCATTCAGAAAACGCTGTTCTTTCTCTCCCACTTCTCACCTCTCCACAAAATGTAAGAGCTGCTGGGCCAGGGACTTTATTGCCCTCATTTATAGCGGTGAAATTATTGCCTGGAACATGGGATACAGTAAGTAATATTTGCTGAGTGAATGAAAAGTTTATTAGGAATAATAGCAAGCTGTTCACAGTGAATATTATTTATTTTTTTTTATTAGAAGCCAGACTCAGGCCTATCTCTGTCTTGGCATGAGTTTGGGTGTTCTGAACAGCGCTCGGCCAGGGTGTATGTGACTGAGCATTGGTTTTGTCTTCTAGAACAGTGAGGGGAATGGGACACCGAGGTGCGGCCATTGGGACAGGATGACACACTTAATAAAATCTGCACCTGTGGAATCTGAGAGACCTTTAAATCTCCACTTTCTCAAGAAGTCTATAGAAAATCTAATAAACACTTGAAAATAAGGATTCATTTCCAGCCTAAGGCCTATGAAACTGGGGGGAGGGAAGGGAGGAAGGCACAGCCAGGCAGAAATCAGGCTGTGAGCCTGAGATGTATCATGTTATTCAACGTCTGTGCTTTTATTGTAAACTTTTTTTATTACAGGAATTTTACTTTACGGCTGTAAACCAGAGTGATTAAAGGGAGGGTTTAGAACCAGACCGCTCCCTGGGTTCAAATCCTGGTTCAGCCACCTCTCCGGTGTGTGACCTTTGGCACATGGATTAACCTCCCTGGCCCTCCGTTTTGTCACTGTTGAAGGGAACTAGTGATGGGAATACCGAGCCAGGAGTGAAATATGAAGTGTTTAGGACAGGGCCTGCCGCTCATTGTGTGTGAGCTGTGCACTGCTGGGGAGGAACCAGGCGTGCGCTGTGTCTGCTGTGGGCAGGTCGCACTGCTTGAACCTTATGCTCCTGGGAGCCCTGTGGACAGGTACCCAGGGCTGGAGGCGGGGCCAACATTGGTTCACATCCTGCAGCTCTACACCCTCTCTGTGGAGGAGTGATTCTGAAAAATATTGGCAAGTGTCACTGTTTTTGGAACGTGAGTCGTGGCCTAGGGCTAGGGTGACCTGTGCTTTAGTCCTGGTTCTGAGGTCACCACGGGTGCTAGGACAATTAGCTTGTCCAGCCTCAGTTTCCTTGTTTCTAAACTGAGAAGGCGGGGCATGAGCTGCACTGTGCTGTTCGGTTCTTCACACTTGAAGGAGAGGTTCTTAGCCGTTTAAAAAGACTTGTTTATTCTCTTCCCTGGGCGCAAAGCTCCATTGCAGTTCCCAGCCTCTTTTGAATGTAGGCATGGTCACATGATGCAGTTCTACCCACAGGAGTGTGAGTGAAAGTTAGATGTGGATGGGCCCATAAAACGCTCCCAGATGAAATACTTCATGCTTTTCTCCTTAGCCATCTGGATGCTGATGTCCAAATTTACCTTGGAAACCCGCGTCCTATTTGGCAGATGCTCCTGCAGCCAGGTTGTGAGATGCCTGCACAGAGCCGGCTTCCGCCCCACCCTGCAGGCTGATCCAGAACCTCCCGTGCTGGAATCCTGCACAAAGGAGAAATACACTTCCCTAGTGACAGGCTGCCGAGATCTGGGAGTTCATTATTTTACAACTAGAGTCCTGGTGCAGGAAATTCGTGCACGGGGGCGGGGTGTCCCTCAGCCCTACCTGTACCCTCTTTCAATCCAGGACCCCTCGGATAGGGTCCCTAAGCCTGGCTGGTGATCAGGGTCTATTGGGGCTTTCCTTCCCCCAGCTGCTGGCAGCTGGTCCCGCCCCCATCGCTGTCACTGCCACTGCCATTGCCACTGCCACTGCCACTGCCTGCCATCTGTGCTGTGCTGCTCTCCTCCCCCGCCACCGGTCGTCTCCCTCTGCAGGCGACAGGGGTGGGGTGCGATCATTTGGCTGGCCTGGGCCTCCCTCTGCAGGGTGATTGTGGACCCTCCCCCCATCGATCACCCCACTAGCCAGTGGCCTGGGCCTCCCTTTGCGGTGCGATCATGGGCGATGGTGGGGCTCCCCGACCAATCACTTTGCACCCACCTTGGCTGGCCTGGCGCCAGTATGTGTCATAGTGTGGTTGTCCAGAAGGTTGTCCGGACAGTGGTTCTGCTGTTCAGTCGTTCACTCGATTTGCATATTACTCTTTTATTATTATAGATAGCTAGCCTTCACCTACGGGATTCACCGCCACTATTATCATTCATATTTTCTAATTTCAGCTGCATGAAAATACACAGATGCATGTCTAAAATCCACACGTAAGCACTCATTAATATTTCTTGGCAAGCCTTTGGGTGACTTTTGCATGGGGCTGAATGTGAGACTGTGGCCTTTTCAAACTGAAGCCTTAAGGGTTTGCTTTTCGTTTGCTTGGCTCTTTGCTCTCAGAACCAAGTGAACCGTCTGCCTTCCTTTAGTCAGGAGAAAACCAGGGACAAAGGACAGTCTTACTTCCACGTGAATGTGCAGGTGCCCTCAGTGGAGCCAGTGCAGACACTGCAATTAGTGCAAACACCTCTTATTGCTTATTCATGGCTGGAGGTTTGTGATTTAGTGTCACCTTCTGTGCCAGAGATATTCTAGCATTTTTGTGTTTGACCTGACACCCAGTAAAGAGACAGATGGGATGATTTGCGGGTTTGCACTTAAAAATGTTGAAAAGAAAGGAGGGAAAACCATTGTCAGAGGTCAGGTGCGAGAAGAGCAGCCAGTGGTGAGGTGGTCCCATGTGCATCTGCTAAAGGGGAAAGGATGCTGTGGACAAGGAAGCGGGGGAGGCAGTGTGCGTGGGACATGCAAGGACCACAGGCAGTACAGAGACGTGGAAGTTCAGTGGGCAGTGGAGTCAGGGACCTGTCTCATTCTCATTGTCATCTCAGTGTGCCCTGGATGACTGGGCCCCTGCTAGGAGCTAATGCCATCCTGAAGGTGCACGGAGGAGCTCTCCTGTGCCACCTCAGCACTCCTTACTGTCCATCTTGGACATGCCAGGCACTGGTCTAGACACTGAGTCCACCTCCTCACAGAGCGAGGAGTGAAGGGAGACTGGGCTGTAGCCCCACACATTGGAAAACAGCATCCTCTCCCTGCATGCACCTCGTCCAGGCCAGTCAGGAACAGCTTCCCTTCCTCCAGTCTGACAGTCAGTCACTAGGGCTTCTGGTTGGATAGAGAAAACTGTGCTGCTGCTTCTTAAAAAAATATATATATATATATTGATTTCAGAGAGGAAGGGAGAAGGAGAGAGATAGAAATGTCAATGATGAGAGAATCATTGATCAGCTGCCTCCTGTGTGCCCCAACTGGGGATCCAGTGCGAAACCCAGGCATGTGCCCTTGACTGGAATCGAACCCAGGACCCTTCAGTTCGCAGGCTGACGTTCTATCCACTGAGCCAAACCAGCCAGGGGGGAAGCTGTGCTTCTTCACCTCCCTCCATCAGCACCCATGAGCAGCACACGCCTGCACAGGTGTACCCAGCAGGCCCAGCTGTCCATCAGCATGGGAACAGTCAAAGCATTGTGCCAGAAAGTACACTGTGGGTAAGGGACAGAGTAACCCGGGTACAGCGAGAGGGCGTTTGAAAGGTGGTCAGGAGCAGAGCATGGCAGCAGGGGAGAGCCCTGCAGGGCCAGCGGGAAAAACGTCCAAAACAGAGGAAGCAGCAGCTCCATGACCTGTTAAAAGAGGAGCAGGTCAGGAAGGGGGCAATCTCCAAACTGGAGAAGGGTAAGGAGTGAAAAAAAGACAGGTTTAGGGCCTTGAGTGACTGTGAGAACTAGGATAGCATCCAAGTGAAGGAACAAGTGATGAGGGCGGCACAAAGGCTAGGCGATGAGAAATAGATTTAAAATTCCCACAGAAACAAACACAACACCTGCACGGGTTTTATTTGCTGTGGAGGATGCCTGGCGGTTTCCATGGGGACGCTCTCCAGGCTGGTCCAGCTTCCTAGTGGCAGCCAGTGCTGGGGCCCGGCCCCCTCCGCACACACGCCTAGCCACGTGGGTCTGGTGTTTCCTAACTGAAATGCCATCCGTCTTTGGTCTGTTATTCTTTGTCATTTTTATTTATCACACCTGAAAGTTATAAATATTTAAGATCTGAATACTGTCCAATTTGACGTGTTACCTGTTGTCATCTCCAGGATATTACATTGTGAAATTAGGCCGGCCTTTTTACGATCGTGTGTGGATGTGTGTGGATGTATAAGCAGATGCATATTTGGAATTAATGGGCCCATAGAAATCAGAGATGGATTAGGCCTAATGAGCTGTTCAGAAGAATTATTTAGCACATATTTCATATCTCTATTCAGTAATCAAACCTACACACTGTGTATGCTAAGGAGGCGAGCTGTTACCTTTTCCCCCCACTCCCTGAATTATTTCCATTTGTGCCTGAAAACTTAACATTTCACCCCGAAAGCATTTCGCACCAACCTTATTAAGCATTCGGTTTGACATTTCCCTGCCCTTAGGGTTATATGCGGTCTTGAAAAAATAGTTGCTTGGATTGTTTCCATTAATATATAGTTAGTAATTGATGTCAGGCTCCAAGGACCCCACTGGGATGCTGGGCTGGCTCTGACCAGGGGCTGCGGGTCAGTAGACACTAAGTCCTGCCCCTCCCCCTTCCCTTCCAGTCCCTTGGAGAGTTGGCCTAGATGAGAGGCATATTTACATATATTTTTTGAATTTTCTGAGAGCAGAAGAGTTCCCTCTGCCTCCTGTTTTCACCTAAGGGTACTTCTGTTAGAGCTAGTGACCTTTCTGCTGGGAGACCAGGATCTGGTTTTACACTCTCTGTTCCTATTATTCCTTCAAGCGCACATTTTGACAGACCTTCAAATCCTATTCACAACGTGGTTTTCTCTACGAACACAGAGGAAGAGGGAATAAAAGGTGGGATACTCAATAAGATGGAATTTGACCCAGAGAAGGAATGACTTTTTGAAGCTGTAACAGAGCCATGAAATGATGGAACTTAAAGGAAGACCCAAAGATGGGCTGCTACATCGCCAGCTCCCAATAGTCCAGTCCCTACCCTGTGAATTTTCTTTACAATGCGGTTAGCTGCTGTACAGAAATATAGATCCTAAACCTGTGTACTCACCTATTGTCAGTCTTACACAAAACATGCTAATTTAAGAATGTATTCAGTATGGTGGAAAAAAGACTCTGAAGTTGGGACCAAGTTGAGCTGGAACTTGATCTATAGAATTAACTTCTGTGAGCCTTTATTTTCTTATCTGTGAAATGGGGCTAAATGGTACCTTAATAGCTACCTGACAGTTATTGTAAGAATGAGGTATAATAATAAAAACAAAACACTGTATCACTAGCAGCATTTAATGGGGACCTATTATTCTTTGATAAATGCTTTACCTGGATCATCTCATTAAATCACAATTATTTATAATAATTATATAAGATGACATGTAAAAGCTCATGAGTTGTGCCAGGCATATATTAGGCATCAAATGTGTTATTTTCTATTAATAATACATTAAATTAACATGAATGAAGTTGAAACTATCATGGAGAGAAGATGGGGGAAGATGGGTTCTCTCACCCACATTCTAGCTCTTGCAGAATTTGCAGACACAGACTTCTGTGGTCTTACTCCTGTGTTTTATGCCGCTGCAGAGATACCCTTCACATGTTCCTATACAGCATCCTCTGGGCTTACTTAGCCTGGTTGCTTTTCCATCCTTTCCCTCCTCGTCTTTCTTTCTTTCTCTCCTCTCTCCCAGACACAAGTTCAGATTTATGCTTCAGAAAGCATAAATCTCACTCCTTCTTTATTCCTTCCAATTGGAACAAAGCTCTTATTACTCTACTAGAAGCCCAGTGCACAAAATTCATGCACAGGTAGGATCTCTAGTCCTGCCAGCGATCAGGGCTGATTGGGACCTTCTGGCTGCCAGCCGGGGCCTTTCTTCTGGCTGCCGGCTGGGCCTCCCTTCCCTGGTTGCGGGCTGCTGGCCGGGGCCTCCCTTCCCCGGCTGCCAACTGCTAGCCAGGGCCTTCCTTTGTTCTGCGTCGCCCCCTGGTGGTCTTAGCAAGTGATAGAACTCCCAGTCTCCCAGTCGAACTCCTGCGGGGGACACTTTGCATATTAGCCTTTTACATATATATTGATATTTCTATAGTTTATTGTTTACAACCACTCACTCATTTATTAAACAAATAATTATTCAACTCCTAGTAAGTGCTAGACACTGTTCTAGACCCAGGGACATGAGAAGGCAGTGAACTAAGAAGCTGTCTAACGTAATGTCAGGTGTTTTGCATGCTCTAAAGCAGAGGTCCTCAAACTTTTTAAACAGGGGGCCAGTTCACTGTCCCTCAGACATTCCACACATGCACACCATGGGCCCAGGACGAGTCGGCTGCTAAGCAGGACAGGCAGCAGCGGCAAAAACACCCGGCGGGCCGGATAAATGTTTTCAGCGGGCCGCAGGTGGCCCGCAGGCCGTAGTTTGAGGACCCCTGCTCTAAAGAGATGCAAGCAGGTAGGGTAGTGGAAAATGAAGAGTAGGCATCATTTTAGACACTTTTTAGGAGACATCTGTCTGAGGCGGGTCCTTTCACTGAGGTCTGATGAGTGAGAGAGTGAGCAGCTGGAGATCTGGGGGAGGATGTTTCAGACAGGAGCATAGCAAATGCAAAGATGGAGAGGTGGGTGCATCCTTGGCTACCGATGTGGAGGGAGGTGGAAACCTGGGCCAGGCTACTTGGCCACAGTGTTATAGTGAATGCTTTGGATTTTATTCTTAGTATTATGGAAACCACTAGAGCAATCTGATAATTTTGGCTGCTGTATATTAATATTTTTGTTCATTTTTCAGTATCCTATTATTATTTTTACATCTTACCTGTGTTCCACTTTAAGTTCTCTAAAAGCAAAGACCATATTTGACTTGTATCTTTGTATCGTTGATGAGACAGAGACATCCAGCTGGCTCAGGGAACCTCCTCTGAGCTCCCACAATTCCCTAGCCACCTCCTCTTATCAGCACTTACAATAATAGATGGAGAATCTCTCTCTCTCTCGGTTAGGCTCACACTGATGCACAAAGTAGGAGGCCACTTGCGGCTGTTGCATTGTGGGGGTTTCCCTGAGGGGTCATGAAAATCTCCTGGAGTGCAAGCCATTGACTTCCCCAAGTGAATGGACAGTGCGCCACCCCTAGACTTTCAATGTCATGGCTGGCAGAGGCTCAGCTACATGGCAGGCCCTTTTGCTCCTGGTCTTAGGAAGGTTGAAATTGATGAAATGTCCTGAAAGCATGACTTGCAATACATGGTTCAGCAGAGAGATTGTAAACTGTTATTCTATTCTTATCTTATTATTTCATTGAGAAATTTTAATTTACTCTAACAAAGTAAATAGTTACTGTTTAGTTCACTTTGTGAGTGTTGCCTTGGATATTGCTGGGTTGTTTGTTAACCGTACAATGTGAATTGATGGTCCTTTTGGTCTATATTTCATAATAATTACTGCTGAGTTGCAAGGACAATATTAATTAAACATACTCCTATTTTTAAGGGAGATATTTACATATAACTCCTGCAAACACATTTAGAAATTTTCAATTAATTCTTTATTTTTATCAGCAAATTCATTCCTACTAGAAAGTGGGAATGGGTGGGAGAGGTGTGATGAGGCTATTGTTCCAGCAGATGGGCAGCGATGAGGAATGTGTATTACTTGTTGCCCAGTGATTGGTCCTCTCTCTCTATGTTCGCTTTTGACTTGCTGGCCTCTCCCACTAGGCCTGATTCCTGGTAGGCACTCAGTAAATGTTTAATGAAATGTTCACTTGTGTAGCACAATATTCTGCGTAGGCTAGGAGCCAAATATATATTATTTTTCTTTTGATGATAATATATTTTATACATCAATGTGCATATGACATGTCTATGTATAAAAATATAATAAATTGATCACCTCCATGACTTCCACCCACTCTAAGAAATAGAACCTCTGATGTTCCCACCTTATTTTATAACTTGTCTCTTCTGAGGATCTGACCACTGCCCTGAACTATTTTTATCATTTCCTTCTTTTCTTTAGGGTTTTACCAAATATATACATGTTCTCAAACCATATGTTATCTATTTTTTATTTTTCTTTATATAAAAATAAATTTATTTATTATGCAGTACATTTTTTTTCATTTTATTTTATAGTAATTTGAAATTAATACCACCCTGAACATGAATAAAGGCAGAATTCTGCCTAAGTCATTTCAGGTAATTAACTGGTCTACAACTCATCAATCAAAACGGTTCAATACCTGTGAATGTGAGTGTGCATGTGTGTGTGCCTGCCTGCATGTGTGTGCATAAACACCTGCTAAAAACAGTAAACACAGAAGAGTCTTAAACCAAAATAGTAACACTCACGTATTTTCTGGGTAGTGGTATAAGTGGCTTTGACTTTCTTCTTGTATTTTCTATAATTATTAAATTAAAAAAATTAAGTTTTCATCTTCTAAAATCAGAATGAGGTCAACATTATAAAAAATAATAAAAGTAAAAATATTTGGTTGCCTGGAACCCATCCTGCTCGGTCTGAGTTATGGGGCTGTTGGCACCCACGCTGCTACACGTGGGCCCTTGTGCTGAGCACCAGAGATAAATAAGCCACAGTTCCTGCCCTCTGAAGCCTCCAGCCTGGTGGGAGAAGTAAGCAGGACCCCAGAAAGAGGTACAAAAGGATGCTTCTGAGGTCTGGGAGGTCACTTGTAATCTGGGATGTGGGAGGATCACTGAAGGGCCACTCTAGCAGGGGCGGGGGCGGGGAGAAGAAAGCAGGATGGGGCTGGAGTGTGTGAGGGAAAGGCCAGAATAGGACATTTCTGTGGAGCAGCAGGAGCCCAGGACCTGAAGCTGGCCGGGTCCTGGAGGGAGAGAGGGTAGCAGGGCTCTGGGCCTCCTGGGCTGGTCCCTCCCCGGTGGCCACACTTCAGGCCATCTCCAGTGGGAGCCTAAAGCAGTCGGGTCTGTCTGTATAGACGGGTGAGTGAATGTTTGCGTTCGACTTGATTCAGCAACTATTGTTTGCCAGCCGTGTGCCAGGCACTGTTCTAGGCACTGCGAACGACAGCGGTGAGCAAAACATTACAACCCCAGGCCTCATGGAACTTCCCTTCCAGCAGAATAAGACAGTGAACAAAATTACATTACATATGGGGTAGATCACCTGGTGATAACGCTGTGGAGAAGAATGAAGAGTGTGCGGAGGTGGAAAAGAAGGCTGAGGCTACAGCTTCCAATAGTGTATCCAGACAAGGCCTGATCAGTTTCCCTTTGCTTATCTGTGCGTTTCGAAGGATTTAAAACAAAATGATTTATTTTTTATTGATTTTTAGAGAGAGGAAGGGTGAGAGAGAGATTGAAACTTCAATTGGTTGCCTCCCACATGCACCCCAACCTGGGATTCAACCTGCAACCTGGGTATGTGACTCAAATCTGCCTCCTCTTGGGGCATGGGCGATGCTTTAACTTACTGAGCCACAGCGTTCAGGGCTTCTCTGTGTATTTTAAATTGTCAACCAAACAGGCATCGCATTATTGTGACATAGGAAGAGACACATTAGAAAAGAATTAAAGATAACAGTTTAAGGCAATGTCTCTTTGTTTCAACATGTGAGGAAAAGCGATTGTACAGCGGTATCAGAAATATGTTTTTGTGTCTGAAACGCTCCCAGCCAGAATGTTGATCTCTATCACCCAAACGCTTTCCCTCTATCTTAATTGCCCTTGTCAGAAAGAAAGAACTGGAAGCCGTGGGCCCAGCTCTCTCATGAGCAAGCTGTCTCTGACCAGCAGACGAGGGATAGGGAGATGGTGCTGATTATGCATGGCTTCATGAACCCAGGCCTCTCATCGCTGGGCTGTGGGAGGACAGGCCTGAGTCCCACTCTGCCCTCAGGAGGTTTTCTAGAAGGCTCTGTGGCTCTGAGTCTGAGCTGGTGCAGGCACAGGGCCTGAGAGCAGCCATCCTCAGGATGACTCTTAGCCAAAGGGCCTTTGGAATTAGACAGCGTGGAGCTGGTTAACTGCCCGGACACCCAAAGCCTCTTCAAAGCAGTGGCCGGTGCATGAGGCACACGTCACGAACACCCCCATAACCAGCAAAGAGTGGAATTGATCAGCAGATAGGGGAGCCGCACCAGGGCTGTGAGCACCCGCTAGATCAAGAAATGTCAGCTTCTCTCTCAGCTTCTCCTCCACGGCGCCAACTGTCAGCAATTTAACCAACATTTTGTAAATAAATGTGGCACTCGGACAGCTGTCAGCGTGCCTGCTATAAACACGCCTTTGTCACCGGGAGCTGGCAGTGCCACGGGTTCTCCTGCACCGTGGCCCGCACTGCCAGCTGGCTCCTGGGCCCGGGACTGTCAGGGACACGCAGAGACCCCTGGCGGGGAGGCCCAGGCCCCCAGGCCCCTTGCAGGCCCCACCCTTACACGCAGACCCGCAGGCTCACATGTCGGTTACTCGTGGCCAGGTTGTGAGGCCTTGCATCTTCATGCCTGTTCAGTTGCCCAGGTTGAAACCAAGGCTGCTGTTTTCCAGGCAGCGTGGTGTTTGTTAGGGATTCCACAGCCCTGATCCTTTCATTGCCCCAGCGGATTGGCTCTTCCTAAGTAAGACATTTATTTATCTAGGTCAGGAGACTAAGCCGGCTGTTTTCTACCCTGGATGCCGGATGATGATTTAATGGGATGTGGCCAGATTCTCTCCCCGCGTTGGTTTCCTCCGGTGCATAAGACAAATGGCTCTGGACTGTGCGTTCACTCTCCCAGGTTGAACCCCAGGGTTCTATTAAGTTAGTGCTTTTGTGCACCCCGTTTTCCTCGGGGACTCTCTCGCAAGGATTCTTGACCTGAACCCCAGCAAAAGCAGAGGGAGAGGGGGATCTGTCTCAATAGAAGTGTCCCGAGGGCAGTGCCTTGGGGTTATTGTGATATATGGAGTCTAGCTCAGTGAGAAAGAGGGCGTACTGGGTCATTAAGTAGCCAGAAATAGATTTAGTTACAATAAAAATTCTAGCGAACTTTGACTGAACTCTTTCTGTTGGCCATGTTCTTTTCCTAAGTGCTCTTTGTAATATCTCATCTAATGAGGGCCTGAAGTACAGAGACTTTGAGGAACCTACTCAAGGCCTGATGCCTGAAGCATGTCAGAGGGGGGGGCATGATTGCAGACAGCCAGTTCCAGGCCTGTTCTCGTGGCAACCGCACTACACGTCCCTCTGGCAGCTACCACGTGTGCTGGGTATGGAATTACCAGTTGTCAAGCAGTTAGGGCACAATAAAGTTAACCCACACTAAAAACGAAGTAACCGACTGGCTTTGGTTTTCTTCCCCCGGTGAATGAGAAGGCTTTTTATAGTATTGTGGCAGCCCATCAGGAATATTATCCCCGCGAGGCTCTCCCTGAGACTACAGGAGCGCAATGAAGAGAATGGACTCGCGTGTTAGCTCGGAAATTTACTTAACACCCCTGGTAAAGTGAGAATAGCAATTCATAGAAACTACCACGTGCAGGATGTTTTCAGGATTAGATAAAATAATTAATGGGAAGTACTTGGCAGTACCTGGTGCAGAGTAAATATTTATTCCCTCATGGTTATTTGCATGCACACCATGTGCCTTGGGTTCTGCGGTGAATGAGAGTGGCAGAATGTGCTCCCGGAGCGTATATTCTTGCGAGTGGAGATGTGCACCAACACAGAGACCTAAACAAATATGGCCCATTCAGTGCAGTGTGGTGACCCCGGTCACCTGAGTGGCTGCTGACGACTTGTGGGTTAGTGACAGGCTCTCAGAGAGGAAGAGGCATTTGAGTTGAGATCTAAATGGAGAAAAGAGCCCTAACCGGTTTGGCTCAGTGGATAGAGCATCGGCCTGCGGACTCAAGGGTCCCGGGTTCGATTCCGGCCAAGGGCATGTACCTTGGTTGCGGGCACATACCCAGTAGGGAGTGTGCAGGAGGCAGCTGATCGATGTTTCTCTCTCTCATTGATGTTTCTAACTCTCTATCCGTCCCCCTTCCTCTCTGTAAAAAATCAATAGAAAAAATGGAAATAAGAGGCAGGGATTAAAGCCCTGAGGCCTGGGGACAAGCTTCATGTGTAGGAGGAAGAAGGAAGAGACCATTGTGTGTGAAGCAGAGTAGACAACGGGAAGAGGGATGCCGGAGGAGGTGGGAGAGGTCAGAGGGGCCAGGCTCTGGGAACCAGCAATGGACTTGGATCTCATGTCATTATAAGAGGGAGCCACCAGAGTATTCTGAATAGAGGCGTGCCCTGGGCTGCAACGGGATGGTATTGGCTGGCAGTTTTGGGGAATGGTTTATAATGCCAAGAAGTTGAAACTTTGCTACTGAGAGAGGTCATGCAACTCTAGGTGAGAGGTGAAAGTGGATTTGGCAATGGTGGAGGTAGTCAAGATTGAGAGATGCTTTCAAATACCTTACCTCATTAACCAGACTGAGCTGATGGAGCTAAGAGAAGGGCGTTGGTGATTGCAATACATGTGCTCTGTGCATTTCGAAATAACAGAGCACTGTTGGTTTTGCTGGAGTGCCATTGTTGCGGTATTTACATAATGAATTATTTATGTCTTGAAATGTACTCAGAATTACTCTCCACATTGCCACTTTGAGGCAAAGTGGCATCTTCTGATTTAGAACGCATCCCTACCCACCTCCCCAACTTAGAACACATTTAGGGGTACCTGTTTGTAGTTTTAATTTCTTTCCCTCTCTTACTTATGAGATTGAGATAGATTTTTCTTGTTTATTATTCATAAAAATGCCCCCAAGAGTCAGTTTGTGCCCCAGCTCATATCTAAAGTTTCCTGGAATTATTTTGGAATTAGAGAGTGTGAGTGTGTGTGTGTGTGTGTGTGTGTGTGCGCGCGCGCGCGTGCATGCGGCTGGCTACATATAATTAAATAGAAGGAGGGTGTGATCTGGGATTTGGTGAGGAGAGGAAAGAGGGTAGAGGGCCCCCTAGTCTTGTTAGCTGTAGATTTTCATTCCAAAATGACAGAGGAATCTCAGTCCTATATTCAAGCCCTGGCTCACATAGAATAAAGAACAAAGCCTGCAAATGAAGACAGTGACACATGGCACTTTTTAATAAAATCCTGACATTCACTCTCATTAATACCGATATTTTGTTCTTATGTAAGATCAGCATTAACGTACCAGGATTGTAATTTTGCTCAGGTATTGCAATAACTAGGAGTGATAAAAAATGAGAAATCAAGGAATTTGCAGCTATATATGCATATATAATACATATTCTTAAATATCTCATTAACTCCTACGAGAATCAATATAAAAATTGATGTTCAGAATGATGAACGTGAGATATCAACATTTTAAAACATATTAAATTACATTCAGCATACTCAGTCTCCAAAGGCATTGAAGTGAGCCATATATTTTCAGCAATTTGTCATCAAAATTGGTTAAAATTAAGATGATAATTCCTCTGCATGTAAAATTAAACTTCAGTTTGTGTCAACATTCATTTATGGGATGCTTTGTATTCTTCTATATAATACCAGAAAATGGAGTTACCCCTGGAAAATACGTGTTTCTTTTTTATGTTAGGTTTTAAGTGTCTTTTAAGAAAGTACTGTTTCCTAGGTTTTTTTTTTTAATCAAGCCTTGGATATAGTTAAATGCTGAGTTATCAAGCCACTGGCCGAAGGAAACTGTTGCTCACCATCAGCCACTGCTCTGGCAAGAAGACCCCACCTAACCCTACGATCCATCAATGAATAGAACCGAGGAGCAGGTAGCTCTTAGACAAAATTAATACCACGAGTCACCAGTCACTTATTATGTACCAGATAGTATTCCAAGTATTTCTGTCTGTCACATAACCACCTATGACGTAGACTCTACTAATATTCCCACTTTACATTAAGGAAACTGAGGCCCCAATGAGTTAAATAACATGACCAAAAACACATGACTAGTAAGTAATGGGACCACATTTCTCAGTCAGTCCCCAAGGAGATTCTTATCCTAGTCTTATCCTAGGTTCAGAGGGGAAAAATTCCAGTCCATCGACTATTTTTAAAAATATATATTTTATTGATTTTTTACAGAGAGGAAGGGAGAGGGATAGAGAGTTAGAAGCATCGATGAGAGAGAAACATCGATCAGCTGCCTCCTGCACATCTCCTACTGGGGATGTGCCCGCCACCAAGGTACATGCCCTTGACCGGAATCGAACCTGGAACCCTTCAGTCCGCAGGCCGATGCTCTATCCACTGAGACAAACCGGTTAGGGCTCCATCGACTATTTTCACTTCTTAGTTTTCAGCTGTGAAAATAGAAAGAAGCAAGAGGGACTCTCGCTCCCCGCCCATGACCGTGTTCAGCACGTCTCCTCTATTATTCCCGCAGAAGCAGGAGCTCTGCATTTTCACCCAGGAGTAGAGTCAGCAGTTTGTGTGTGTTCTTTTAATACTCTCTTAGCAATTAATTATTCCTTTTAATAAGCGCAATGAAAAAGAATCGTTATTGGACTCGTCCTTTAATTGAATTAATAATTTATTCTGGCTATTAATGTTTTTTTAATATTCTGTGTATTATTTCTTGTTCTATTAGATGGATATGGCAGGGAGATAAAGTGTGAGGCTGCACGGGGCCTGTGTGGATGGAGCTCTCTGTATAATGCATGGGCTGCTGACAGTGATTGGGATGAAGTGGGATGAAGTGGGTGCGGGGAGAGGGTGTGAGATGCACTGATGTTTGCTCCTTGCTGCTGGAGTGATTGAGGGCTTTGGGATAATTTCCTGGGCAGAGGTGAATGAAAGAGCAAAGCCATTCACACGTGATGCAGAATTCTCCATCTGCAAGTGACTTCTATATAGAATCAAGTCTCTTCCCATTTCTCTAGTCATGGACTTAACCTAGGCGAAGGGGTACATGGCACTTAATACCATGATCATCTGGTTCTGGATCTAACTATAGAAATAATTACAATCTCTTTATAACCAGTATTCCATTTTGAGAGATAGCCCCTATGTTACAGATACAATAAAGGGCGTGAGGAATGGATGATCATTATTTGCTAGGGAATGTCCAACAAACTCAAAGGGCAGAGAAAAGATGAAATTCTTTTTAGGTTCTACCAAATCTGTCCTCTGTACTTCACGGCTTTTTGGATAAGATTTCTTAGCCAAACCTCAAAATAACGTTGTCTGATATGTCTGGATAATAATAGGCATGCTTGATACCCATTTAGCTAGCATACATTATTTATTCATTTATCTGAGGTGCATTGAGTGCTTAGTATATACAGGGTACTATCCTAGGAGGCCAGAATACACAAGTGACCAAATACGGTCCCTACCTTCATGGAAATCCACATGTCAGCAGACGATACACACACAGTTAAACAAGGACATATGTAAGGAGGAAAAGGATGGGAAATAACTGGAACAGGGTGGTGGGGAATGGACTCTGGAGACAGGACTGGTTCAATTGAGCCTTGAGGGATGGGGAGGAGCCAGCGGGCAGAGAGCCTGGAAGGACGCACAGAATTCCAATGAGAGAGAAAACAAGTACGAAGCTTGTGTGGCTGCAACCGTCTTGGTATGTTCGGGAAGGACAAAGGCAGTCACTGTGGCCGAGCAGAGCGACAGGAGTGAGCAAGAGAGGTCAGGTAGGTAGGCAGGGACCCTCCTGCTGGCCAGGGTGAAGCCTTTGCATTTCTCTGGGTGCAATGGGAAGGGTAAGAGGTTTAATGCAAAAAAAATAGCTTGGTCCTGTGTCTGCTTCGAAAACATCGTGACTGCTCTATGTATATGCAAAGTGGAGGGGGTGACAAGAATGAGGACCGCTTTAGAGGTTCCTGTGGTCATGCTAGTGGGAGTCAGTGGTGGTAGCTTGGACAAAAGGTGTGGCTCTGACTCTACAGATGTAGATGTGGAACTATACATTCTGGAGGACAATCATAGGACAGGATGCTGGAATTTGTGATGAGAGAATGGAAGCAATCAACGATAACTTCTAGGGATTTGACTTAAGCACTTCATGAATGATGATTCTTTTTACCCACATGGAGAAGAAGTAGGTGTGGGTTAGGGGGAGGCTGATGGATTGATTGAGGAAGAAAGAGGGTTGCCATAGGTTTACTGAGTTTAAGATTCAAGAAGAGTTTTCAAGTGGATTCAGTATTGTGGAGTTCAGGGAAAAGATGAGAACACATGATATCAGTTTGGGAGAGATTCACTTAATTGGAATTAAGATCTTGGAATTGGATAAAATCACAAAAATAAGGAGAGGGTGGAGCTAGAGTGCAGGAGCAAGTATTGGAGCCTTGAGGTTCTGTAACATTTAAAGTTTGGAGAGAGGAGGATCCAACAAGGTGTGCAGAGAATCAGCAACCAATCCTTCAGGGAGAGAACCAGGAGAGCATGATGTCAACTAGTACAAGAGAAGAAACATTCTAGAGAGAAGGAGCTGACTTTGTGGAATGCTGACACAACTGGGAACTCAAAAATGAGAAAAGAGAAATATCCATGTGATTGGATAAGATGAACTTTTGGTAATCGTTGCAATAGGGATTTCAGAAAGGAAGTAGAGAAGGGGAGCCAAAAAAGAGAGTGGTAGTGGGAGCTGTAAATCAAGTGAAAATAATTATGTGTGTGTGTGTTCAGACGCATGCTAACTGGAGTCTGGTTGCATGCAGACGGGAAGGTCCTAGTAGAGGTGGAATCGTTAAGATGCAGGAGAACAGAGACAAGAGGCACAACATAAGTAGAGAGCTGGCCTTTTACAGAAGGAAGGGCTCATCTTGGTGTAAGAGTACTTCTATTGCTTGCTTCTTAAATTATTCATTTCAAAGGAACCCTGGATTCTTGTGAACTACTCAGCTGGGCCAATTCTATTATATAGTTTTATGAATTTTCCAATGGGGCAGTTGAAAGTATGAGGAATATAGCATACAAAAAAGTGGATGTTCAATATTTCTCATTCACCCCCTTGAATGGATGATAAATTGTTTTGTGGATATAGTGGGGAATCAGGAGAGGAGGAAGGATGGGCACCACTTTGGAGGGGGGGGGCGTGGATGTGATCCAGTGACAGTAGACCTGTGAGAAAACGTCAACATTGATTTGAGACGACCCAACATGGGTTACTTCATTACCCTAAAGACTTTTACCTATATTTTCTCTCTTGTCAAAGTAGCTTTGTTCTACAGATCAGAGCTGAACCAGGAGAAATCTATTTTAAACATAGAATGTCTCACTCAAGAGAACCTTCCTCACTATTTTTAGCTTCAGTGTAGATGGTCTCCATATGGGAGGGACAGTGATGAAGAGATCTGGTTTGTCTCTATATCTCGTCTCCAAACGAAGAGCCTTATCAGACACTGTTCAAACATAGTTTCTTGTTTTCACTCGACCTACTGCAAAGTGCCATATGCAACTCCTGTACAACTCTATCTCCATCTATATATATAAAAGCCTAAGCGGCTGTTACGACCAGACTACTGGCCGGTAGCTATGATGCACACTGACCACCAGGGAAGAGGGATTCATTGCTGAATACTGCTTGCTATCCTAATGTTGCTACATCCTTGAAACATGAGCATAGTTCCAGTAAATTGACCAACCTTGTTTTAATGACATAATTAATTTATGAGTCAACACAATCAGTGACTTTTTATTTTATTTATTCATTTTGATTGTTGACACTATTATAGATAGTCCCCTATTTTCTCTCCCTTTGTCCACCTGCACCCATCCCCCACCCCTTCCCTTTTAAAACACCACTTCTGAGTATGGGCATAAATTACCAAAATATTTTATCAAAGTGAATGCATTCCGACAAATACATTGAACGTTTCTTGTTCATTGATTCTGTTGGCCAAAGCGTAAGTCCACCTGACAGTGTGAAGGCGTGTGTGGAGGGGCCAGAGGGAGAAGGAGGAGGCTATGGAGGACACAAGATGAGAGGCCCAGTTCACAATTTCTCACGCATCATATTTATGTTTACATAATTTTTAAAGGGTGTTCACTCATCAGTCTGTCGCTTTGATTTCACTCACTCATTGGCCTGTTTCCATCTCACATTGGTGGGGCAGGTAGAAACTCATGGGCCTGGAGCAGGAGGTGCACCTCTGACCACTCTTCATTCCCCACCAGCCCCAGCCCCAGCCCCAGGCCCAACCCCAGGCTCAGCCCCAGCCCCAGCCCCAGCCCTAGCCCCAGCCCCCACCCCCTTGTGGGAGACAGAATGACACAGGAATAAGAGCCCTTTGGGATAGGAATTCAAGTCCTGCCTCTCCCACTCTATAGCTGGGTGAGGCCTTGCCCCCCCCCCCCCAAATTAATCACATAGCTTCCCTTTCCTTATCCTCATTCACTTTTCTTTTTTTTTTTAAAAATATTTTATTGATTTTTTACAGAGAGGAAGGGAGAGAGAAAGAGAGTTAGAAACATCGATGAGAGAGAAACATCGATCAGCTGCCTCCTGCACATCTCCTACTGGGGATGTGCCCGCAACCCAGATACATGCCCTTGACCGGAATCGAACCTGGGACCTTTCAGTCCGCAGGCCGACGCTCTATCCACTTAGCTTCCCTTTTCTTATCCTCATTCACTTTTCTAAATGAGGATTAAAGGAGATGATAGTCAAAGGAGAGGGCCCAGTGCACAGGCTTCGAGCCCATTGTAGCTCTGAGCCATAGTGTTGCCAAAGATCCAGGTCCTCTCCCCCCCACCCCCTAATTCAGCTCCTCTTTGACCTGGGGGAGAGGATGAGCTGTTAACCATGGTTCAGGCCTTCTCAAGGGACAGGTGCTGGGGAGGCATTTGAAAGTACGTGACCTCATGAGTGTGAAGGTCACAGCTAAGCAGAGGTGGCCTGGGATTTCAACCAAGCCTTTCTGACTCGCGCGTCCTTGTTCTTTTTCACTAAAACCATCCTGAGTCCCCAAACTGATTATGGGATAATGGCTTCATCTATCTGGGTAGATCTCTCCAGGTTATAAAGTACATTCTCAGATTCTCTTTACTTATCTGTTTCCCTGAGACTATAAGCCCCTGGACAGCAGGGAGTGTGTCTTTGATCTCTGTCATGGTTCTTGGCCAATAATATTGTGAACAAATGCAGGCTAAATAAATGACTGACATTAATTTCACTCCTTCCGGAAGCCTGTGAGGTGTCAGGAGATTGGAATAAAGCTGGCAAAGCACATAACACAGCTCAGTAAATGCAGGTTTTTATTGTTATTGGGGAGCAGGGATTATTCCCTGGGAGTGATCAAAATAAAACCAAAAAAAAAAAGAAAAAAAGGAAAATGCCACTAAATAATGGATTTGAGCTCTCAACTCAGTTCTTGTGTTCCGCTTGACTTCACTGCCCTTCAGTACAGGTGAGGCGCAGATCCATTCCCATGGGCAGGTGCTGGCTGCATGGTTATCCGCAGTAGAGAGTACACAAGGTGCCTGGACATCACCCCATATTATGCAATGGATTTTCTTCCCTCCACTTGCTTCCTTTTTTTCGTTCCTTCCCCTCCCTTCTGCAGACATTTATCAATTATCTATTTCATGCCAGGGTTTTATTAGGTGCTGGAGATTTAAAGAAAAATAAAGAAAGCTATAATCTAATGAGAAGAGAGACACTTAAACAGCTCACTGTAATGTAAATGGAAAGTGGCGTAGCAGAGGCAGGGACAAGCTACTTTGCAAAAACAGAAGTCAGAGTGGCTTAGTAGGGAAGTTATTACGGCGGCTGTAATAAACCAGTTTCAAATTCCAGTGAGCTGACGCGGCACATATAACTCCTTGCTCACACCATGTCCTCTGCCGGTGACATGGCTCTCCTAGGGGACCTCTTGCAGGTGCTGATGTAAGGACCTGGGCTGTTTCCATGGTGTGGCTCATTTCTTTGGGAGTCTTTGCTTCCTTGCAGGTGGACAGGCGAGAGGAGTTCGGGAATCATGCCATGCCTGGTGGGGCCAGGCCTGGAACTGGAACCCAGATGTCATGTGTCCCAACTAGATGCGGGAGTGGGGGGAGAGGAGCAGCCTTGCTCTGGGCCTAGGAGGAACATGATAATAACGGTTTGATGGATACACAAGGTTTATGTCTGCACAGAGAATAGTTCTTTCCATTGAGAGCAAGAATGGCAGTCCAGGGATCAGGGAAGGCACTGCAGAGGGGGCCACATTGGCTTCATTCTTGAAGAATGCTGGGGGTTTAACCGTGTGGAAAGGTTGCAAGCATTCCAGGCAGAGAGATGCACCAACCCAGCCTGCACTTAAATCACAGGTAACACAGTCAGGGGAATTGGTTGCTGGGTGGAGAGGCATTCAGGCAGCATTTGCTGTCACTGGGCCCTCCCTGTCTCCCCTCTTATTGCTCCCGTCCACCATCCCACCTGGTGGTGTGTATTTACCTTTGGTGTTAACACAGAATCCGACTCTCCTACGAGAGGCGATGGTTGTGTGTGCACAGGCGCCGAGGGCCCATCCTCCCTACGTAAGCTCTCTTTATTCCTGCCTTGCTTATTCCTTGGCAGCTAGCATGTGGACACATGATCTAGGCTCAGCCTAACCAAAGCCACATCCAAGATGTCAACTCAGGGCTAGTGACACGAAGGAGGAGGGGTGGCTGGAGGTCAACAGAGCTGGAGGGGTGGACCAAGTAATCTGTGCTTTAACAAATCCTTCTGATACACCGTGCAATTTGAGGAGCACACCTTGAACCTTGCTGAGTCCACCCCCAAAGTTCCTGACCCAGTAGGTCTGCGATGGGGCCTGAGAACTTGCATTTCTGACCGGTTCCCAGATAGCATCTCTGCTCCTTGTCCAGAGACCAGACTTGGCGAGGTCTGTGCTACTGACTGTACTCAAAGGCATAACGAATAGAAAACCGAGCGAGGAGGCTCATGGATGGATAGACTCCCCAGCTAGAGTGAAAGAGACCAGCGTGGGAGGCAGCCCACGATCACTTTCTGCCTCTCTTTTTCCCTTTGCTCTCTGAACACCTATGCTCCTTCCTTCCCATCACTTCCTATCATGCTGGCCCAATTCATTCATGGCTAAGAATTTTAGAATCGCAACTTCCTTTTCTTCTCTCTCTCCAGGTACCAGTTCTGTCATTAGAAATGTCTTGCCAAATTAGATCACAAATAAGCTCCGAATATCCTTCAAAATGCAGGTAATCAAAAGCGCAGCATCCGAACCCGATCGCTCCCTGCATATCCATGGTGACGGCCCAGAGCTGCTCCAGCACAGCCTGGCATACAGTCTCATTCTGACTCGCATTTTTTTTTTCTAAAATGGAAAAAAGAAAAAAATTACCTGCTAGAATGACATTCCATAAAGAAGATTCTTTCTTGGAGGAACTTTATAGAAGCCATATTTGGGTATTATTTGTATGTGAAAATTGGGCTCTTCCTGCTCCTAAACTTTTCTGAAACAATTTTTCCCCCCTTTCTTCGTGAGAGCATAGGAAAGGCTGGTAATTTTAAAACGTCCTACGTGACACTGATATGCCTTTGGAAGCCGATAAATGCCGCTGGCTGGTGTGAGGACAATTTGCCTGGGAAATAGGAAGTGCTATAGAACCAGGTTTGCTAGGCCTGGCAGAGTAAGTCTCCATTTGTTGAAAAAAAAAATCACCAGACACCGCCTTACAGTTCAGTTCTGTGCTTTAACTCTCTATTCATATTGCACCCCACAACCTTTATCATCTCTCCACACACACACACACACACTAATTACTAAAACTCAGCAGCACACCAGAAAATATATTAGAGCTTTGGCCGATCTGACAAATAAAACAGGTATAATGTTGATTGACTCACACCGGACGGCTATTGTTGTGTTGGCTGTTGTCATTTTTTTCATTTGATAACCGAAGGCAGTGGTTCTCAACCTGTGGGTCATGACCCTTTCACAGGGGTCGCCTAAGACCATCAGAAAACACATATATAATTACATATTGTTTTGTGATTAATCACTATGCTTTAATTATGTTCAATTTGTAACAATGAAAATACATCCTGCATATCAGATATTTACATGACGATTCATAACAGTAGCAAAATTACAGTTATGAAGTAGCAACGAAAATAATTTTATGGTTGGGGGGTCACCACAACATGAGGAACTGTATGAAAGGGTCGCGGCATTAGGAAGGTTGAGAACCACTGACCTAAGGGAAGAGAGGCCAGTGCCCCTGACTCAGTGGTCTGGTATTGCATGTGTGAAGCATTACTGCGGCCCAGCCTTTGTGAATCGCTGGGTTAGAGGCAAGTCCTTAATGAACTGAGCTGGGGAGGTCCCTGTGTTGCAGGCGGGAGCTCAGGCAGGTCTCTGATCCACACGCCAGCCAGAGGGAGCGGACACGGCCGTTTGAACCCGCCCCCCCATCCTGGTTCCACCGTCGCTTCCACACAGGGAACAATGATATCTGCGTGTAATCTCAGCATTCTGCCCTTGAAATCAAATCCCACCCGCGGCTCTGATATCCGGCAGCTCACTCCTCACTTATTCGAAAGAGGTCCCAGCGGACCGCATGCCCTCCGCCTGAACTGCTACACGCACCGCATCTGCCTGAAAGGAGGATGAGCGCGCCCATGGTGTGGGAGCGCCTGGGGCTGCTGCAGGGGCCGGTATCTGGCGTTTCATGAATTATTTATTCAAGCAAATGTATACGCGGCATTTCCGCTGGAGCAGCAGCCCGGGGCCACTCGAAGGGGCCTGTGGCCGCGCCTCGTGGCCCAGGTCCCCACTTGGACACGTGTAGCGTGGAGGATCCAAACCCTGCGCCGGGGACCGAGCGGATTAGTTCAGTCTGGAGTCATTTGGCGCTGGTGATGCAAGACTAAGCAAATGCGTTCTATCATCTCCCCTGTTGTGTGAGGATAAAGCCCAGCCTGGCTCTTTTTGGGCTTCATGCCTGGAGTGTTGAACTAAACACAGTCCCACTGGTGTGGAGTCGGGTTTCATTGTGTGTGTGTTGGTTTTGTTTTTCCCTTTCACCAAGCACAAATCCCCGGGAAACAGCAGAATGGGCTTCAAAGGTTTACGGCGTTTTCCTTATACGGAGACTCACAAAGCACAAATCAATTCAATTTTTAAAAAAATATATATTTTATTGATTTTTTTACAGAGAGGAAGGGAGAGGGATAGAGAGTTAGAAACATCTATGAGAGAGAAACATCGATCAGCTGCCTCCTGCACACCCCCTATTTGGGATGTGCCCACAACCAAGGTACATGCCCTTGACTGGAATCGAACCCCGGACCCTTCAGTCCTCAGGCTGATGCTCAATCCACTGAGCCAAACCGGTTAGGGCTCAATTCAATTTTTAAAAATGTTTGTGTGAGACCAGGTTTCTCCTTGTTTTATGTCCTTAGCATCTCCCATCACAAGTACACAGGTAGCCAGAGGTTTATTGTCTGTACCACCTATGGGGGCATTCAGGTGTTTAGTCTGAAGTAGTACAGGAAGTGAGATGGCTGAAGGTCCTCTCGGAGGTGGACACAGCAGCCTCAAGTTCACCTGGGACCCTTTACCCCTCCAGGTGGGGGGGGGCAGCTTCCTGAGTCCCTGGGCGTCTCAGCCTGTTCCTTTCTGGTCAACTGGAGGTTAAAGATTAAAGTGAGGTCCAGCCAGCCTGGCTCAGTGGTTGAGCTTCGACCTATGAACCAGGAGGTCACGGTTCGATTCCTGGTCAGGGCACATGCCGGGGTTGCAGGCTCGATCCTCAGCAGTGTGGGGCGTGCAGGAGGCAGCTGATCAATGATTCTCTCTCATCATGGATATTTCTATCTCTCTCCCCCTCTCTCTCTCCCTCTCTCTTCCTCTCTGAAATCAATAAAAATTTAATAAAAAAATGATTAAAGCAAGGGAATCTTGGATTTGCATCTTAAAACATAGGGAAGCAGGTATTCCTCTTTGAAAATGATAGGGGCTTACATATCAAGAGTAAAAGGTTTACCAGGTCTTCAAGTTCTTACCTACATATTCAATAATTCCAATATCGTTGGTGGAGTGAACTCCGAAGTGAATCACCAGCCGGCCAATGTTTGTCAAAAAGAAAGGGCGAATTGCATACATTACCTGGCTAATTGTCCCTGTGGGGTCCTCTCTGGATTGCACGGTGACCTCCTGTACCTTTCCCGATACCTCCACAGTCCCCCATGGAAGGGTTGATGTAATTGCTCACTATGATGTGTCGGTCCTGAAATCTCCGGGAGACGGGATATTAAAATGAATAGATGGCGTCTGGCAGATCGCTTCCTGCAAGTGATAAGCAATCTTACCTATTAAGTGTCTCCCAGCGCCGGCAGATACTTCTATTCCATGCGCAGTCACAGGCGCGGCGTGGATGATTGATTGAATATATCTGTACTTTGTATACAGCTAATGAACTGGGGATGGTTGCTTAACAGGAAGACTGATAGAGCCCAGAAGGCTAGCGCCAGATTCTGGCCAGAGGAGAATGAGAGAGCAGCCCAGGGAATCGGGGGGAAGAGGGGGGGATAAATCAGGCAGACGCTATAAACAGGCCTGGGAAGCTGAGGCTCGAAGGCTGTGTGAGGAACTCAGGAGACGGGGAAAATGAGGGGATGGGCCACTGATGAATGCCTCGCTGCTCTCCACCCTCAGCACATTTGTAAGAGAGAATCTTCTTTCTAGGTCCTAGGGACATGCATCAGAAGAGGGGACCGAAATGGTACCAATGCTTTGACTATAGATAGGAGAAAGCCCCTAGGAAAAAGAAACTGCCTCAACATTTAACCAGGCTGCTTTTCTGACCGTCATTGTTCTTTAAAATAAAAAGATAGATTTTATAATTGTTGTTTAAAACAGGAAAAAGAAAGGAATAGAAAGACTCATGCTCACTGGAAAAACCTAAACAAGCCCTGGCTGGTTTGGCTCAGTGGATAGAGCATTGGCCTGTGGACCAAAGGGTCCCGGGTTTGATTCCAGTCAAGGGCACATACCCGGGGGTTGTGGGCTCGCTCCCCAGTAGGGGGCATGCAGGAGGCAGCCAATCGATGATTTTCTCTCATCATTGATGTTTCTATCTCTCTCTCCCTCTCCCTTCCTCTCTGAAATCAATAAAATATAGAAAAAACCCACATAAAAACCGCACCTAAACAGCTCAGTGTTAAGAAGGAGGATGGGTAAGTTTCCTTGGAGAGATCTGGGGCCTCCTTCAGAGTCCATGACTTTGCATACATTTTACATTCATTTCTACCCAAATACACTGCACACAATATGAATTGTACACAGATGAAATATGTTACCCGTATTGATCTGTGGCTCCTTTTATTTACAAGCAGTGTATCGGCCGTATGCGTCCTTGTCAGTTTGGATAAATTCATCTTGCTTTTTTAGCTGGATGAATACTATTCTGTTTTGTGAGATGACATAATGTACTTCCCTAGGTCCTTATAAATGTATGTGCAGGTTACTCCTAGCCAGTGGTCGGCAAACTGTGGCTTGGCAAACCTCGGCTCGCGAGCCACATGCGGCTCTTTGGCCCCTTGAGTGTGGCTCTTCCACAAAATACTGGCTCTTCCACAAAATACCGGCTCTTCCACAAAATACCGACTTCTGCACACGGGCCACGAAGCTTCAATCGCACTGTACGTGCGCGCCTGCACGTGGTATTTTGTGGAAGAGCCACACTCAAGGGGCCAAAGAGCCGCATGTGGCTTGTGAGCCACGGTTTGCCGACCACAGACCTAGTCCTTCTGGTCTACCAAACAAGGTCGCCATAACCGCCTCAGGGCACATATGCAAGTTTCTCTGTAAGGCGAACTCCTAGGTGGGAACTGCCAAGACTGATGAGGTGCAAATTTAAGTTTGAGAAATATTGTACAATCACCTCACAAAAAGGTTACCATAATGTGCCATCCCGCCTACTGTGTATAGAAGTTTCCAGAAAACCTGGCCAATAGTGGATGTTTCCAGACTTTTCACATTTGCCAGACTGGTAGGTGAGAAATGTTTAATTCATATTCCTTTCATGATGAAGGTGAGCATATTTGAATATATTTACTGGAGGTTTTAATTTTATTTTCTTTGTATTGCTTGTGTATATTATTGGCCTGTTTTTTCTTTTTCCTCTTTGTTCATCTTTTCCTTCTAAATTTGCAAGAGTACATAAATGTGCTAAGGTATTGAACCATTGTTCACCATTGTCCTGTGGTTTATAAATTACTTTCCACTGTGTTCTTTGCAGTCTTATTTTGTTTATCAAATATACTTTTCTACATAGAATTTTTCATTTTTTTTGTAAGTCAGATAACTTCGCCGTTATGACTCTAAGCTCTTCTCTTTCTCCAATTCAAGACTTTGAACATTATGAATTCGTTCCCTAATGGTTTGAATAATTTAATTTTATGTTTAAATTGTTGATCCGTCTGAAATGTATTTTATGGCAGGCGGGGGATGCAGCATTTTTCTTCTGTATAACTAGGCTCACAGTCCCAACATCATATATTAAATAGTCTACTTCCTCCCTCTGATTGGAAAAGGCAACTTTATTATGTAAAAATGGCTGGATGTATCTGGAACAAATTCTAGACTCTCTTCCATTGATTTGTCAGACGATCATTGAGCCAGTTCTGTGCTGTGTTTAGGTATCATAGTTTGGTAAAGTCTTTGAATACTTGTCAGGGATAGTTACCACAATAGGAGTCCTTTTCAGACTTTTCCTGATGGGCACCCAGGGGGACATGACAGGAGGGAGGGAGGTGGGGCCCACTGTGCTGGTGGCTCCCTGCAGTCCTGATGACCTTCGGCCATCCTGGCTCCTCAGAGCCTTGTCCCTCTGTCTGAGACAGTAGACCTTCACCTCATGAGCCCCAAAGGACTTTGACTTTCTTAGTAACAAGCCCCTCCCTCCTGTGGGAAGCTGCGGGGCTCAAAGGCAATACTCTGGTGTGTGGCTTCCCATCTGCCCCAGCTCCACATGCAGCTGGCAGGGAAGGCTTCCTCCTCTGGAGTAAGGTGGTCTTCCTTCCCTTCCCTTCCCTTCCCTTCCCTTCCCTTCCCTTCCCTCCCTCCATTCCTCCCTCCATTTCTCCCTCCCTCCCTTCCTTCTTCCTTTTTTAAAATATATTTTTATGGTTTCACAGAGGAAGGGAGTAATAGAAACACTAATGATGAGAGAGAAACATTGATTGGCTACCTTCTGTATGTCCCCCACTGGGGATCGAGCCCACAACCTGGGCATATGTCCTGACTGGGAATCGAACTGTGACCTCGGGGTTCATGGGTGAATGCCCAACCACTGAGCCATGTCTGATGGCCTGGTCTTGCTTTTTAACATGATGCTCTCTTACACGATTTTCTCCCCCACCTGGCACCGGGGAACTGGCTTTACCTTCATACCTGATTCAATAAAATTCAAGAAAATTGCCCATCCACACCTCATGCGTTACGTGAGTGTGGGACAGCCTCTGGGTCCACTGGAGGGACTCTCTTTGCCTGTGGAGCAGTGTCTACCCTCTAAAGTAGCGGTATGTTTTGCACTTCTGTCAGCCTGGTGTCTGCTCAGACTGT
>NW_005871273.1:665625-704970 GCF_000147115.1 Myotis lucifugus | reverse complement strand
AGGGTGATGCAGTGTGCACTAGCATTTGGAATGATGTACATCTGCGAGGCACGGGGCCCTGAGGTGTGTCTTGGTTCTGATTCTGTGAGCTGTTTTCTGCCTGCACACTCTGGGGCCTTGTTCCTTACACAGCGCTATCATTCAGCTACCCGTGTGGGGAGTAGTTAATATGCCCGTTCATAACATTGACTTTGGCATCAGTCAGATCTGGATACGAGTAAGGGCTGTGCCACCTACTGGTTTTGTGATCATTTTAATTTACTTTTAAAAAAATATATTTTTATTAAAAAATATAAATATTTATTGATTTCAGAGAGAGGGAGAGAGAGAAACATCAATGATGAGAGAGAATCATTGCTTGGCTGCCTCCTGCACGCCCCACACTGGGGACTGAGCCCACAACTCGGCCATGTGCCCTGACCAGGAATCAAACCTTGAACTCCTGGTTCATAGGTTGATGCTCAACCACTGAGCCATGTTGGCCAGCCAGCAATTTCTGTTTTACAAAGCTGGGCTAATTTACTTTTTTAAGCCTCAGTTTTTCCTCTTTAGGTTAATAGTGAGGTTAAAATACGATAAATCATTGAAAGCATATGAAACAGAGCCTGATATGAAATAAGCACCCAATAAATATTAGTTCCTACTAATAGAATTTCTATTATTTTATTTTTATTATTATTACTACTACCTTATTATGAGGTGGCAAGATGATAAGTGTAATTATACCTTTGTCCATAAGGCCATAGGTTACCCTGAGCAAGATATAATAAAAAATTAGGCCTCACAATTATTATATCCAAAGATATATTTGGGGGGAACTAACCAAACTTAGTCATTTTCATTTACCAAAGCATGGAGTTCCCATTCCTCTGATGAAGGATTGCTGTTGACAGAGGCTTCTCAGCTTTGCCCCTGGTATGAAGTTTGAATGAAAATTGTGCCTCCTGCTCAGCTCTTTAGCCTCAGGACTTACACTTGTTCCTCTGCCCGGAAAGGCCTTCCCCTTGGTGCCCCTGTGACTTGTTTTCTTCTTTTAAAAGAGGCCTATGCTGCCTGGACAGTGTGGCTCAGTGGCTGAGCATTGACCTGTGAACCAGGAGGTCACGGTTTGATTCCCAGGTTGCGGCTCGATCCCCAGTAGGGGGCAGGCAGGAGGCAGCCAATCAATGATTCTCTCTCATCATTGATGTTTCTATCTCTCTCTTCCTCTCAAAACCAATAAAAATATATTTAAAAAAGGAAAGAAGGAAGGAAGGAAGGAAGGAAGGAAGGAAGGAAGGAAGGAAGGAAGGAAAGAAGGAAGGAAGGAAGGGAGGGAGGGAGGGAGGGAGGGAGGGAGGAAGGGAGAAAGGAAAGATGGAAGGAAAGAAGAAAGGAAGGGGAAGGAAAAAAGGAAAAGGAAGGGAAGGGAAGGGAAAGGAAAGGAAGACCACCTTACTCCAGAGGAGGAAACATTCCCTTCCCTTCTGAAATCAATAAAAATATTTTTTAATGATTAAAGAGGCCTACGCTGACCACCAATATAACAGCACTACCACCTCAACTCTGGGCAGTTCCTTAGTACTTACTAGCACCAGACCTGCCCAGATATTTTTAATATTTACATTTTGTTTTATTGTGGTAAGAACATTTCACATGAGAGCTATCCTCTTAACAAAAGTTTAAATTTGTAATACAGTATTGCTAATTATAGGGATATTGTCATACTAGCAGATCTCATCTTGCATAACAGATTTTATGTCAGTTTATTAGCAACTGCCCATTTCCTCCCCCTCCTCACCACCCAGCCTCAGAAAACCAATCTTCCACTCTGATTATATGAGATTGATTATTTTACATATCTCATATAAGTGGAATCATGAAGTATTTTCCCTTCTGTAATTGCTTATTTTATTTAACATAATGTTTTCTAGGTTAATCCATGTTATTGCATACTGCAGGATTTCCTTCCCTTTTAAGGCTGAATAATATCTGGTTGTATGCATGTACCACATTTCCTCATCCATTCACCCCATCAGTGGACTTCTGGGTGGTTTCCACATCTCAGCTACTGTAAAGAGTGCTACATTGGACACTGGAGGGCTAATATATTTCTGTGTGTTGATTGCTTGCCTGGCTATCGCCCATCACCCCCCACTAGAACCTACTTGGCATGAGGGCATGGCTCTGTTTTCCTCACTGCTGGATCCTCAGAGTCTAGAACAACACACCATCTTAGACTCAGATCCAACACCCATTGCCTTTGTCCTTAACTGTTTACTTAGATGGAAAGCAATCTCAGTCTAAGAGGTAGGCTTTGCTCAAGAAGAAGGTCCCAGTGGGATTGGAGGACTGATTAGCTTTGCTCCCTCCTCCCCCCTTGGAAATTCAGGGTCTTGTGCCTGGTCCACCCTGAATACTGGTCCTAGACCCGCATTCTCATGGTCTGAGGTCCATTCTTTTGAATCAGGAAGAGTCCTGTAGGAGGCCCAAGTCCCTTCCCAACCTGGTTTTAGTTGCAGATCCAGACCCGCTCAGGACTAGCGCAGTCCGTCTTGCAGGTTTTTGAATAAGGAGCACTTCTTGTTCCTTTTCACGCCCCATACCACCATTTTTCCAACCTGTTAAGACTTCTATATCTACTCATCTTTCTCTCTTCCAGGTTTTGCACACTTACTATTATTTACTATTTGTATTAATTCTGGTACTGTTTTCCTCACTAGAGTGTAAACTCCTTGAGGGATTGCTGCGCTGTTGGTTTTGTTTACCACCCTGTTGGGCTGCAGGCATAGTGCTTGGCCATAGTCAGAGAATATTTAGCTAGTGCTGGTGGATTGGTCGACTTTGTCACACCTTCCTGTCCATATTACATTCCACAGGTGAGGGGATCAAGATGCCGGCCCCTTTCCAAACTTGCTTTCAGCACCATGTGTTTTGGTTGCTCCAGTGGCCTCCTGTTTGGTCCTTTTTCCTCTAAATCCATCACATTGCCATCTAGCTTTGCATCAGCCATCCCAGGAGGACGCTCCTGAAGTGTGGTCCAGAGCACCTTCCTTCTTTCTCTTCTGCACACAAATCGTTGCCAACTAGATGGCATCTCAGTGCCCTCGCCTGGTTTTCTGGGCATTCAGCACCCTGGCTTCACTTTTCTTTCCATCATATGGCCCTGTCTCTGCACTCCTGCTTCAGCCAGACCAGACAGCTCACCTTCACCAGATAGACTCTGTTTTCTCTCATTTGCTTCATTCATACAATACCCTCTGTCTGAAGAGCCCCCTCACTCCCCTTTCACCTCATCCTCTTCTTTGCATATTTAGGTCCTTCATAAGCTTTAAGGAAAGGACACAGTATCTGGTTGTGTCCTGAATCTGCTTGGCCAATGAGAACCCTCCCATGAGGTGTGTTTACTATTCTGTTTGGTGGGGTAAGTAATGTCACCGCCCTTATGAGCATTTAGCATATTGTGAGGTTAAATTAGATGTTGTGTATAGATGCCTTGTCATTAGGTAAGTGGTCTGGAAATATAAGCTATTATTTCTCTTCAAAGCCCAACTCAAAAAAAAATCCCCATCTGCAAATTCTCTTCTAATCTTCCCTGACTTGTTTCCTCTTCCTCCTTCCCATTCTCTTGGAGATGGTGGCAGAGTTGGCCACGTATTGGAACTCCTGGTCCACGTTCTACTTCCCCTTTATCCTTCTAAGATGAGACATGCCTGGAAATCAGAATCCTGTCCTGTGTTCTCCACGGTACTCTGAACATTGCAGCTGTTCCAGAATTGTTCTTTTTCATTAATGAACTGAATTGTCTTGCTGCTGCCAGATTTCTTTCTA
The DNA here is from genome assembly GCF_000147115.1 of Myotis lucifugus. Taxonomy (NCBI): domain Eukaryota; kingdom Metazoa; phylum Chordata; class Mammalia; order Chiroptera; family Vespertilionidae; genus Myotis; species Myotis lucifugus. Next base: position 701,160 of record NW_005871273.1, on the reverse strand, counting down.
CCATCATATCCTATAGCTTAGGTAAGGAGAGCCTTGTTTTCACTTTGGTGATGGCCAGCAGCTAGGCCCTGACTTTGAGCTCTTCATAGAACATCACTACCATGGAAAGGAATAAGATCCAGGGGTGACCACAAAGGCTTTTGAGGAGGCTCTCAGTCTAACAGTATGTCTCACTCATCTTTTTTCCTAATCTCGGAAACAGACAATTGCCTGGCGCCTTCTCGGCAGATGGACCATGTTTGTGCCTTAGCCACTTAACAGCCATTAGCCTAATTCCATGCACTGCAGCCAAATTAAATAATAAGTAAGAGCCCATGAAAAGCTGGTTTGGAGACACTGTTACTGCCTCTCACTCGATGGCCTTCTCTGAAGTGGATGCTCCCTCCCCACCCTGTTAACCTGGCCATGGAATAAGGAGCGCTCCACAGAGACAAGGTAGAGTCTTGGAGGAGAGTTGTCTGGGCTCTAGAGATGGGGACAGTCCTGATTCAGAAGGTCCAGCTTCCATCCACCACTCCCCTCCTACATTGTCACCTACCAACAGGCAGGACTCCAACCCAAGTCACAATAACGTCACTTCTGCCTTCCTTGGTTACGAGGTGCTATTTGTGTTAGTGGATAATATATGACCTTCGAAAGTTCCCAACAAGGTAGCAACACCCCGTCTTACTCCTAATAAGTCTGATAACACGTTCTTCTTTGTCAGCCCTCGGTTCTTGCATCTGTGTTCTTACTGTAGATGCCTCCTTCAGGGGTGTCTCCCCACCACCCCCAAATCCTGTACACCTGCGAGGACCAGACCAAATACCCCTGTCCCTGTGTACATGTCCTTGATTCTCAACTTCGCTCCTTACTGAGAGCGACCACATTCTCCTCTGAGCACCCTCAATGCTGAATCTGAACATAACCTTGAATGGTATTTACTATGTGGTTCACACTTATATAGGGATTGGCAAAAGTAGGTTTACAGTTGTGAGTACAGGACACAGAGTTTATTCTTGTATTGTTATTTATTAATTATTGTATGACTTTCCATAGGACCAATGGTCAACCTGCTATTTTCCACCCCCTGTATTTTGAATATTTGTATATGTTCTCCACTACCAGGATCTAGGATCGTGGAGGGCAGGAGTTCTGTATTGTTCTCTATACTTACTACAAGATAAACTTACCTGTAATAGGCCTCTGCGTGTACATATATGTAAATCAATATACTATAAATATTCTGTTTATCAATGCAGAAGAAGTTATAGGCATTTTAGCATCACCCTCTCTCTCAGCTCTCCTCAGTGACCCCAGATTCTCCCTGCGTGAAGGCAAGCAGGTCTCGGAATCTATGAAACATCTCCACCAGCTGCCAGTGCTCATACACGGTGGTCCCTGGTTAGATTCAGGTACATTCTAGAAAGTGTATTCAGTGCATTCTAGAAAGTGTGGCTGTTTTTTTGCAACGTAAACCTTGGCAAAAACAACACACAAAAGAGGCAAACTCAATTAATTTTCATTAAAAAAGAGGGAACTCATTACTCTCCTACAAGAATTCTCACTCCAAGTTCTACTTTAGGCAAATGTGGTTCCCAGGTGTGGAGCTCTGATTGGTGGCCAGGCCACTTCTGTTCTCTCCTGCTGCCTTTGCTACCCATTCCCAGACGACAGAGAAGCAAGACCAGTTAGAGTTATTATGTTGTTGTGTTCCTGCTGGTGAGATTGCATATGGGTTTAAGAACAGGACTAACATACCAACTTGTGTTTTAGGGTCAGTTTTGCCAATGTTGGAAAATCATGCCTCCTGGCAGAACCATCCAGTTAGTTCCCCACAGCTGCTGGCAAGGAAGGATGCGGGGCAGAGAAGCCAGCAACTGGTTAGTGATTAGGCATCAGAAATAGACTGAACGGTCTGGGGTTATGGCGATATTTATTTGATGTTGCATAAATGTGGAAAAGGAGATGCTAAGTTTTAAAAGAAGTAGAGGCAAAATATATTCTGTAATCCTGATATTTAAAAGATATTTTATTGATTTTTAGAGAGAGAGAGAGGAAGGGAAGAGGAGAGAGAGAGAGAGAGAGAAAGAGAGAGAGAGAGAGAGATCCATGTGTGAGAGAAATATTGAGTGGCTGCCTCCTGTACATATCTGACTAGGGATCGAGCCTGCAATCTGGGCATGTGCCCTGACTGGGAATTGAACTGGTGACCTTTAGGTGCATGAGGCGATGCTCAACCAACTGAGCCATGGTGGCCAGGGCTCCTGCTATATTTATAAGATATTTCACAGTCTATCTTGGGAATAAAATTCGGGATCCATTTTCCTGGTTACAAGGGTGGGGTGGAATATGGTATGCAAGATGGTGTGTATGTGTGTGTGTGTGTGTGTGTGTGTGTACACAGTACTAAGAACAGGCCTTTGCAAACCACTTATTCTACCTAGCAGGCATGGAATAAAGTGAGATATAGTATTAAAATTACGTTAAATTCTCTGGAAAAGTAGACAGTTCTTACCACCTACTCCAAAGGAAGGAGCTTGCACTAGGAAGGTAATTTTATTTGATTTATGGCTTTCTGTGGTCAGTTTTCAGCGGTATTCTTGGCCGGGGCAGCATACGTCTGGCTGAGGCTCAGAGCTGGACAAAAGACAGAACGGCCTCAGGCACTCAGGCTTCTGGAGAGCAGCAATTCACTTTCTGATGAAAAAGAAAGAGGATAACAAAGTAGGAAAGAAAAATTGTTGGTAGGCTAAAAAGAGTTTAATAAACCGAGAGGAGAAAATACAAAGAGATCAAAGGTGAGAAAAGAGAGGAGGAGAAAGAAATGGTCTGCCAAAAAGAGGATGCAGACCTGTAGCCAAGCCACTCAGAGCTGGGGAAGCCACCCGAGCCCCGTCCTTGCTGTCTCTGGTAATGTCAGGCCCTCTCGCTGGTCGGAGAGCTGTCTGTTTTTATTTAATGATTTGTAATGAAATAAGTCCCATCAGAGGGATACACCAGCACTTCCCAACACTGCCCTGGGGTGAGATGCTGACAGAACTGTGAGTGACCATAGGATGCCCTTCCTGGTTCTATCCTAAAGGATGGATACCTCCTGGTACTGGAGGGAGTTTGCAAATCAGAGGTCTGGGCTTAGGGAAGGAGACACAGGCATTGCCCATAGCACCTGGGACTTCTCTCAGCCGCCAAGAAGGAGCCTCCATGGGCCTGTGTGAGGGGCAGGTGCAGGACCAGCCTGCTGTGCTGCAACCCAGGCCCCAGAAGAAGGGGCACAGCTGCTACAGCTTAAGAACACCCCGCTGCTGGCCACGCCTTCACCTGGACATGTGCAGAGGCCCAACCTCTGCGGGGAGGCGCCCGCTATGCTTCCGCACTCACTGGGCCATCATGGGGCCAACAGTGGCTTACTCAGGGCTCCCAGTGCTGGATCAGGGTCAGGCAGGTTCTTCCCTGGCCATCAGCGCCTCCCCAGGGCCTGTGTGCCTGATGGAAGCGACTTCTCCCGGGTACAGTCGTGTCTGGCATAGAGTGTGTGCTCAATCAACCTTTATAGAACACATTACGTTGTCTTAGGAAAGAAAATCATTATGTGTTTGTTGTGGAAAGTTTTAGGAAACACGGATACGAACAAAAAACACACTCATTTAAAGCCATCTGTAATTCCCCATCCAAAATGCTCATCGTTGTTTACATAGTGGTGTAGATATATGCTTTCTGCATCTTATAGACTTACGCATCTAATTATATTTTCCATCTACAAAAATGAATCTCTACAGTACACAATCCTTTTGTCAGACGGGAAGCTATACTATCTAATATATACATGATAATATCTTGATGTGACGTATATATCTTTTTCCATGCCATTCCATGGGTTATAAATTAAATTTTGTGGCTCCACAATATTCTCTTTTATAGATAGATCGCCATTGATTTACTGATCCTCTGGGGTTGGGCGGTTAGGCTGTATCCCCTTGTTCTACTGTTGGAAATGTCATTCAGATGCGCATCTTTGTTGATAAGTCTATTCACAGCTACGATTGTTTCCTTAGGGCAACTTCTTCCAGGTGGGACGGTGGGGAGAACAGGCAAGCAGCCAGTGTGTGCTGATCCCTGCTGTCAAAACGCCCTCAGGAGCCCTGCGCACTCCCAGCGGGAGCATATCCACCTGCTCGTTTCTCTGCCCGCCTCCGCCCCAATCAATGCTGACTGCTATAATTTTGTTTAGGTTTGCTAGTTTGCTAGGCCGGCACGCCATGCCGCTGTGTTAAGTTGCATTTCTTTGAACAGTAATGAGTTTGAACTTTTCCCCGCAGGTTGATTGGCTCTCTGATCTTTGTCCCCAGTTTCCTACCCACGGTTCGGGGCTGGGATCCTGAAAGTGCCAGGATGGCAACTTTTCAGCTTCCCTTTCTCTTGGAAATATATTAGGTAGAAAATATGCCTCATCAAATGTGTCCATTTTTTTTTTAACTATAAGGGGGAAATGTACATGAGCAGAGAGGCAAATTACAAACCAAAGGCAGTGATAAAACCTTTAAAAAAAGGTAAACACATATAAACGATAAAAGGAAAAATACATTTCAGAAAATGCGCTCATTAGTTGAGAATCCTATATCGAGTATGTTCTGTCAAGAGAAGCTGGAAAGCCCAGCCTGCGTGGCTCCGTGGATGAGCGTTGACCTATGAACCAAGAGGTCAGGGTTCGATTCCCGGTCAGGGCACATGTCTGGGTTGTGGGCTCAATTTCCAGTGTAGGGCGTGCAGGAGGCAGCCAATCAATGATTCTCATCTTAGATGTTTCTCTCTCTCCCTCTCTCTCTCTCTCTCTGAAATCAATAAAAATATATTTTAAAAAAAGAAAAGCTGGCCGTAACCAGTTTGGCTCAGTGGATAGAGTGTCGGCCTGCGGACTGAAGGGTCCCAGGTTCGATTCCAGTCGGGGGCATGTGCCTTGGTTGCGGGCACATCCCCAGTGGAAGGTGTGCAGGAGGCAGCTGATCGATGTTTCTCTCTCATCGATGTTTCTAGTTCTCTGTCTTTCTCCCTTCCTCTCTGTGAAATCAATAAAATATATTTTTTTTAAAAAGGAAAGCTGGAAGAAATGTGCCCCTCCCGCTGCTCCTCCCCTCCCCTCCAATGCTGCATTGTGACATAATGACAGTGTCATTTTGTACAAGTGTCACACCAGGGACACATCCTACCCTAGCTCACTGACACCATAACATTCCTCTCCTAAACATAAAGCCCAGGCTTCAGCTTTTCCAAAATAACATCAGAAAATGACCAGAGGGGCACCCGGTGACGTCTAAGGATGCTGGGGCCAGGCAGCCTGTTCTTAAGATAGCTCCCTCCTTGTCTCGCTGAATTATTTACAAAACCCGTGGGGGCAGAGGCTGAGCGGAGGCGCTCCTTTCCGAGGCGGCTGGTGGAGGCCCAGGGCCAGGCGGGCAGCGGTGTCTCTGGGATGTCTGGCCCCTGGAGTCAGGGAGTCTGCCATCGATTTCCTTTCGAACGGGCGTTGCCGCAGAGGCCGCAGACCTGCATTAGCCTGCACTGTGGAGACCTGGTGCGAGGCGGGCGGAGCGGGTGGGGAATCCCACAGGCTGATGTCACTTCTGCTCGGGACCGTGGTTCCCTTCCACTTCCCTATCTGATTGGCAACAAGAAGACAGGGCCCCCACATGTGAGCGGGCATAGCGACCTCGGGCATTGGAACGTCTAGCCATTAGACACCTGATGAGCCTGGCCGGTTTGGCTCAGTGGATAGAGCGTCAGCCTGCAGACTCAAGAGTCCCGGGCTTGATTCCAGTCAAGGGCACGTGCCCGGGTTTTGGGCTGGATCCTCAGTAGGGGATGTTCAAGAAGGGGCCAATCGATGATTCTCTCTCATCATTGATGTTTCTGTCCTTCTCCCCCTCTCCCGTCCTCTCTGAAATCAATCAAAATATATTAAAAAAAATAGACATAAGGTAAGAGCCATCTGCAGTGACAAGACTTTTGGGAGTGGAGGGAGCTGGAAAAGACGAGGGCTTGATGCTTGAAGTGATTTCTTCTCTGCAGAGGTGACAGCAGACTTCTCTAGACAGTTGAGGGCACTTTATTATGACTCTGGGGCTCCGGCCAGCTTTGCACTTTGGTAAAACAGGGTGGCTCTTAGGCCCGAGGAAACCTTGAGAAGTGTCCTAGCCTTTGGGCTACTTGCTGAACACAGGTTCCCCTTACTATTCCTCTCCAGATGGGTTGGACCCGCACAGAACCTTCCTTCCAGCGCAGGGACAGCGTTCTCGCATTGCATTTGTTAGCTTCCTTCCCAGTCTCTTCCATTTGCATTTCTTCCCTAGCTGGGTGCCTAGCCCTAACTGATGGAGACCGGGCACGGGTGCGCGTCCTCCCCGCCTTGCCCCTTTCCTCCAAGGTCAGCCTCGTCTGTGCGGGGCAGTATCAGCCAGAAAGCGCTGGAAGCCTCGTCCCATAATTAACAGCGCCTGGGGCTTGGAATTGGCAGAGAGAGTGAATCCAAGGCTCTGCCTCTGTCATTAATCAGCTTCCCGAACTGTCCAGAAGGATGTCTGGTCACACTTCTCTTCCTCACGCGCCTACTCTGCGCCGTCTGCTTCGCGGCCTGCCGGTCATTTCACTTAATATTTCACTTAAAGTGAAGGAGAGACTATCACCCTAGTTTACATAGGTGGTCGCTGAGGTTGGGAGCAGCCTGAGGTCCTATAAGCGACTCGGAGGCTGTGCTCGGATTTCAACCCCAGTTTTTATTTTAGTGCGAATCTTGTTTTCTTTCCCCGTTATTACAGTTGCCTCATGTCACAGGGCTGTTTTGAGGACCAGGAAATTATAATATATATGAAAGCTAAGAGGGAACACCTCACCATTGTTTGGCAGCATTCTGATTGCTTCTGGATTTTAGTCACTTGTTTCTTATGGGAAAGCAAGTTTCCGCAGTCCCTGGCTTTGGAGGAAGAAGGGCAGGGAGGGTTACAGTTTCTGTTCATCCCTGGAAGCCAGTTCCCCAACAGCCTCATTCTAGAGGCCCTTTTGTCCCCCTGGAAGTTCAGCTGCAGCCCTGCTCCAGGCTGCCCTGCTCTGGACACAGGGCTGCTGGGCTGCTGAGCTGCGGAGCGGCCCGGCTCCCCTTCCTGCTGATGTCACTGTGTTAAATGGTTGAGAAACAGCTTCCTGCAGCATCACGGCGCTCATGCATCCTGGACCCTAGGACCCGCCTCTGTTTGTTTTCCTTCTTTTTTAAAAAAAAACATATTTTATTGATTTTTTACAGAGAGGAGGAGAGAGGATAGAAAGTTAGAAACATTGTTGAGAGAGAAACATCAATCAGCTGCTTCCTGCACACCTCCTACTAGGGATGTGCCTGCAACCAAGGTACATGCCCTTGACCGGAATCGAACCTGGGACCTTTTAGTCCGCAGGTTGACGCTCTATCCACTGAGCCAAACCGGTTAGGGTGTTGTTTTCCTTCTTGAATAGAAACCTTATAAACATGCTTACTGCCATTCATTCTATTTTAAATTTTGCTTTATTTTATTTTCAAAGTTGGTTACTTAAAAAGTTTAGTAAGACAGGACATGTTTGGGAAGGGAATTCAAGACAAGTGAAAAACACACACACAAAAACACAAAACCCCACACATTTCAAATAAACAGAATGTAATGAAAAGACACAAATTAAAACACCATATCAAGACAAGAGTATTATTTATTATTAAAAGCGAAATTCTAACCTTGTGGGGAGCTCGGTTGGTTGGAGCATTGTTCTGATACATCAAGGTTGTGGGTTCGATCCCTGGTCAGGACACATACAGGGATCAACCAATGATTGCATAGATAAGGGGAACAACGAATCAGTGTCTCTCTCTCTCTCTCTCCAAAATCAATAAATAAAAATTTGAAAACCTATATTTTATCTCATATCAAACATGAGTGAAAGAAATGTACTTCTTAAAAATGTATAAACTGCTAGGATTTTGATGAATAAAAAACTGGATTCATTATCAGACCTTCAAAACTTCCCAACACATAGACATCCTCATCTTGTTCCGAATTTGAGAGATTGCATCCAGAGTTTGACTAGTAAAAATGACATTGGATTTAGTTTCAGGTGTTTTTTTTTTTTATATAGATTAAAAAAGTTAACTTTAATCTTTATCCTGTATTTTGCGTATGCACCTATATAATCATGATATATCATTAAATAGTATTTTCTTTATGATTTTACATTTATATGCAAAAGTGAAATGAGCCATCATTTCCTTTCTTTTACTGCCTATATTCAGGGTGTTTTTTTTTTGGTATAACATTTATTGTAGTCTCATAAAATTATTACAATAACATTTCCCACAAACTTTTATACATAAGACATTTATTAAGTGGACTTCAAAGTTTTGGATACAATTTATTTTATTTTTGTTTGCTGGGCATGCATTACAAGTACCAGTAAAGGTAATACATGTAAGGCTATTTTAATTGTCATCCCACTAGTTTTTAAAAAAAAATATATTTTATTGATTTTTGTACAGAGAGGAAGGGAGAGGGATAGAGAGTTAGAAACATCGATGAGAGAGAAACATCGGTCAGCTGCCTCCTGCACACCCCCCACTGGGGATGTGCCCGAAACCAAGGTACATGCCCTTGACCAGAATCGAACCTGGGACCCTTGAGTCCGCAGGCTAACGCTCTATCCACTGAGCCAAACTGGTTAGGGCTGTCATCCCACTAGTTTTAAACATCTGCTCTTCCTATGCGTCCCTCTCCCACCCCGGGCCATTTAGGAAGAGGGAAGTTTAATTTATCATCTTATCCCATGTTCCTAATCTCAAATTGGAGGGTGTGGAGTTTTAATATTAATACAGACTTTTTGGAGTAGAGATTGCTTTCAGGGATGTGTGTGTGTGTGTGTATGCATGTGTGTGTGTGTGTGTGTGTGTGTGTGTGTGTATTTCCCCCATTTTTAAAGATCCTGGACACTTTGCTTGAGGAGTGGAAGCCAAGGAAGCGAAGGCTTCATGCTTGATTGCTTTTCTGATTGGTGCCGTAAAAAGAATGCATTAGAGAGAGAATGTTTGATTTAAAAAGCGCCTCGATGCCAGCACCACCTCTGTTTGTTTTCCTTCCTTTAGCAGAAACCTTATAAAATTTTTATGAAGCATTAATGGATCTGAGATTTTCTCAAAGCAAATTTTATGAGGTGGACTTAATCCCACACATTCGACCTAATTTAGCCGCCTTTACAGACACAGAAGGAAAAGGCGCCGGGAGATTACTCCTGGGTGACTCCGCGCCCCGGGGAGAGTGGCAGAGGGCAGGGAAGGGGGTTGCTCACACTCGGTGCTCTGCTATGAAGTCCCGGAGCCCGCTGGGTGGTGGGAGTAATTACCACGCCGGGTGGAGTGAGGAGATACCCGGGCCACAAAGAGTAGCACCCAGGTAAGCCAAAGTGCAGGTACTGAATCTGAAGTCACCATTTAGTGCTGACTTCAAGAACGTCTGTACAGTTCTATTCATCAGTGAGAAAATCACATTAGGAAAGACACACATGTATTTGTTCTGTGATGTCAACCTGAAGCCAATGACTTTGATCTCAGCGAAATACACACACAGGCATGCACATGCACATACAGTACTCGCTCCTTTCACCCGCTTAGTTTTCTGTATCTGAAACGGATGAGCTTTGAAGGTGACGCATTAAATTTCAGTGGAAGTTGATGAGCGGAATTGCATTCTGTAATGTGATATTTGTTATTCCCCAAACCCAGCAACTCGGTGGGTCTCAGCACAGTAGGGGAAGGTAGGCATTGAGAGGTGCCCAGCCTGTCTATGCTGCTTTTGTCCCACTATGGAGCGTGCTTGTCACTCCCTGCGGGCGCTCTGTGAGCTTTATGATCAGCATAACGGCGGCGGGGGGGGGGGCACCTTTTGGAAGAGAGACAGGAGCTCCTACCCGTGGAGGCATCTCGGTGCCCTAGTCAAGAACTGTGGAGGGTCTGAGATTTTACCTGACAGTCGTGCTGACAAGGTGGTCTGCCAAGTCTCAGGGATGCTACTAGCAGCAGACACGAGGCTTCTAGGTCAGAACAGAGGACTTCTTACTCCTGGCCCAGCAAGTGACAGGAACTACTTTAAATCAAACTGTTGCTTAGCCTGTGTGGCTCAGTGGTTGAGCGTCAACCTATGAACCAGGTGGTCACGGTTCGATGCCTGGCCAGAGCACATGCCCAGGTTGTGGGCTCGATCCCCAGTGTGGGGCATGCTGGAGGCAGCCGATCAATGATGTTTCTATCTCTCCCTCTCCCTCCCTCCCTGAAATCAATAAAAATATATTTAAAAAATAATAAATAAATCAAACTGTCCTTCAAGTTCTAAGAGGGTGATGTGTCTGGCCGAGGTAGATGCTCTATCCATGCTCCCTCAGTTTGTGTGACTATGGGAAGGCTGTGGGGCAGGCAGCTGAGGATGTTGACAGAGAGTGGCGGGAGCTGGGCCATCCCCGGCTACAGGTTCTGATCAACGTTTCTGTAAAGACAGGCAGAGTTGTGATCAAATCGTGGTCAGAGCCACCAGGAGTGGGATGGCAGTCCCAGCGGTCGGTTAAATTAAGGTGTTTGCAGCAATCAGGAAGAGCCACACTAGGTCATTTCCCTCATGAAGACGGCTCCACAGTCAGGTCTAAAAGACAAAGACGACTCATATCCCTTCCTCCTTGAATTCCCAGGGTCTGAGGTCCCCAGGGTCTGAGGTTTGCTCTCCCGCTACAGAATTGGTGTGTCATATCCCGTAGCTATAACTTTACCTTTTCCAGTTATCTCTTGTTTGTATCTAGTTTTTTTTTTGGTAATTTAATGTAGAAGAGTCAGGTGCAAGAGGGTTAAGGCCATTTTCATAGCACAGAGATGCCTTATGTTCCCACTGCAGAGGGTTTGTGACAAGAGTCAACTCAACTACATGGTTGTTATCCTTTGGCTCTGTGACCGTGTCAGACCAACGAGGGATCCAGGAGGCTAAACAGGAATGAAGGTTGAATCCTCTGGGTCCCATTCGGACAGACTGCTCCCCAGAGGGTGAACCAACCCGGCTGGCCTGGCATAGTCATCAGGGAAAGAGAGACCATCATGCCCAGGAAACGTTAGGGCGAATCCTTGGCTTTTCAGGACAGGCTTATAGAATAACCCCCCCCCCCGCCCATTTATTTTGTCCTGTTCATTATCCAGGAAGTAGGTGAAAAGAGATGATCTCTTTCTTGGAACAGCCACATTTCAAGAACCAAAGTGACCTATACAGGGGTTCTCAACCTTCTGGCCCTTTAAATACAGTTCCTCATGTTGTGACCCAACCATAAAATTATTTTCGTTGCTACTTCCTAACTATAATGTTGCTACTGTTATGAATCATAATGTAAATATCTTATATGCAGGATGGTCTTAGGCTACCCCTGTGAAAGGGTCGTTCGACCACCAAAGGGGTCACGACCCACAGGTTGAGAACCACTGTATTAAGCTGTGTGTCCTGGGAGGAGGCAGAGGAAATCTTTCTTATTCCATGTTTTGGAGGCTCTGCCAACAGTCAGTAGTTTCAAATGCCTGCGGCTGATAGGGAGCATACAGGCCCATCCAGTACCCTAACTGTCAGTCCTTTGTTGAACTGCTTTCATGATAAAAGGTGCAGCATTTGGACAGCAGAGGCTCTAGAAAGCTCAAGAAAACACAAAACCCAGGTTAGTTTCAAGGGCCAGAGGCATTGTGGCTGGAATTAACAGACTATACCGGACTAGCAACACTGCCCTCTGAGAAAGTGTGCACTGTAGTGAGGCAGCGTCAGTGGCTCTGAAGTGGGGGGGGCAGTCAAATGTCCAGATACAGTCAGCCTCCCGGCAGATGCACCATGCAGGGTGGCATCGGCCAGCTTCCTGCAGGAGTCACGTGGTAGCCCTTGCATTGGAAACAGAGCCCATTCCTATGTGCCCAGTCTAGGATGCGTTGCCATGTCTAGTGCAGCGATGGGTCCAGACAGCAGTGGCATCCATAAAGCTGGTGCAACTTGATTGCAGTTGGTCTCATGAAAGAGCTGACCCTTGCCGTGGGCATCCATGAGTGACCCCGGTGGTTTGATTAGTCGCTTTGTGATTTGTTTCCACAGCTCACAGTTTTCTAAGTGACAAAATGGCTAGGCTGTTGACAACAGTCCAAGAGTTAGTAACTATGCGATAAGACTCATCGAGGAGAGTGTTACCAAGAACCAAGTAAGGGAGATGCTACCCTTAGTATGTGGGCATGAAAGGAAACATATCTTCTGCTCAGGAGGGAGACACTGCCTCATTCTTCTAAGGTTATTTATTCTACACATATCTGTGAAAAGATGGGCAGGTCCTCTGCTTTTAAGATGGGCAGAAACATAAGTGACCCATGGCAGATTTTTCCTGGATCCAAACCAGAGTCACTGGGCAGGTGACTGCCAGGGCTCTCGTTCTGGTTTGAAAGCAACCCAGATTCAGCAAGTCCTCTAGACTCTGGAATAGGCAGAAAATACATAATAAATAACATAGTGATGGTGTCTTCCCTGCCAAAGCTTCAATAGGCAAAATAATAATGGTGGCTACACTTATACGGTGCTCACTCTACCCAAGGCCTTTTGTAAGTAATTCCCATTAAGATAATCAAAATGACACTTTGAAGTAGATACTATTGCTTTTATTCTCTTATTTACAGATTAGACAATGGGGATACTGAGAGAGGGGGTGATGGAATCAGGATTCAAACAAAGAAGTTTCTGAGTTTGTGCTCTCCCTGCTCTGTCTTATACTGCTTCCAGTGGAGTGACCACACAGTGTCATGAATTCACTGGTTTTATAATACAAGAGGAACTGGAATCATCTGGGTGGTGGTGGGGGGGGGGAGTTTCTGAGCCAGACTGAAGGGCATCCCAGAGGAAGTGACATCTAAGGACAGTCCTAACGGTGACTGAGGATGAACCAGTGGAAGGTGGGGGAAGAGGTTTGTCCAGTAGGGAAACTGCCTTGCAAAGGCTTTGGAGGTGAGTTGGGATGGCCCATGAGTGATATCTACTTTGATATGTCATTTACTCTAAGGCACATGTTTCTTTGGAAGGAGTAAGCTTGATGAGACCTCCTCCAGACTCCTAATTCACAGCTTTTTGTTTGCTGTGCATTTTTAATGAAAGTACTCCACCCTTGTATTGTTGAGATGGCCCAGGAGCCTCTAAAACATCAGCAAAGTGAGCCGGGGCATCACAGAAGTGACAAACAAACCCCCCATTACCCGAGTTTATTTTGATTTATGTAGGATTCATAAACCTCAGGTGCCTAATTATTTAGCAAGTAGAGAAATTAAGGCCAGCTATGCATGGGGTTACGGGAAAAAAGAAATAGATTCAAAGCCCAGGAGACCTTGTGGGGCCTTAATAGCTTCTTTACTGGCATCTCTTCATTATGGGAGTCTACTGGGCATCATTTCCCCACGGCAAGTGGCCAACTCTTACCTTTATTGCCTACCTCCTGGCAGCCAGGGTGGGTTCCCTGGGTTGAGACACCAGCCTCGTTTTATTGGCCTTCCCCACACTAACTTTCCCTGTAATCATCCCATATTTTCCTACTCAGTATCACCAGATGGTGAGTGCCCTGCGATCTGACAGCTCTGAATAATTGATACCCGCTCCTACTGAAGTCGAGTTTAGGTTTTGTGGTTCAGCAGGATGCTTTACTCTTGTTGACCTTAACCTTCAGAGGCACTCGGGCATTACCAGGAGATCAATAAACCTTCCTCCGCCTGGCCTGAGAGGACAGGAGCCTGACAGAGAGTGATGATCAAGAGGAGAGGGAAGGGAAGATTGTGCCGTAACCTAGGGAACAAGAGGAGGGGAGTGAGGCCGTGGGGCCAGGGAAGGGGGTAGGGTGGGGGGAAGTGTGGGGAACATGTTAAGAATAAGAGAGAAATAATGTATTAAGAAGGGTGAAATGAAAAATAAAGACATGGGGGAGAAAAGGAGTTTGAAAAGACAGAGGAATATGGGAAGGACAGTAGAAGCATGAGGACAAATGAGGGGAATACGGAAAGGAAAGATGTATTCCTTATCTCTCAGGAATTGAAATCTACAGCATGCGAATCCATATACTGTGTTGGTCTCAAGGAGCTCAACATCTCATGGGACACAGACAAGTAATTAAACTGTGAGGCAAAGTAAAATAAGGGTCCTAATCAAGGATTGAGTATCTGCTGGGCTTTGGAGGAAAAGGGAAAGGGACTTAATGTTTGAATGCCAAGTATATGCTAAACAGGCATTTGCATACTCTTTAATTATCATTTATTTTATTTATTATTATAGGTAGTATATAACATCTTGCATATTCTTATTAATTGTTCTTTTGTTTAATTATCAAATAACACTTTGAGGCAGGAATTATTACCGTCATTGAAGAGGAAACAGAAGCGTCCAAGGTTTAGTGCTCTGAGTAAACGCATTGCTAAGCGGTGGCGCTGGTCTGTGCATGCTGTTTCTTATAACCCTTAGGTCTATGTGTTCTTTCACCCCTGCCCCCCCAAGCTGCCACCCCCAAAGTGCAACATTAGGGTGATTTACTCATGCAGAGGCATTGGGGAAATCTTCAGTAGATGACAACCTACTTGAAGGTGGGGCTGTGACTGATTTTTCAAATCTACAGTAGCTGACATAGTAAATACTGCATAAAATATGCTAACATGGGAAAGAAGGAAGAGATGGAGGGAGGAGGGATGGAGGCAGCAAAGGAGGGAGGGAGAAATGAAGGAAGGAAAAAAGGAGGGAAGGAAAGAAGAGTGGGAAGGAGGGAAGGAATTATAGTTGAGTTGAATCTAAAAATACAAATTGTATTTGTCTGGAGCTGATGTTGGGAGGTTGACTAGTATAATCAAAAGTACAGTGTGTCCCTTTGTGATAAAGAACAACAGTTTATTCTAGCTTGATCCTAGGCAGAAGAAAGTAGTGGAAGATAAGATTGCTAAAACAGAATGGATCCTCATTCATTCATTTATTCACTCCTTCATTCATGCATCCATTTAACAAATGTTTAGTCAGTGGTAACTATGGCTAGTCCTTGCCAAAAGGGCTTAAGATATGTCAGGGAATAAACAGGTAAATACACCTGCCCTTATGGATCTTAACATTCTAGTGAAGAGATGCAGGAACTAAATATAACAAGTAAATTATGCAGAATGCAAAAAGTAATAAATGCTGATGACTTATTACTAAAAAAAAGAGCAAAATAGTAGAATGAGATACAGAGGAAGGGGCAATACCATTTTAGGGTAAATCTCTGGAAGGTGACATTTGAGTGACTTGAAAGAGCTAATGGGATGATTAACATTTGTCTAGGGCAGTGGTCGGCAAACTCATTAATCAACAGAGCCAAATATCAACAGTACAACGATTGAAATTTCTTTTGAGAGCCAAATTTTTTAAACTGAAACTATATAGATAGGTACATTGTTATTAACTTAATTAGGGGACTCCTAAGGCTTAGGAAGAGCCACACTCAAGGGGCCAAAGAGCCGCATGTGGCTCGCGAGCCGCAATTTGCCGACCACTGGTCTAGGGAATTAATTCCAGGCAGAGGGAATGGGTTGTGTAAGACTGTAGGACACAGGTGAACCTGGGATACTCATGGGCAGCCAGAAGTCAGTGTGGCAAAGGTACATTGGGTGGGGCAAGGTTGGAGGTCAGAGGTGACAGCAGTCTAGATCATGTCAGGCCTCCAGGACTGTGTCACCATGAGAGAAATAAGATGATCTTGAGCAGAGAGGTGACATAGGTTTGAAAAGGATTCCTCAGGCTGCTATGTGGGGATAGGTGTGGCAGCAGGGGACCAGCTAGGAGGTAGCTGCAGTCGTCCAAGCCACTGGTGATGCTGAGGAAGATGGTTTCAACGGGCATGATAGGGACAAATTCCAGATACTTATAGAAGGAAGGGCCAGGAAGATTTGCTGATGCATTTGATACAGAGCGTTAGAGAAATAGAGGAACCAAGGTTTAATCAAAGGCTCTGGGCCAAGTTGCCCAGATCTGGGATGGGCATATTGTGGCCACACAAGTTTGTTGAAAAGATAAGGAGTTATCTTTTGCACCATGAGATGATTATGAGATATCCAAGTGGATGTGTCAAGTGGGTAGATGAATTTAAATGAGGTTGGAACTTAAGGGAGATGTCCAGGCAGGAGGTTTACACTGGGAAGCCATGAGCACATAGTTGGCATTTAAAACCATGAGATCAGAGCCCGGCCAGTGTGACTCAGTGGTTGAGCATTGACCTATGAACCAGGAGGTCACGGTTCGATTTCCAGTCAGGGCACAGGCCCAGGATGTGGGCTTGATCCCCAGTATGGGGCGTGCAAGAGGCAGCCAATTGATGACTCTCATTCATCACTGATGTTTCTATCCATCACCCCCTCTCCCTTCCTCTCTGAAATCAATACAAATATTTTTTTAAATAAATAAAACCCTGAGATTAGAATGGACCACCAGAGAGAGAAGAGAAGAGGTCCAAAAATCATAGGTCTCAAATGCCCTACTCATGGTTTGAAACATTATTTTTGGATCGATGGGGAGCTTTTTTTTTTTTTTGAGAATAGGAGTAACAAAATCTCAACTGGGCTTGTTTTGTTTGCCTGCTTTGTACAGATGCCACTCTGGTGTCCTATGGCAGGTGGCCTGGGAGGACCAGTCAGGAGTTGGCACAGGAGCCTCATGAAGCTATAATGAGGACCCGGACCAGAACCAGGGCAGAAGGGATGGAGGGGAGCGGGGAACAGGGGGAAGATAAAGAAGAAGGGGAGACAGCAAAACCAATTTTCCTTTCACTCAGTTCAAAACACAAATCACCGGATCAATAGAAAAGAAAACATAATTTAAGCCTGAAAGAAGGTCTTTGTGTTATTTTCTCTGTTTTTCTTTTGTGTGTCTTTTTTTTTTTAACGGCTTGAGGCATGGCCATGGTTCATAATGCTTTGCCTCCTGGGGCCTAGCTGACAGCGGTAGAAAGGGAAAATAGACACTGAGTTTTCAGTATTTCAGAAAACCAGTTTCCATCTGAACCGTGGAGGGCACGGAGCTCATTCTTAGCATGTTCAGAACGTGGGAGATAAAGTGTGAGACATATAAATCCGAGTTCATGCTTACAGAAAGATGGAAATGTGACCATCCCCCCAGATCCCTTGCCTGTTAAATACTTGCAATCATACCACCTTATACAGGAAGCGATTAAAAGCAACATATGTAAAGTAGCTTGCCTGACACACGGTGACTAGATTTTTATCAACTAGATTGCTTTACAGCTTAAATTCACTTTTATTACTTTAATCAGAATGAATTCTCACAATGATCATGTGAAGATCTCCCCCCATTTCCTGAGAATAAAGACACTAAGCCCTAACCAGGTGAGACGATTTGCCCACATCACAGAGAGATGGAACCAGGAATCAAACCAGTTTGGGAGCTGAGTCCTGCTTCTTCCATGGCACGTGTTGTCCGGAAGTACAGGGACCATGCCACTGAAGACTTGGTGTCTAAGGCACCCTCTAGCCCAGTGGTTCTCAACCTTGGCTGCACATTAGAATCACCTGGGAATCTTTTTAAAATCCTGATTTCTGGGCCTCATCCTCCGGAAATTCTGTTTCTTTGTTATGGGGTGAGGCCACAACATTAGTAACAAAGAAACAGAATTTCTGGAGGACGAGGCCCAGAAATCAGGATTTTAAAAAGATTCTCAGGTGATTCTAATGTGCAGCCGAGGTTGAGAACCACTGCTCTAATCTCAGCATCATCTTTGACAACTGTTTCTTGAGAGTGGGAAGGTTACAGAGGGGAGCTATCCCCAAGTGCATAAGGCAGAGCAGGCCAAGGGCTCAGGGAGGGGAGAATGGTGGCCCCTTTTGTGTGTCTCTACCATAAGGACCTCATCTGGCCTCCTCAGAGTTGGCCTCTTCACTCTGCACTGGCTCGGGGCCTTGCTGGCTGCCCCCACGTGCTGCAGTAAGAGTGTGAGCTGTGAGGATGTGGCTGGGCTAGATGATTTGTAACAGGGCACAGGTGTGATGGTTTCCTTTTCATTTGTATAAGTCACACCTCTCCTCTACAAATGGCATTTTAAAAAATGTATTCTTACTGATTACAGAGAGGGAGGGAGAGGGAAAGAGAGAGAGAAGCATCAGTGATGAGAGAGAATCATTGATCAACTGCCTCCTGCATGCCCCACACTGAGGATTGAGCACACAACCCGAGCATGTGCCCTGACCAGGAATTGAACCCATGACCTCCAGGTTCATAGGTCGACGCCCAACCATTGAGACACACTGGCTGGGCTGAAAGCCCCACCCCCTCCTTTTTTTTTTTTTTTACTAAGGTAAGTGTACTTTGTATTGCAGAAGGAGTGGGTGGCTCCAATGCCAGGCCTGCCGTGCTCCACTGGCTTGTAGGTGATGGACAACTCCCCCAGGTAGTGGCTCATCATCTCAGGCTTGATTTCCACCCGGTAGAAGGTCTTGCCATTGTACACGCCCACCGTGCTGCCCACCACCTCGGGCAGAATAATCAGGTCTTGCAGGTGTGTCTTCCCCACCTGTGGCTTCTCCGTGGGCGGCGCCTCCTGCTTGGCCTCGCGCAGGTGCTTCAGCAGCGGGTGCTGCTTCCCTCACAGGCCCGGGTTCAGCAGCAGCCACCGCCGCCATAGGTCACTGCACAGCCGCATCAGCTGCTCCAAAGACATGCCAAGCAGTTGCTGGAGCTCCACGCCCCGGTAGGTGAACTGCGGAAAGTCCACTTCTTCTTCTGCCCACTTTTGCCATCGCGTTGAAGGGAAGCGGAAAGGCCTTGTGAGTACAGCTTTCAGGTGTGGGACACAGCCTTCCACCTTCTTCGTTCTCCCCACGATTATTTTTAACTGTTTCTCCACGACCGCGTCTCATACTGCGCTTTGTGTCTATTAAAAGTCCTACCTGATGGACTCGTTTGTCAGCAGGCAAGGGGACACTACCTCTGGGCCCGAAACAGCTGTAATCAAAGGTAGTTAATTGGAGGGCAAATACAATACAGCAGCAGGGCGTTTAGAAATCAATCAGCGTGCAATTAAAGATGAAAACCAGGAGAGGACTAATTCTGTTTTCCATTTGGGTGGTAGGCTGCTTAAGGAACAGTCGCACAAAGGACAGAGTCTTTGCAGGGATATTTCATCAGAAGTAAAGAAAGTTTGCCCAGTTGCCTCTGTTCATCATGAGCAGTGGTGGAGTCCAGGAGAGAGAGGTGGTTGGAGGCAGGTCACATTCTGTAGGAGACCTTTCATGATGTTTTGTCTTCTTCACCTCAAATCTACTCCATTCTTTTAGCCATTGTCTGTATGAGTTAAATGTACTTGTTCATGTTGTTCTGTAATTATTCAAAACTGTCTCCTTGACCTGTACCGTGTTCCCATAACGCTGTAGAGCAGAGCCCTTTGATCCATTGCCTTTGGAGGCTGAGTGGGGTGGGGGTGGAGGGCACAGGGTGAGTCCACCATGCCTTTTACTATAGAGTAGACCCACATCATAGCTACCAGGGGGTTCATGTGGGGAGTTTAGAGGCATATGATGTGAATAGTGGTACTTAAGACACCGGATAGATCTATCCCTTTAAAGCCCTCCTAGTAGGTCTGATTTTGAGGACTGCACAGAATGGACACTCTGTACATTTTGAAAATCCTAACCTGCTCTCTAGGCTGAGTTTTTTTCTCTAACCCCAGGGAACCCTGTCCTCTTTTGCCTTTTTCTGTGTTTTCAACTTAGTATAAAGAAAGAAAGATGTTAATTCCTGTATGAAGTAGCGCAGGCAGAAACTTCATTCACACCTTATCAAAACCAAATTCTAAGTGTCCTCATCAGGACTCTGATATCCTTAGGTTTTACCTTCACTGAGGTCGTGTGGGTCCTGAGATTCAATTGTGTCTTTCCTGTCTGCTTCCCTGTTCTGCCGGCCAGGGAGCTTGAGGTGAGGTTCATTGCCTTTGGGCCTCTCTCCACTCCTGAACAGGGTAAACGATAATGCCACCTGGACCTTCCAGTTGTCATTCACTTGTCAAGTCTTATGTCAGCGATCCTCTTTGGCAGGCTTTCTCCTTCTCCAATGGGGCTCCTCGATTCCCACCTGAAGATCCACGTCTGTTCCTTAGTCCCCAGGACGCCTCGACAAAGGCAGCTTTTCTTTATGTCATGTAGTCTCCATGCATGTTTTGTTCCTCCGTAAATTGCCAGGTATGGTGTCAGGGGCAGTTAATTAAGATGTTTTCAAGGATGAAAAAAAATGTCACCACTTCATTGTAAATGAAAGGAAGTCAAATGATGTTTGTGCACTGTTGAATGATTTGTGAGTCAGCCTTCTGATTTTGAACCCATGTCATTCCCAAAGGTCTAACTCATTGTGTACCCTCTACCTAAGCTGAAACAGTTCATACCAACCAGTAATTAGACAGGTAAACAACTAAGCAAGAAGACTAACAACAAAATAAACACCACACACATAACAGTCTATGTAACTTCATGGGTCTTCAGGATACACAGAGAGCTCTAAATTCATTAAAATGGACTCCAGGTGCCATAGGAAGAACTTCCCTGGACAGGGCTATCTCACCCTTCTGTTTTCCTCTATATTTATATCAGCAGGATGATTCCATGAAAAGGAAGTGAGAAAAAAAAGGTCAGATCTCATATCCCTTCTCATTCTTGGTTTATTCAGCCTTTTGGGGGTGCACAGAGAAGGGAGTGGAGCACAAGACTTTGCTGCAGTGACTGAGGTCTTTGGGGGATTCCAGAGCCTAGAATTCTCAATCTGGGGGCTCTCCCATAGCCCTAACTTCACAGTGTGTGGATTCAGTTCACCATCTTCTCACCATCCGGGGGGTGACTTGTGTGTCTTTATTAGTGCTTCTCCTTTGACGTATCCATCCCGGCCCCTCCACTCCACAGTGGTGAACTCTTTAGGCGCCTTGTTCTTTTACAGCTTGCATTATTTAGAAGAGTGACTGGCGCAGACTAGGCATTTAAGACATATTTGAATAAAGGAAAACATAGATGAGTGAATTGTGAATACATTGTGGTAACATTATGTATGCAATACCTTATTACTTACCCCAATTATATTTAACCTGACACTTGTAAGACAGGAATCCTTTTGCATCTTGCCAGGATATTTGTCCTCTAGGTAACTTGAATGATGATCAACATTCACATGTTTATGTCATTCACATGTGAGTTCATGCGTCTCTGCTCTCATGCTAATTAATTCAGTAGGCATTGATGTAATATCTACCATGAGCATGGTATAACGTCTGAAAGGTACATGAAAGGAATGCATAATGTGAAAATAGATGAAAAGATAAATGGGCTCTTGGGTCAGATTGCCTAGGTCCAGATTTTGACTTTATTGCTTCAATGTCCTTTACCTGTCTTCTCATCCGAAAATTGCGATTTTTCTCATAGAGGTACTTGGAAAATTCTATGAGAGAATGAGAATGCAAAGCCTGGCAGAGTGTTAACATATCCTAATTATTAGGTACCAGTGTTATATAGCCTCACCCACAAAATCTACATGGGAAATAAGACACCGTCTGGTCAGTACCCACTATTAAAGGGACAGACGCATATCACCATCACCGATGCTCTAAGTCCTCTATGTCTGTATGTGTCTTCTGAGCCCCACCCCCTTTAGCTTGCAAACTCCTCGGAGGGGTCTCCCCTCATTGACAAGTGAACATTCTGCTCTCAGTGGCTGCTCTTCAAATGTGTAATCCACTCCTTATGCCTTAGAAAGTATGTGGATTCAAAAAATATTCTTCTTTCCCTGTTCATTTTCTGCTTTTCCCCTCCTCTATATCTTTAGGTAATGGGTGAGATCCAAATAAGGGTTTTTCTTATGAGAAGTCTGGTCTCCTAGGTTTATAAACCACAAAAATGTAAGAAAAAAATCCACAAGCTATAAAAGCTTAAATATTAGACCCCTCCATGAATACATGTATCATCATCGCTGCCCCCTTTACTTGAATGACCCTCCCCCCGGGGATTATGGAAAGGTGAGCATGTGAGTGTCTGCCTGTCGCCCATATGTATGTTGGAGTTGCTTCCCACCTGATTGAGTCCTGTGGTTGTTTGGTGCTGTTTCAGTCTGAGTCTGTGTGAATGTCTTTTCTCAATAGTTTCCTACTCGGGAGGGGGAGCATGGGTTGGATTTGAGAGTCCTCAGCTTACAGCTACTACACTCGAAAGGAAGAGGATCACGAGAGGAGAGCATCTCTGGAGTGGAATTTCAAGTCTCTGTGCTCAACAGAAAAAGGAAGAAGTTCTGCCCAGAATTTTCTCTTCTTTATCTTGGAGAGCTTTGGGGTATGTTCTGTGCAGCACCAGGGATGCAATGAGCTAGACTGGGCACCCCTATGGCCTCAGCAGTGAATCCGGTGCCTGCAGCACCAGCAGTCAGTCCTTGGTGACACTGAACTACATTCCACAGGGTCTGGTTACACTTTAAAAATGAACTAAGTAGCATTTGAAACATGTGATCAGTGCAGTTGGATTGCTGTTTTCTTTCTTTTTAAAAAAATTTTATTTGGAAAACCTTGAATGCAGTTTAACTCTGGTTTCGATCTATTTAATGGGATAAAGTTGAAGCAATCACAGGACTGTGGGTGGGCTTAGACCCGAGCCTGAGTGAATAGAGGAGATGAGGGGTTAGGCTTATTCTTGTTTCTGTTTTGTCTCAGCTACCAATTGGCCTGGTGGGAGGCAGTTTGGTCTACTGGACAGTAGTCAGTCACCACTTACTTATAAGCTGCCTTTTCCATTTGACAATTTTCAATGTTCTCTTCACATTTTCTACCCTTAGGGATTGTCTGATGTGTTCATGTTTTCGTAAGTCCTTCCTGTCTTACTTCTTGTTTTGTTTTTAAACAATAGGAGGTGGGCACACTAGTTAACACACACACACACACACACACACAGACACACATCTACACACACACACACACACACTATAGAAGGAAGCTTGAGGATCATTTCTCTCTCCTTCACTGGCTCCCTTCCCCCTCACCCCCACTCTGGTTCAGCAGAAACCATCTTCACAAATGAGTGGACCCAGTTAATAGTATCTATATAATAAAAGCTAAGCGACCGTTAAGGCAGAATGACCAGTCGCTATGATGTGCACTGACCACCAGTGGGCAGACGCTCAATGCAGGAGCTGCCCCCTGGTGGTCAGTGCACTCCCATAAGGGGAGTACCGCTCAGCTAGAAGCCAGGCTCATGGCTGGTGAGTGCAGTGGCAGTGGCGGGAGCCTCTCCCGCCTCCGTGGCAGCACTAAGGAAGGAACAGGGAGCCGAGTGGTAAGGAGCAGCAAGCAGGTGGGCGGTAAGGAGTGAGGGTTCCCAGACTGCAAGAGGGCGCAGGCCGGGCTGAGGGGACCTCTCCACCCCCCCCCCCCCCCAGTGCAAGAATTTTGTGCACCGGGCCTCTAGTAAATAATAAAGTCCAATATGCTCTTTGAAGTTCCAAGATCCACAGTTTAGGGACATGCTCTCAGGATGCGGAGACTTTGTCATACCTCTGTTTCTAACGCGAGAAGGGAAGCAAGCCCGTGTGGCGAGGAATCTTTCGCATTGAAAAGAGTCCCAGCCAAAAGGCCCACGTGATGACACAGCTCCCGTCCCCATAGTCCTGCCCCCTCCAGAGCACGGGTACATTTAATTTCTCACCACTGTTACCTAAATGCAGAGCAGCATGAGGAACACAGAGAATGAAAAATGTCCACCTGTGTGGGTAGCACACGGCCACTAATCTTTTCTGACATTTACTCTCACTCATGAGCACAGGGGTGACCAGCCCCACCAGTGCTGGATGCTAAAGATAAATGTCAGCCCATCCATTGGAAGCTTCCTGTGCATACATGCATATTGGAAATCAAATACATCTGGCACAGCACACACTGAGGCTCGAGTGCCCATCCTTCAGACGCGCATTGATTGCTCTCCGCCACCCCACTTCCCACCACCGCTTGATAGACTTGGAGAATGGTGGAATAGTTGGCTGCATTTTTAATGGAAGCGAAAACACCCACTAAGCTGAACAGTTTTCCCATCATCCGCCTTTATGGCTGTGCTTTGTCTCCCCACGTGCTGCCAAATTTCCCAAGAGCATCTGCTCTTCCCATTGTGCAAACACTGAGCCGGTGCATGTCACGCAAGGTCTATGCTACCCCTGCCAGATAGTGCTGTACATTTTAATTGTCCCTCAGATTGCACTCGACCAGTCACTCAGGTGCAAACCGCTTCTTCAGCCATAGGCAGCAGAAGTCATACTATCTGTGAGCAATGGCTTCGCTCACAGAAAGAAAAAGAGGGTTTTGATTTTCTGGTGGTGCCATTTCATTGACTGATTAACCTTGAATATATAAAGCTATTTGAACATTGTGCTTGCATGATATGTTTAAAGGCTTATGTAAATATACCTCATAAGCCCTAGAATCATACAATAGAAGATATTTTGTTTTTTGGATACTGTAGAAATCTGATGTCCAATTAAGATCTGAAGCAAGAATCTTTGTAATCCAATTCATTGTGAGTTGCTTTCGGGGGGGGCGGGGCGGAGAGACGAGGGAAGGATTTTTTTTTTTCATTCTCAGGGAACCATTAACAATACAGTATAATGTGGCCTCTGATATGCACGAACAGCCCAAAATAATTTATGGAGAAAATCAATCATGAGCTAAAGGAAAAAGGAAGTGGCCCAGATTAATTACAGAGTCACGCGGGCCTGTCAGAGCAGCCGAAGTGATGTCCAGGGAGGAGGCCCTCCCTCCAGGGCCTTCCATGGTCGGAAGGAAAGGAAGGAGCCATGTGAAGTCTGGTTCAGGTGTAACTTCCGGAATGTTAGCGAAGAGAGCATGCATCACTTATTCAGTTGAGATAAAAAGGCTGCTTCAAAAATGAAGGTGTCTCTCACCCTCTTGAATAGGAAGTGTGAATTGTCAGTGGAAGGCATGACAGCATGGCCTGGAAAACCCGGAACAGAATCATAATAAATTGAATCTAGGGAATGCGAGGAAGCTAATGATTTGAATATTTAACTTGTCACATAGTTTTCTTCAGAATAGCCATAGATTCATAGAATGCTTGCAATGGAGATATCCAGTCTGGTGGTTTTCAAATGACTTTGCTCAGAGAACCTGTTCTTCTGAACAAATTTTATCCAATATCAAGAAATTAAAGCAAACAGACAAAATCAGATGACAAAAAAGTAGACCTGCTTTGCCTGACGAGCTGATGAGGTTTGAAGCTCTTTCCTTTCTGTCTGTGTCTATCCACAGCAGGACCCCAGGGCTCTATAGAACAGGATTGGAACACAATTTTCCCTGCTGTTAGTTCCCAAATGCCTGCATATTCTCAATTCAAACATGTTTCCATAGTTTAATAAGTGCTTATTATTATTATTTTACTTTAAATATTTTTTTTTTCAATTACAGATGGCATATAATATTATATTAATTTCAGGTGCACAACCCAATGATTAGATATTATATAACACACTTAAGTTATCAACCTGATAGATTCAGTACCTATCTGACACTACACATTCTCATTATAGGATTACTGACTATATTCCTTATGCTGTACCTTACGTTCCCATGTCCATCCTTTCACCTTTTTCACCAAACTCTCTAACTTGTCCGGGAAACTTTTTATCTGTCCTTCCATTCTAAGTGATAGCTTTGCTGGGTACAGTAATCTTGCTTGTAGGTTTTTGCTTTTCCTCACTTTGAATACTTCATGCCAACCCTTCTGACCTGCACAGTTTCTGTTTGTGAAATCAGTTGACAGTCTTATGGGAGCTCCCTTGTAGGTAGTTAAATGCTTTTTTCTTGCTGCTTTTAAGATTCTCTCTTTGTCTTTAACTTTTGGCATTTTAATTATGATGTGTCTTGGTGTGAGCCAATTTGGGGTCATCTTGTTTGGAACTCTGTGCTTCTTGGACTTGTCTTTTTCCTTTACCAGGTTACAGAATTTTTCTGTCATTATTTTTTCACATAGGTTTTCAATTCCTCGCTCTCTTCTCATTCTAGCACACCCATGATGTGAAAATTGGTATGCTGAAAGTTGTTTCTGTGTTTGTTTCTATGTATTAGGTAGAGCTGCTATGTCTCTGGGGCTTTGTAGAGGGGCCTAATTTCTGTAGGGCCCAGTGGTACAGCCTCTCCAATCACTGGAGCGGGGCACTCCAGGTATGCCCCCCTGTGTGGGCTGTGTACACCCTTCTGTGGTAGTTGCCCCTTGATTGCTATTGACATCTCAATGGGAGGGATTTACTCCCAGGCCAATCAGCTGTAAGAATTGGCATCAATCACTGTGGAAGATCAACTGTGCAGGGACCAACCCCACATAGCAGTTGGGCTCTTGTGCTTGCTGAGTCTGCCCCTTGAGTGTGTTGCTTGTAGAGGTGTCTCTGGGGCCTCCAGAGGAGCAGGCCAAGGTCAGCCACCAACCGACATACTAAGTTACAAAGCAATCTGCAGAGTGCTGCTACTTTTGCTGGACTTGAATGTGCCCAAGGGAGGCCAAACTGCGAACCAAGGACGACTGTCACTAGTGCTGGGCCTGGGGCCACTTAGTGAGAGTTAAAGGACATGCTGAGTCCAGATGCTACTTGTTTGAGAGATTTTAGGAAAGTCTGAAGCATGAGCCAAGACATGTCTCTGAATGGTCCGCAGACCACTGGTGGTCCCTGAGGTCTGAAAGTTTGGCAGCCACTGCCCTAGAATGCAGTTTAGGAAACACAGATATTGGCAGGGTTCTGGTTTAATTCCCTCACTTTTTAAATTGGAGGTCCTGGGGCTCAGAGGACCAGTGAAATAACCTGTTCTGGGTGGCAAAATTGAAAGAGTTGAGAACCAGATGTAGGACTTCTGGATTCGTGAAGCTAAGGCGGTTTTCAGGTATATTCTTTTCACTGTCTCAGCATGCCTATGGGCAGGTAGCAGTCATATTCTGGTCTGTCCATGGCGAATACTGAAGCACAGAAAGTCAAGGTTACCTGGTCAGACCCGAGTATAATTCCACCTCTGTGCCCTGGTCTGCTTAGTGCATGCTGAGTCATTCTAGCTCTCAGGGTGTAGGGAAGAGTAAGGCTGTTCAATGTTTTCTATATTAGGACACACTCAGGCTGAAATTTAAGCCAAACAAGGCGAGTGATGGCATAATTAGCAATGTCATAGTAGTTTCTCAAGGTTTAAAGACACCAGTGCACATCCACAAACCTTTGTAGTGATTTAAGCTGTTTTGCTATGTTGTCATTAGACAATTGGGCAAACCTCCGGCCAAGGTTAAGTACTACCCATGTGGACTATGGGAATGCAATGAAGGCAGTTACAGAATCCTCCCTACTGCTTGTGCTTAATTAAGATATGACCAGGCAGTCTTTCTGTGGCCATTCATTTACTGTCTAGCAATTCAATGAGGGGTAATTGTTTGAGGGTGTTTGAGAGACACTTGCCTCGTTATTAACTCAAAAGTGCCCAGAAGGCAGCACTAATGGTCATTCTTTCTTGACACCCACTTTTTGACAGTACTTCACGTTAGACATTATGGCTCAAGCATTCAAGAGTCTGTGGATATTCTAATGGACTTGGTGACATCTAATTACTAATGGGCAATTAATGATAATGGCCCTTTGTGAATATGTAGAGAGATTCTGTACAAGGAATTCATTGCTCTTTGCACATATTAATTAAGATAGATAAGCAGATTGTTATAGACAGGTAGCTTTGTATCTTTATTGATGCTGAGTAAACTGAGTCATATTCAAATTGTCCCTTTTTGATAAAGAACAATTAATTGTTTGTTGATTTGAAACCACATGGATTATAGTTTTAAAAGTAATTGAATAGGGACAAGAATTATAAGGAAGTGGAGGGAATTGATGTCAAGAGAAAATTCAAAGTTTTATTACATTATTTGGATGCCTTAGTTCTATTCATATATTTTTTGAAATAGGAATTGGTAACTTTACTGGATTGGTATCCAGACCTTAAACAGTAGGTAGGCTTTTTGGCAAAGTGATGTCTATCATATCCAGAATAAGGTTCATTACTATGGCCCCAAAGAACCCCAGATTCTATTGTCAAGTCAGATTTAGCCTGGGTGGTGTTATTCCATCAGTCCTGATAGATATTATCAATGTCTACTTGCCAAAATCTACTTGAAAATGGACATTTTAATTAAAAACAGAAAATTTATTATATTACCCCTACTGATCACCTCCAAAATCTCTAAATTATTTTATGATGGCTTACTTATGGAATTAAAAATAATTGTTTTAAAATACAGGTAATTACTCAAACTTTAGTGTTAAAACTAAACATGAGACAGTACCATTATTTTACCCCCAAGTATTTTTTAAGTATATATATTTTAAAGTATATTTATTGATTTCAGAGAGGAAGGGAGAAGGAGAGATAGAAACATTAATGATGACAGAGAAGCATTGATTGGCTGCCTCCTACTAGGGATGGAGCCTGCAACCCGGGTATGTGCCCTGAGCGAGAATCAAACCGTGACTTCCTGATTCATAGGTCAGTACTCAACCACTGAGCCATACCAGCCAGGCTATTCCCAAGTATTTAATGAGCACAACCGATGGGGTCAAACACTGTGCTGAGTTGTGGATGTAGTAATAGAAGAAGCTTTGGTTGTGACTCTTAAGTATAAGACAGTTTGGTGATGGAAAGGAAGGTAAACAAATAATTATAATACAGTGTATAAATCCCACTACAGACATCTGAACAAGTTATAGGGCATAATGGGGGCAAAGAGCAAGAGTTGACTTTGCCAGTAGACCAGTGTGTGTGTATATATGTTTGAATCAGAATCTGTATCAACTGGGGGGAGTACTTTGCTCTACAGACCTATCCACCTGCCATTCAATTTGTTTTCATAGTTCTGCAGCGTGGAACTATTGGGAGGGCAGGGGAAGGGGGGATGAGAGGGGGAGCAGGAGGGAGAGAGAATGTGTGTGGATAATAAATTTAAATATCTTGATCTTTTCCAACCTCATTTATACCTAATGGTGCCTATTTGTTTTGACCTAAGTGGGGGGTGGGGGGGGGGAGAGATGGGATTTGGCATATTGTAGACATTTAGTATAAATATGACTTTAGCCTTCAGATTAAAGTGGACAAGTCCTGAACTATTGGGGCAGTGTAGTAATTCTCTTTTTAATCTGAATTGTATAAGCTGAGGGCTGGAGAAGGTAGAATTCAGGTGTCCTGAAACTGAGTTCTGGGCTGCCTAGGGTGTCAGTAGGCAGTGTGGTTTCCAGCTAAGAAGCTCCAGCATGGCTCTGTTTGGTGGCTTCCCAGTTAACTAAGACCACAGCTGGGTGCCCCTGCAGTCATTCCCTGGCTCTCGCTCCAATCAGAGGCTGGAGTGGTCTCTTTAAGTCTCTGCAGGCACTTCCTCCTCAACCAAGGGATGAGTCATTGACATGAAGCTGTTTAAGCGATCAAAATATAACGCTTTTTAAGGAAACACTCTGCTTACCCTGTGTCCCCTGGCACCTCTGCAGTGTCTCTGTGGCCAGAGCGGACCAGAGGGGACACACGCATCATCCTTGGTTTTGGCTCTTGTTGGAATATCCAGTATTTCTGTGCTGGCATCGGATTTGAAAATTGTTCTGGTTTAGTTCAGATCACCCCGCATGTGTTCTAGGGCCCTGGAGAAAAGAGGGAAAAAACCAAATACTGCAGCTTGAAATGATGTGAAAGACTGCCCATCTGCCTAAAGGGAAAAGCAGGTGATGAGACACACTGGGGACAGTGGACGACACTGGGGATGGTGGATGATACTGGGGGTGCCATGTGAACGGAATGCTCCTGTTTGTGCACAGGAACTGGCTCCGAGGAGTTTGTGATCACCACCAGTGTGCGGCCACTTTGTTAAAATGACTAAGAGAATGCACAGGAAGTGAGAGGGTAAAGGTTAAGAAGGGGCACAAACAAAGATAAAATGAACTGGAGGATGGAAAGGAAGAGCAAGTGCTGGGGCTCAGATGGGGAAATGGGTCGGATACTACTGCTGCTTGAATTGCAGGAGCAGCTGGGGGCAGTGCCAAAGGACCTGCCTGCCCAGAGGAGAGGGTCCTTCCAGCCAGGGTGACCTCCGACGAAAAGCAGAGTTTCTGCTTCTCTAACATGTGTCCTCTGACGCAAACAGCATTGGGGACATATAAAATGAAGGGAAAGGAAGGTGGGATAAAGGGGAAACCACTGTAATTCTTTGACAGATGGTTTTTAAAAGCAGTGATTTGGGTTCTTTATTCCTCACACATCATGAAGGACCCAGGCTGTGTTGCCCGTAGCTTTAAAATCTGGGATCCTATTAAAACCCTTTCTTGTTTAGTCACTCAGTGCTTTGGAAACTCACTAAGAAAAAAAGCCAATTTAATCAAGGCAAGATTTAGCACAAAGAAAGGCCCTGATCTTGCCTTTCTGCAGAAAAACTTTCAGGATCAAATGGCTTAGGGTTTTCATTTCCCTAAAGAATCCCCGTGGAATCAGCAGTCAGGGGAGGGCACACCCAGGTCCTGCTTCTTTACATGGAGGCCTCACCACTTCCTTAGCTACTTAAAGGAAAGGACAGTTTTTCAGTAATGCTCTTGGGGAGAAAACCATGACCTACTAGAAAACCAGGGGCAAAAACAAACCTACCTGATACCTGAGGTAGGAGAAGGTTGGTTGGTTTATCTTGACCCCAAGAGTTCCCCTCCTTAATGACGGACAGCATATCATCAATTGCCAAATGGGGGGGGGGGTGGCACAATGACAGGAAATGCTGGAGTTGAGGGGACACAGATTTGAGCCCAATTGCTGCTTGTGATCTCTCTAAATTATGTAAATTACTTCCCCAGGCCCTGTTTTTTGTTGTTATTTTGTTTTGTTTTTGTTTTACATCTGTAAATGGAGGGGATAGTATGAAAAGAGCAAAGTGTCACTGAATTCACTCAGTAAGTTTTTGTCGTGCTCACTTACATTTTAAAATGAGTGTTTCTGATGGTTGGTGAGGATGACGGTCCTACTCGCCACTTACTCAGGGACGCAGGTAACAAAAGCTCTGCCCCTCTGAGCACGTGACATCCAGGGTCACCCAGGCTTCATCTTCCAGCCAAACAAAGAGGAAAGAGTACAGAGGAGCACAGGTAGGAGGCTTGTAAGGGCCATCAGGTACATGTCATATGTCCTCCCATTCCTTTGGCTGAAATGCAGTCATCTGGTCTACCTGCCTGCAGAGCCTGAGGAAAAGAATCAAGTCTAATGCTAAGAAAAAGATGGGATATGGATTAAGTATATAGCTACCAATTATAGCTATAATATTTCACCAAATATCCATTTGCATCTTTCTTTACATATTCAGAGCACACACAGCCCCGAGTTAGACGACTCAAAATTCAATCCAACTATTGCATCCAGCTTAAGGGTCCAAATTCACTTGGGCATATCTCTGCTTTTCTTCATGACTAGACATGGGTTTTCATGGAAAAGTGATCTATAACTGACAAGAATGCCACTTATTCCAAAATAGTTTTTTGTTGAGGTATAATTGACCTATAACATTATATTAAGTTTCAGGTGTACAACATCATGGTTTGATTTTTGTATATACTGCAAAAAGATCACCACACACATAATAAAAGTCTAGTTAATCCCAATCACCATACATAGTTACAGGCTTTTTTTTATGTGTGTGTGAATTAGGACTTTTAAGATTTACTCTCTTAGTGACTTTCAAATATGCAGTACAGTATTAATAGTCATCATGCTGTGTATTTTATCCTATGACTTATTTGTTTTATAACTGAACGTTATGACAGTGTTAAAAAAAAATATATATATTTTATTGATTTTAGGGAGAAAGGGAGAGGGGGAG
The DNA here is from genome assembly GCF_000147115.1 of Myotis lucifugus. Classification (NCBI taxonomy): domain Eukaryota; kingdom Metazoa; phylum Chordata; class Mammalia; order Chiroptera; family Vespertilionidae; genus Myotis; species Myotis lucifugus. Next base: position 669,188 of record NW_005871273.1, on the reverse strand, counting down.
AGAGATAGAAATATCAGTGATGAGAGAGGATCATTGATTGGCTGCCTCCTGCATGCACCACACTGCGGATCAAGCACACAACCTGGGCATGTGCCCTGACCTTGAATAGAACCATGACCTCCTGGTTCATAGGTCGACCCTCATCTACTGACCCATGCCGGCTGGGCAGTTATGACATCTTTTTAATGGGGTCGCATGACTGGCTTATCACTGTAAAACATTTGGAAATTGGAGAATCTGGGGAAGAGAAGAGTTGGAGACAGGAAGCAGTTGCTGGTCCAGGCAGTCGGGATGCCTGTGCCCGGCCCTGGGAGACAGCCCTTCCTTCGACTCTGACACTCTACAGAGGAAGTCTCTCATCTGCTGTTCATGGGCAGTCCATCCCCATTGGGGAGTTCTCTGTTCCCTGTCCTCCATGCGCATATGTAACGTGGTCATTGTTGCCCACAGACTCCTTGAGTGATTGATGGAGCTCATTTCCTGTTAGTGGATGCTGGGGAGCTAGGCAGTTGTTTCATCCTCAGAGGCTTTTTAAAAGTAGACCCCTGGTTTCTTTAGCTGGAAATTCCTTCAACAATGCCATAAACTTCAGCTTTATTTGTTTCCAGGCCACATGAAAAATATTAAAAGTCATACCTGGCTAGAACTCTCAAGCCATCATTTCCTTCCTTTCTCATCTGAGCATGGCTACCCTGAGGTCACGGAGAGAAAGGCCTTGGTGAGGAAGCTAAGGGGGAGTAGCCATCCTTTGCTGATTTCCACAAAGGTGAGCTCTTTTATCCAGCGTGGATGTCTTAGTGGGCTTAGACTATTTGCTATCTTTCTATCTTCCTGATATGTGGGATCAAGTTTCGGTTGGTTTTTCCAAACCTGGGAGGCCTCAAAGTTCTAGAATCTTAATCTATCCATCTACCTACCTATCTCTCATTTTAATATCTGCTTGAAAACTGACTTTTTTTTCTCCTGGAGCTCATCTCTTTCTTGTAACCATTGGTATAGACAGAGGAGTGTACCTAATTAATATACATGAACACTTTGACGTTATTTATTTATTTATTTATTTATTTATTTATTTATTTATTTGTCTGTCTGTCTATCTATTTTATTTTATTTTTTTCTTTGAGAACTACAGGCTCAGTAGGCCCTTGGTTTGCTTTAGAAGTTACCCAAAGTGACAGTTTTATGAGATTTTTTGCTCTTCAGACCAGGGGCCCAGCCTTGTAGCCCATCTGTCTGTACTATTGACATTCATGACCCAGAGGGGTGCTGCGTGCTGTAAAGAGTGGAAGGCTCTGCTTCTTGCGGTCCTTTGGAGGTGCTGTGTGACTTCCAAGTTTGAGCCTGTGTCTGGGTGATGGGGAGAGAGCACAGAGAAGCACCTGAAGGAGCCTTTAAAGGGCCGGGCTTGGGAATCCCGTGCATGTCACCTCCACTTCCCTTCCACCAGATAGAACTCTGTCCCGGCATCCCACATAATTGCAGGAAAGCAGGGGAAATGGTATCCAGTGAAGCACCCGGGATGAAGAGAAAGCAAGTTTTGGTGAACAGCCATCCATCTGTCTCATAAATACACACCATGTGTAACTGTTGTAAGGATTGAAATCGGCTATTTAAAGGGCCTATCATGAGGGCACATCTCATCATAAATACTTGTCGTTCTCCTCAGATGCCTTCTCACTCTAGATAGACCCATATTAACCAATAAGTCCTTAATAGACAGAAGAAATGAATGAATAAATATGAATCAATATTTATAGTTATTTCTCCCCTGAATGGGGGATCTCTGAAACCTGCCCTATTTTGGATGGATCCATGTTAAATCTTTTCAGGCCTGATTTTTCTTTGAATTTGAAACATCTGTGAGGAAACCTGGACTATTTTCCAAAGAACCCCATCTGGCCCATTGGAAACTGTTTCAAAGTTGAACCATCAACCCTGACAGGTCCTCTGGCCACTAAAGATTCAGCCCTCAGGGACATGTCCACGCTGGCTGTCAACATGGACTAGCATGGCAGACACAAGATGGAGGCCACCTGCTGGGCTGGGCTCCGCATCCTCTTTAAACTCACCTGCCTTGAAATGCACGCTCCACAAACGTTTTCTTTTCTTTTCCCCAGCTTTTAAACCCCTTGGTGTTAGTTCCTTTGGCTACCTACCCGGAAGTGGGATTGCTGGATCATAGGGTAGTTCTATTTTTAATTTTTGAAGGAACCACCATACTGTTATCCATAGTGGCCGTGCCAGGTTACATGTCTACCAGCAGCGTGCAAGGTTTGTCTTTCTTTCAGACCCTCACTGCCACCTGTTAGCTCCCATCTTTTCGATGATGGCCGTCCTGACAGGTGTGAGGTGATAGCTCCTTCATGATTTTGATTTGCATTTTCCTGATGATTAGTGATGTTGAGCATTTTTCACGTACCTGCTGGCCATATGTATCTCTTCTTTGGAAAACTTTTTATTTGGGTTCTTTGATAAGTTTTTAATTGGGTTATTTTTTTTGGAGGGGGGCTGTTTGTTTTGCTTTTTTGCTATGGAGTTGTATGAGTTCTCTTAGGGACATTGACTCCTTTTTGGATATGTGGCTTGCAAAGTGCTTTCTGTACTTTGCCTTTATATTTTGATGGAGGTTTCCTTTGCTGTGCAGAAGCTTTTTTATTTTATGTGATCTGACTTGTTTATTTGTGCTTTCTTTTGCTTTGCTTTGGTGTCAAATTCAAAAAAGCATTGCCAAGCCCAATATGAATGAGCTTACCCCTATGGTATCTTCTAGGTTTTTACGGTTTCACGTATTATGCTTGTCTTTAATTCATTTTGAGTTGGTTATTGTGTATGGCACAAGTTAGGAGTTCAGTTTCACTCTTTTGCATAGTTTATGAATTAAGTATTCATTGTGTCATGGAGTCTATGGGACCTGCATGTACTTAACCTCGCAAGAGCCTCTCCCTAACCATCCTGTCTAAAATCACAGCTCCCTTTATCCAGCACTTTCTGTCTTTATTTTTTTAAAGAATATATATTTATTGATTTCAGAGTGGGGAGAGAGAGAGAGAGAGAGAGAGAGAGAGAGAGAGAGAGAGAGAAACATCAATGATGAGAGAGAATATTGATCGGCTGCCTCCTGCACACCCTGTACTGGGGATGGAGCTTGCTATTCGGGCATGTGCACTGACCTGGAATCCAACTGTAGTTCCTGGTTCATAGGTCAAAGCTCAATCACTGAACCACACTGGCCGGATATCTCTGTTTCCTTAACACATAACTACCAGCATATTACTTGTTTTTTGCTTTTTTGCTTGTATTCCTCATTCTATATAATAAAAGGCTAATATGCAAATAGACCAAACAGCAGAACAACCGGAACAACCGAACAACCGGTCACTATGATGTGCGCTGACCACCAGGGGGTGTGCACAGAACATGGCGGGCATTGACCACAGTGGGATGGTGAAGCAGGTGAGCGGGGGTGCCAGACTAAGGTGGGGCGCCAGTCGCTGCCATTGGGGCGAGCCTCTGTTGGTTACTGAAAATTCTTTGCTCCCGTGCTGCAGTCCTGCCCGACTCTT
>NW_005871273.1:561759-665401 GCF_000147115.1 Myotis lucifugus | reverse complement strand
CTGGACCCAATCCTGTGCTACCATAGCTTGCAGCCCACAGTCTTTCAAGGTGCACGATTTTTGCACTGGGCCTACTCTATAATAAAAGCTATGTGAGATCCAGGATTTTTTATTGATTTTGTTATAGCTCTTTTGCCACTGCCTAGAATATTGTCTGACTATAAAAGCATTTAATAAGTTGGATGAATAAATGATTCTTATTCCTTGCTCTTAAGTAACTTAAATTCTAGTAGGAGAAATCTAAGACATAACCACACAATTATGAGACAAAAAAAGAGAGGATATTGATTACCTTAAGAAGTTATAGAAATAACAAAGAGGACAAAAAGAGAAAGAAGGGATAAATATTTTTTATTTATTTGACTCCATTATGCCAAATGAACTTTGCTTACATTATTTTATTGATTTAAGTCCATACAGTAGTTCTGCAAAATAGGTGGCCAGTATTTCATTTTATAGACAAGGGAACTGATGCTCTAAAAGGCAGTCATTTGTCTAATGTTACTTAAGCAGCATACAGTGGAAACAAGATATTAATACGGAATATCTGGCTTGTTTATCTACACCAGTGATTTATAGAGTTCTTCATATTCTCCCATAAGAATACACATATTTTAATTATAATGTACAGACAGTGTTCACACATGTGTGCACGTACACAAACACATGGACACACAGAAGTATGTACTTTGTTATATGTAATGCTTTCCAATATTTTTTATTCAATCTGTTCAATAGATTCAGTTCTATTCTATAAATTCTATTTCATTTCATCCCTACCTGCCATATCCTATTTCTTAATTTGATTTTGACCCATTCAATTGTTTTTGCGGCAAAGCAAATAAGTTGCAAAGCAGAATTGAAAATATATGCTCTTTCTGTTGTTCCCTGATGCTGAAAGGAGCCAGAGATCTCAGCCACATGCTGAGGATTGGAGGGTGAGGGAAGAGTTAGTTAGGAGGTAATGTTTGAGCGGAGCCATGAATGATGGTTTGGGTACAAGGGAAACTTTAAAAGTAATAACAATGTCACCCATTTGGGCAATGGTTCTGCCATAATTCAGACTCCTATCAAATAATCCAGATGCTTGCAATTTATGATGAGCCTGAAGAAAAGTCAAATGCTCTAATGCGTCGCTTTCCTCATTTGTGGAGCCCATCAGTCAGTCAATTGGTGACTCATTGTTTTCGCTCAGGAAGTAATTATTGAACCCTAGTTATGTGTTAGGCAGCGGGCTCGGCGTGCTGTCTGCCCTTAAGGAGCATATGTTTATATTTCTTCCTGTGAGCTGACTTGGCAACTACCCCAGTGCACTGGGTGTACCCACTCTATTCCACTGTCGCTGGGGGGCTGGTGTTCCCCCCTCCTTGGCTGTAGGCTGGGCAGCCTGGGTGTACAGCATTACTCTCTCCTTTCTTGGATCTTGAAATGGGATTTTTAAGTTAAAATGGAGCTATTCTTTGTGGCCTGATGGCATATTGATTGGTGGTGGTGGGTGTTCTGTGTAAAAGCCTTGTGTACGCCAATGGTTCCAGACACGGTGGGGCAGGTTTATAGATGTTGTCATTACCTCTTTTGCCTGAGATCAGGTTTCTGTCTTCAAGTCAGGGAAATGAAAGCTGTCTCATTCATTTAAGTCAGGGGTTTTCTAGAGAAATGTATATGTGTGGCTCCATGGGCAGTACCTTCATTTTAAGAGTTTTCTGGATCTGATGAATTGATTTCCGGCAGAGGTGGTTAGGTAGCTGAGCTGAGGCAACGAGGCCTCTGATGAGATGGGTTCTAACAAGAGCTCCCTATTGTACATGGATTTCAGATGACTTACTAGTAAACATAACATCAAACATATCAATACATTTTTCTTATATTAAGCCCATAGTAATGAACTTGAATTACTTTGGAATGGACATATAAATAAACCAAGATACATAAACACCAAGTAAAATAGAGACACCACTTTCCTGACCTTATAATCCAAGCTACAGTAGTCCTAGAACATTCTGTACCATTTTTATTTTATTTTTAACTGTTGTAATAGAGATTATTGGTACTATGATCAATCACTGAGGTATGTTGCTGAAAATGTAGCTACTAATTTTTTTTACAGTATGCTGAGCTAAAAGTCCTTCGAGGATCGTTCTACGCTTTATGCCTCATGTTATTTTCTGCCTAGTATTTTATAAAAAGTAGCTACTCAACAATGTACTAACGGACAAGTTTGTACAAACTAGTATATAAACACAGCAATTTGTCATTTATAAGATACTTTCCTATACATTTCATCACTTGATTTAAAAAACACACAATTATTTATCTTGTGATTTGTTCTTATTAAGTCTTTCTAAAATATTTAACTTACTCTTCATAGAATGAAACTACAATATGAAATTACATGGAATAAAAGAAACTAATTCCTGTCTGTTATTCACCTAACTTATGGAATCAGAAAAGTGTTAATGTACTAAGTATTAGTCTAACACCTCTGGGCTTTTTCAGAAGAAATAGAGATCATCTGTTCATCTGGTGGTGGATTTAAGTGAAAATTAGCTCAGAGAGGTTCCAAGATGTATCAGTAAGCTTTAGCTCAGTTGTATGGTAGTAACAAATGTTCCCAATATGTCAGTGACATACAAGCACACATGAGACCCACAACTCTCTGTGGATTCTCTTTGTTTCTCTCTTCCTGTGTGTGTGTGTGTGTGTGTGTGTGTGTGTGTGTGTGTGTATACATGTGCATGTACACATACATATACACACATTTAATTATTTAATTCTTGGACCAATGTTTGCAGGAGTAGGTATGATGTGGGACATTTGTCTTACCACATGATAGCTTTACAAGCTTCTATTTTATAGTGATGTGTGAGATTTCTCTTCTGATTGCATTGGCCAAAGCAAGTCAAATGGCCCAAACTGATGTCAGTGGGGTGACATGTATACCCCTATCATTTGGAGAAGCTAAAAATACTTGGAAAAATAAAACGATATTCCCCATACTGCTATTATGAAATGCTGAGATCGGGGTAGAAGAATCAATCGCGTATTGATTTTGATCATCAGAAGCAACCATACGTTTGGCAGATCAGATTTTATGCACTGCATTTGACAGACAAAACAACCTAAGCCTAATTTTTAAAGACAGATTTTCAAGTCTCATAGCTAAGTAATAAATGACAAATTCTAAATTCGAACTGAAATTTAAATCTGACTCTCTTCCTAACCTGAATCTACCCCTGATACTCTTCACGACCAGCCTCCATATGTGAGTGTCTGCATGGCAGAAACTAGAATGAAAAATGAAAAATTTCTAGCTCTAGGATCCTGGAAAATTTTTTTAAAAATATATTTTATTGATTTTTTTACAGAGAGGAAGGGAGAGAGAGAGATAGTTAGAAACATCGATGGGAGAGAAACATCAATCAGCTGCCTCCTGCACATCTCCCACTGGGGATGTGCCCGCAACCCAGGTACATGCCCTTGACCGGAATTGAACCTGGGACCTTTCAGTCCGCAGCCGACGCTCTATCCACTGAGCCAAACCGGGTTTGGCTGTTTTTAAGTTTAGTTATATACTTTATATTCCTTAAGGGACCAGGGCAGAACCAGGGTAGTTCTCTCTCTTCATGGATATGATAGCCATGTTTAGCTTTATTATTATTATTATTATTATTATTATTATTACGATTTCCACTTTTGACATATGCATGCATGCGTGTGTGCATAATGTCAGGTTTCCCCAGTCCTCTGCAGGACATTAACACAATATTCTTATAGATTCAGCTGAAACTGCCGAGTTTCAAATCAGAAATTAGTTCTGATTCTGTTGATGTGAACCTGAACAGAGAAGGGAAACATAATCCAGCTTCCTGCATTATTAAGATTTCAGATATACAGTTTTGATAAAAGCTTGCAAGTACAAAATTATGCTTTCGAGCCTAATGTAGCATGGAGGATTTTTGTCTGAGCGAGCAAAGGATCACATTTTCATCTCCTATGAGGCAGGGACTGAGCTCTATAACCTATTTTCCACAAGCACACTCTACGAACTAATGAGTATTTCATTGTGAATCTTGCCTGGTTTTAGAACGGGTGGGCTCTCAACCCAGTTCCCTGATAAATCATACTCTGTGTGGGTGATATACACACCCACTAACCTAAGCAGGGACATTGACTTCAGCTACAGGAAAACCAATACTGCACAACAGATGGGCTGGATGACTCATTCAGTTCGATTCATAGTTGCTGTACATTTAGTACTATAGTGTGTGCTCTAGAGAAGATGCGGTACTCCTCCTGCTGTGAAGGGATGTGTTATATTATCTTGGGGAAGTGCTGAGGAAGCAGTATTTAAAAGAATCTTCTTTCATTTGACCTGCTTCCCTTTTCCTAAAATGGTGGGGGTTGGAGAGAAATCCATCTACTATGTTGAATAGTTGAGAACAACCATCCAAAAATAAGAGGGTGTGTGGCTTGGAGGTCAGAAATTGAGTCATTACAGGCCATAGGTAGTCACTTTTCAACGTTTTCTTCATTTGGCACCCTGTTCTGATTAAAGAGCAATTAATAGATGGTTCATTGATTAAATGATTACTTCAGCCCTTCATTTAATAAATACTAAACGAGGTCATTTTTTGTACCCAGCACTGTACTATATAATAGAGACCAAAGTTATGAACATATCCCTCACCATTCATCTTTAAGTTGAATGGGGAAAACAGATAAGTCAACCCCAAATTCCAATGCCATGTGACAAAACGTATAAGCATGAGCTGTTCGAGGGCTCAGGGGAAGAATAAATATTCTAGATTTAAACATCCTAGGAAGGCATTCTAAAGGAGGTGGCTCTTGAAGTCAAAGTTCATGGTTGAGAAGGTTAATTACCCAGATAGAGAAAGGGAGTGGGGCATTCAAGACATATTACATGGTATCTTGCGCACAGGAAGATGATCAGGAAACTGCAGGTACCAGTGGTCATAGCAGGCAGTTAGGTAGAGGGGAGACGTGGGGTTTTGGAAGAAGGAGCTATGTGGGGGGTGACAGCAGACAGGTAAGATAAAAGTCCAAGTCATGAAGCATTTATAGTCCCCATTTATTTATCAGTGCGATTTTGGACTTATGTACAGAAACAACTCAGTCTAGCTTAGGTAAGAAAGGAAATTTGCTTAAAAATATTAGCTTCTGGACCTAGCCGGTTTGAGTCAGTGGACTGAGCATCAATCTGTGGAATGAAGGGTCCCAGATTCAATTCCAATAGGAAAGTTGCACATGCCCAGGTTGAGGGCTCGATCCCCAGTAGGGGGTGTGCAGAAGGCAGCCGATCAATGATTCTCTCTCATCATGATTCTCTCTCGTCATTGATGTTTCTACCTCTCTCTCCTTCTCCCTTCTCCTCTGAAATCAATAAATATATATTTAAAAAACATTAGATTCTGTCCTGGAGTACAAATGCAGCTCTACAGCTTGACTTCTAAGTAGACTGTCAGTGAAGGCAGGAATTCCATCAGGGACCTCTGTTCTGCTGTTCTCGTCTTGGGTTCTTATTCTCCTTATGCAGAATAGCTTTTCTACTTTTCTATGAATTTGGGGGACATCAAAATATAAGGGGGAGTAAGTAAGTTGGGAAAGAATAGCTCCAGAGTACACATATCAATAGATGTAGAATAGAAATCAATAAATATTTATGTCTTTTAAAGGTAGGGAGATACTTTTAAAAGACAGGATTAGCCATTAGTATGAAACATCAGAGTCAAAACTGCACACTGTGTTTGGTAGCCACTCAATTATGACCTTGATGAGAAGAGGTTTATTCTTTAATGTCATTGGCCTCTACCAGCCATTCCATCTCATGGTAAACTTCACCCATATACTCATTGAGTAAATATTCTGTGGGCAGGGCAGGGAGTCCTGAAATCCACCATTTCTAACTCAAGGAGCTAATAATGTAATGGAAAGACAAAGGTAAAGATTATAGTAGAAAGTGAGAAGCTCTAACGGAGGCATAGAGAATATTGGGGGAGCCCAGGGGGAGGTTGTCTAACCCCTAACTAAGTAGGCACTCAATACAGTTTTATGAAATTAGCATACTTATTAAATTTGCTGGAGCAGAAATGAGTGATGTCATCGGCAAGTGCACAGAAACAGGGCCAGCTCGCATGGGCTGGTGTGTGGGCAGGAGCTTGCTAAGAAAGGCAGCAACTCTCTATGGTTGTTTAAATGATCACGTTCTTAAGGGTTTTATCATAAGACCACTAGCCTATTCTGGCTCCACACACACCAAGGACTATTTCCTTACACTTCAGTGAGTTTAGCCTTTGGGCCATTAACTCTTTAATTTATGTTTCTGGCCTTTCTTGGGTACCAGAACCAATGCTCTGGCTGCCTGCTGGATATTTCTACCGTGCGTCTCACACATGCCTCATTTTTAATAAAGCCCATATGAGACTCTATGTCCAACTACGCATTCTGAATTCTTATACCTAAACCCATGTCTACTGGGCACCCAGACCAGATATGTGAGGTCATGCTCGAGTCCCTTACTTCCCAGTTTCCCATTGTCCGTTGAGTTTATTTTGAACGACTTTTATCTCTCACCTGCACGCTCCCTGCCACTGGAGTAGATCAAACTCTTGCCATTTCTTTCCTGAATTATCAACATGAGCCAATGTCCTTGAATCAAACCCTCGCCCTCAGGTGCCCCATCTCCAGAACCTGGCATAGTCATCTTTCTCTTCCTGCAGGCCAGTGCCCTGTTTCAGCCATTGGTGGCTCCAAGCTAAGTGTAGGCTCCATGCCACCCCTTCTTATTCTGCCTCCAGTCTAGTTCTATTCAGCAATTTATCAGCATTTTCTGTTTTCATGCTATGTATCTGCCAGACACGGAGCAGGTTCTTTGATGGCCGAGCTCTGCTCTAATGGGATTTAACTCCAGTGTGGCTGACAAAAGTGGAATGGGGAATTGAGAATCCAGTGAGCGTTTGAAGGAAATGACTGGGGGATGTGACTATATAGCTATGGTCTTGGTTAATCTGGCTGGCACGGTGGTTCTGTGGCATGGTGTGCCCACCATGGGGACTTCTCAAAGGAAGACGCGTCTGGGCTGTGGCCTGGGCGGTTGAGGAGGCATTGCAGAGAGGAGAATGACACTGCCAGGGTTATGAGTGGAAGAGATGTGGTGAGTAGAAGATGGAGAAGAGTGAGCCAAAGGGCCAAGGCATGGGGATGAGCCTGTTTGGACCTCAGTCGGAGCCAGATCATGTGAGACTCATAGACTGTTAGGGAATTTGGACTTCCTCTTATGGGCTGCAGCAAGAGCCTACAGCTCAGAGGGGTAGCGACTTGGCCAGTCTGTGCCTTAAGAAGACAACTCTGACGACTTACAGGGAAATGAAGGGGATGCTCTTAAGAGTCAGGGAAAGCCCTAACGGGTTTGGCTCAGTGGATAGAGCATCAGCCTGCGGACTGAAGGGTCCCAGGTTCGATTCCGGTCAAGGTCATGTACCTTGGTTGCGGGCACATCCCCAGTAGGGGGTGTGCAGGAGGCAGCTGATCGATGTTTCTCTCTCATCTATGTTTCTAACTCTCTATCCCTCTCCCTTCCTCTCTGTAAAAAGTCCATAAAATATATTAAAAAAAAGAGTCAGGGCAAGAAAATCAGCCACTTGGCTTGTCTCATGTGCTGTTGTCTTCTGAGCCCCCTGCTTGGCTCCTTCCTAACCCCGCATGGCACCTACCACACTACTCAGGCCAGTGATTAAACAGCAAACCTTCTGTACAAGTTGCTGATGCCCTGGGCATCCCAGATGTTTCCCTTTACCTGAAACATGGGTGTGCTTTTCCCTCTGCTGCCACCGGGCAGGTTTCTTTTGCAGGACATTCCCTCTCCTGTGGGCACGGCAAACACCCATCCACCCATTAAGATGCCGCTCAAATCCCGCCGTGGGCACCTTCTCTCCTTCAGTGCTCAGAGCACCCAGATTAGGCAGCTGTTTTATCTCCACTTTTTTACGGAGGAGGAACAGAAGGTTCGGGGAGATGTGGTTGCCCATGGTCACGTAGTGGGGTCTTGGAACTTATGTCTCAGTCTCCTTGTCTTCATACCTGCTTTCCCCACTCAGCAAGGCTCCTGGCAGCATGGCAGACTGAAGAGGAGCAGTCTCTTCACTGCTGGTCACGGCTGCACGCCCCAGGGAAACCTCAGACTTTGAGCTTCTCCTCTGCCTTCTGCCAGGGGGTCCCTAGTCTCTGCCTTCCACCGGGAGGTCCCTAGTCTGCCTCTGACTCATTGCCTGCCTTGCTCCCCAACACCTGCTCCTCGGGAGGGAGGGACCAGCTCCACACAGCAACCCCACTGTCACTGCTTCCTGGGGGTTCTTTCTTCTCCAACCTAGAAACCCAAAGCCGCAGAGGTCAGTCACAGTTCTCGAGCACTTTCTGCTTCACAATGACCCTCATGGATCTGGACATTCTGGGGGCAAAGAGCAGGGGTGGCCGACTGTACCTGAGGCGTTTCACCCCACCATCACCACTTCCTCTGACATTCTCTGAGATCTGAAGTCAGCATCCATCACCCCCGCTGCCTCCCCAGGTGTGTTGGATGCCCGGTGGACCTGCCTGGAAGTTCATTCTCCCCCACGCCACCCGGCGCCTCACCTGCCCTCTGTGAGCTCCCGCTGGGAACACACTGCGTTCCTCTAGCCTCTGTCCATGGCTGCTGGCAGTGTCTTGTGGGGACATGCAGAACACAGGGACTGGGCTGATAAGGCTGGATGATTTAAGCTTCCAGAGCAAGGCCCAGGATCAGGGAGTTTCAGGTCCAGGGACTGAATGGGGCTGTGGTGGCCGTGAGCTCAGAGCCCAGCTGAGGAATGGAGCACACCGGTGTGCAGCACTGGGCATGCGCTAGCTGCGTAGAAAGTGTCCTCACACTAACAGACACATTTTCTCCAAATTACGGGGGACACTCAAAGTGCTCCAAACTGGGTGTCCTACTCTCTCTCTCCCTCTCTCTCTCTCTCTCTCTCTCTCTCTCCCTCTCTGCGCATCCCTCCCTCTCTCCCTCCTACCCTCTTTTCCTCATTACCTCCCCGCTATGATGCAGATGTCATAATGGGAAGATGTCCTTGAGGAAGTGCTATGGGGCCTGTGAGTCCCTGGAGGCCTCGCTGTTTATCTTTCCAGTGAAAGTGCCTTTCTGCCCAGCCCCCTCGTCTCCCCCTGTGCTTGGGGAGTGGTGCTGGATTTGGGCATTTGGGTGCTCCGAATGCTCCAAGTGGAAGGCCATGTTCGTGTGCATCTCTCATGTCTTCCCCTACCTCCCCTTGCTGTCCTCCCCTTGCTGTCCCTCCCCTTGCTGTCCCTCCCTTGCTGTGCTCCCCTTGCTATCTCCCACCATTGCTGTCCTCCCCGTACCATCCTCCCATTGCTGTCTTTCCCCTTACCGTCCTCCCCTTACCGTCTTCCCCTTGCTGCTGTCCTCCACCTGCTGTCCCTCCTTTGCTGGCCTCCCCTTGCCTCCCCTCACTGTCCAGTCCGGCCGCCCCTCCCACACCTGCCTTCACTCGGGGCAGCCCCCGTGCGTCCCAGCATCCTTCCTCCAGGCCTTGTAAATGTACAGACCATTTAGACTTTAGGACAGCGGGGCCACTTTTCATCGCAGGCCAGGCTGCTGCCTGGTTTTACGGGGTCATAAAAGTCCTGACAGGAGTCATAAAAGCCTCCAATTGCACTGCAGAAACCCTTGGAGTATATTTTAAGGGCCCCTGAGTTTTCATTTTGCTGCTTTTATGGGGACTCGTAAAAGCTTCGTGGAGAGATCCCTGTGATTGGCTGCCCAGCGCGGAGCTAGTTAAAATTACAGCTTTAGACAAATTGTTCCAGTCCCCATAAATCAGCATCGGGCATGTGGCAGGGGGAAGGCCTCCAGCTCTGCTGCATCCTCCTGGGCTCCCTGTCCCTCCTCCCAGGCGGGCCGGGCCTGGGCCAGCCTCCCAGGGCCACCAACACCCCCCAAACATCCCTTGCAAAGGGAAAACGTGTCCATCACCCAGCTGTTTTTATGCATTTTACAAATAGCTGGTGACTTTTTTATTTGCATAAACCTGATTTTTTCCCCCAACAGATTGATTGATTTTTAAATTGATCGCAGTTCAAGAGACACAATCTCAAACTCTGGTTCGCATGGCCGCGGTGTGCCTGCTGGGTGTAACCTACATTCTCCCTGTAGATCGCCTCCCCTCCGGCCTCCCCTCATGTCTCTCTTCCTCCACCTGCTGCTGCTGTCTTAGGAGGACTGTCATAGCCTGCGATGGAGCAGGGCCACTACCGGGCCGGCGTGAGCAGCACGAAGGCCACTCTCTGTACCCGTTCCGATTGTCTACTGATGTACCTGGCAGAGAACCAAACGGAGTGGGTGTCATGGGAAGCTGCTTTGTTTTGCACCATAATCAACTTTCTATTAGCTCACGGCTCCAGTGTGCATCATCGGGCCATAGAATCCTCCAGTCCTTGAATGGAGACGCAGACCTTGTTTCTCTCCTTGCCAGAGACCAGGCAGGCCTAGGTGAATTCCCCTGCCAACAGTCCGAGGCCCGGGCCCTTCAACCGAGATTTGGAGGTTCAAAAGAGAGGGGGTAACCCTTCCCCAGTGTGCACCCTCTTCTTTTCCAGGCAGAGAGAACTTTCAGGAGAGGCTCTGATGGGGGTGGAAGCAAAAGCAGGCTCTGCCCACGCCCCCTTAGGAGAAATGTGCTGCTCCTGTTTGTGTGGCCGCCTCTGTTCCCATGGCAACTGCCTCTCTCCCCCGCTGTTTCCGAGGAGGACCTGCATGGGGGAGTGTCATTCTGGGGGGGGACAATGATGGTTACTTCTCCTCTGGAGAGGAGCCAAGTCAATACTTGCAGCAGCACAAGGTATCTTATTACTTGGGAAATGCCCAATTAAGGGTAGATTGGTGGGCGAGCCAAGCGAGGTGGGGAGGACAGCTAGGAGGAGGAAAGGAAGGACAGGGAGTGCTGCTAGGCCGTGGGCTAGCCTGAGAAATTCAACCAGGACACGTGTGAGGACAATCCTGCCACCATTAGTTCACTGTCGGCATCAGGGGTGACAGATCAGCCCATCTGAGGTGTGTGTGTGTGGGGGGGGGGGGAGGCAGGCGCTTCTGCAAACCATGGAGGGAGACAGACAGGTTCTCCCGGACACACGCCTCCCTTTTGAGGGGCCTGATTCTCTTCTTAAACAAATGAACCCATCGCAAAGGTTACCGGCCACGAGAGAGAACAACACGTCTTATTTCTGTCGTGCTCTCGTTTTATATAATTATGATATCAGCTGTGGGTGATCAAAGCATTCATTAAAGAGGAACTATCTCTCCTCTGCTTTTGTTGCCGGTGGGAGAGGTGTGACAGGCTTTCTGCGTCTCCGGCTGTATTTCCCCTTTTCTCTTTTACGGTTGATTTCTCTCTCCTTCCTCTCCTCCTCCCCTTCCCACATATTGGTGATTTCTAACACGGCATTCCCCGCCTTCCCTTGGCTTAATCAAATCCCTCGTAAGGCATCCAGGGCAGCACGGGGCCAAGCAGCTCCGGGAGTGAGAACTGTGTGTCTGGTGGGTGCGCATGACAGCAGGTCTCTGCTTTCAGAGAAGCGAGATCATCCACAGGGACGTTTGCGAGGCATGGCCCCTACCCCCAACCCGCCCATTCCTGTGTCTTCTTCATGGACTGATCGCTGTGCTGTCTGCGGCTCTGTCCCAATAACCTTCTCCCAAAGACAGGGCATGTCTGAATCCCTTTGTCAAACCTGGGCGACTTCTGGGCCAGCTCAGGATTTCCAACTGTCACCTCTGTCTTTGCAAGCTCTCCTTTTCAACATGGTTTGTGCAGCTGCTCCTGTCATGATCCCAGGGCTATTTTTCCTGTGGAGGCTGCTCCACTTTATTCCCCACAAAGGGTTTTCCCCGAGGGATCCCAGCAGCCCCGATACATTCCAGGAGGGTAGGACTTGAACGTGGAGAGCATTCAGGGTAAAAGTGTGGAAGTCCATTTTTCATGTTGACACGCCTCTGTGTCCCATTGTGTGGCATAATTTTATCTTATTCTCTGCTGGGCTAACGACAGATTCCTTCACAAATTTATAAAAGAGCTTGGGTCTTCAGTCTGTATTCCATCATGCATACATTCACTCACTCAGCAAGCAAAACCCAGACTATGTGCATGCGCAGTACCACGCCAGTGCCTGGGGACAGGGGCACAGATGAGAAACAATCTCTGTCCTCTTGCAATTCATAAACAAATAGGGCAGGAAAAAGGTAATCAATTTCTTAGTCAACATTGTGAAAATACAATGATGTATCAGGAGGAAGTAGGAGTAATCGATGACTTTCTGGGAGTGTTTAATCTTCTCTGGATTTTCCCCGAGAGGAGAGAATAAGGAAAGGGCATGCCAGGTAGAGGAAGCCACATGGGAAACCCCAGGAACATAAAGCAGCATGTTTGTGGCTTTCACAGCTCTCTGTTGAGGAAGAGCAGGTGAGAGAAACCGTGAGCGATGAGGAGGCTGAAGAGGAATTCACGGATCAGATTTTGAGTCATATTGGCATTGCAGGATACACTTGTGGATTTTAGGTTAATAATGAAAAAAGCAGTTTCCATATCAACGAGGGGCATTGCATATCCCTTTAACTGAGAAAACACTTATTGAATGTCTGCTGTGAACAAAGTAGTGCACCAGGTGTGGCAGAGATACAAGGATGAAGAGATACAAAGATGATAAGAAGGTGTATCTTAGCACTAGCTTTATTTATTTTTATTTTTTTAATATATTTTATTGATTTTTTACAGAGAGGAAGGGAGAGGGATAGAAAGTTAGAAACATTGATGAGAGAGAAACATAGATCAGCTGCCTCCTGCACACCCCCCTACTGGGGATGTGCCCGCAACCAAGGTACATGCCCTTGACTGGAATTGAACCTGGGAACCTTCGGTCCGCAGGCCGACGCTCTATCCGCTGAGCCAAACCAGTCAGAGCTGCTCTAGCTTTCTAAGGATCAGAAATTTTGTTGCACAGACAGGATGGATATATATATATATATATATATCAGGTTAATACCAATACACACACATCAGACAGCAATGAAAAGGGAGAGACAAGATGTTAGAGGAGTAATTGTCATATAATCTTAAGGGTGGACATTAGAGAAGTAGAGGAGAGAGCAGTTACATAGATGTGGATGGTCAAAGAAGCCTGTTATAGAGGAGGTGAATGTAACGGAACCCAGAAAGGTGGGAGAGAATTGGGAAGGAGGAGTCTACATGCACAGAAAGACTTGACTTTGAAAGTGCAATGGCAGGAGAGTCCAGGTCTTAATTAGAATGTAGGGAATTAGACTTGCTGGGAGGAGGGGCTGGTGGCTGGGACTGGACATATTTTGCCTGTGGGTCTCGGAGTGCCTTCAGATGTCAGATTAAGGATTGGGCTTTTTCCCAGTGGCTACAGGGAGTCACTGAAGGTATTAGCAGAGAAGTGACAAGGTATTGGTCAGACTTCTCTAAGGGGCTGTTTGTGGCACCTTTATTGTCCCCAAACCATCACAATGAATAATTCTTCAGTTACCTAGAACATTACTATAGTAAGATATCATATCTTTTAATGGGAATTGAGGAATGGAAGTTTACTGATAAGCAACTGAATTAGGAGGGTATCAGCAGGGAAAATTGTGGTTGAAGAGGATAAGAAGGTATGTTTTGAGTGGCAATGGTCCTAGATAAACCCTACAGTATCAATTTCTCCTAAGGGGATACAATTAATCCTCTAAACACTGCAGAAAACGGAAACAGACCTTTGTGATTATTCCCAAAACTAGGAGGCTTCTGGCCATTCCTTGTATAACTTTCTCTCATTAGTAGGCACAGACATGTTTTTTTTTCCTTCCTTCTTTGTGTCTTAATACCCATAATTCTCCCGAATCATCCCTCTCCCCACAAATCTCAGTCTATATATTGTTTTATGGCACCAAATTGCCTGGGTTTGGACCCAAATTTTGCCACATCCTTGCTCTGTGATCTTGAATGAGGTGTGCCTCAATCAATTCATGTGGAAAATGGTGCAGGGGGAATACTAGTAACAATTTAATGAAGTTGAGGATTAAGGGTGGTTTCTGTGTATAAAATACTTCGACCAATTCCTGCACTTAGAAAGCTCTTAACCAGTGTTACCTTCCTGGGTCTGGAGAGCTAGATGTTTCTGGTTTAGAACTTATTTCTCACTCAGCCACACAGAAGCTCAGTAAAGCTCAAGGTTCTCTGTTTCCTTTTCTTGAGCATCCTTTAGCCTCTGGATAACCCAGCTCTCCCACCCTCATTTCTCAGGTCTCACAGTCGCCTTAATCAAACGTTAGCATAATATATTAGCATATCTATAGCACAATTATATTTTGATTACTCTAGCCCCAGTCAGACTAAAAGATGCCTTCAATCTAGATATAAATAATTTAGCATGTTTACACAGAGGGGAATTACAGAGGAGGGAAGGAAGCAGAGAGAATATGTATGCATGGGGTTGGGTGGGGGTGGCGTAGTGATGGCAGAAAAAGACAAATTAGATTGCCATTTTATCCTGCACCTCTTCTCTTGTGTATAAATACACAAGAATGTGTATTTGCATTCAAGAGAGAGACACCATTTTGAATTGCTTGAAATCTTCCTTTTTAAAAAATCCCCACAGGATATGTGGACATAAACATATGTAAATACACTTTCATTGACTTGAAAGAAAGAGAAAGAGAGAGAGAGAGAAAGAGAGAGAGAGAGAGAGAGAGAGAGAAGAGAGGAACCTTGATCAGTTGCCTCCTATGTGCCCTGACCTGAGATCAAACCTGCAATCTAGGTATGTGCCCTGACTGGGTATCAAACCTGCATCCCTTTGGGTGCAAAGAATGACGCTCCAACCAACGGGGTCACCTGGCTAGAGTCTCCTTCCTTTTAATCTCATTCAATCTGTCAAAATAAAATTCTCATTGATTAGGTAAAAAGTAGAGGGTGATTTTCAGTTTCCATTTCTTCTTTTTGGCCAGATCCCCCTTGTAAATTGCATCCTCCTATGATTCATCTTTGGAAGATCTCTCTTTCCTTGTCCAGTTAACTTCCTCAGCTCATCATTAATATCAGGTCTTTGTGCTTTGTTGCTCTTAATTTGGAAACCTGATTTCCCTTGATTGGTGTACTCTGCAACAGGCTACAAGAAATTTTATTATATTTTAGCTCTAAATAAGTTACACACACACACACACACACACACACACACACACACACACACACACCACATATCAGCTGGAACAGGGGCGTATCTCTGGTAGGATCACAATCACTAAGAGCTTGAGAAGTCTCGGTTACCTTGCAGATTGATTCATCTTTCGAGCAGCTGTGGATGATAAGGTAAAAAGACGGTTCTCCTTGGGCTTTTTAAGTAATGGCTTTATTGGCTGTCCTCTGCGCAGCATGGAGAGAAATTTAAGGCCTGAAATGGGAGACACTTTTTTTCTTTTATAGTTACATTTAGAATGGGTGACATGTATAAACCCATTCATGGAAATTGTTAGTTCTCTACCTTTTCACCTAGAATGTCAACTGGATGCCTGAGACAAGCAGTTTTCGTTTGCATTTGGTGTGAAAATGTAATTGATGGTGGCTGGGATGGTGTGGGGTGCTAAACGTAAGAGTATAACACTATGAAATGATAGCATTTGTATGGCTGGTCATTAGATTCGGTTCACCAAGGGAGTTTTTAAAAAAATACAGATACCACCCTAACCGGTTTGGCTCAGTGGATAGAGCGTCGGCCTGTGGACTGAAGGTCCCAGGTTCAATTCTGGTCAAGGGCATGTACCTTGGTTGCGGGCACATCCCCAGTAGGGGGTGTGCAGGAGGCAGCTGATCAATATTTCTCTCTCATCGATGTTTCTAACTCTCTATCCCTCTCCCTTCCTCCCTGTAAAAAAATCAATAAAATATATTTTAAAAATACAGATACCTAGACCCCAAACCTGGCAATTCTGCACATTGGGAGGTAGAATTCCATCAACGGACTCTGGTAGTCTGCCAGATCTGGGCAGTCTGGGTTTAGATGGTATTAGAAGGACCTGAGCTTGAATCTTTTCTTGGCCAATTACTGTCTGGAAAACACGTTCTCCCTGAGGCTCATTCTATGGTCTAACTCATCTTCTCACTAGATGATGAACAACTTTATGGCAGTATCTCTATTTTCTCTCTTTCATCAGCTCCTTGCATAGTGCCAGGAAGAGAATAGGGACATAACGAATTGTTTTAGAGTGAATGAATAGTGAATGAATGAGTGTTGGGTGGAAGAAATACATCCATGATATCTCCTACATTTGTGTGTGTATTAAATGAGGTAATCAGATATAATACTCCTGACATATAGTGGAGATTCAAATAAATTTCCATTTCCCTTTTATTTTTTATTTTCTGCAATCCAGCGTTCTCATTGTGTTGTTTTCATATTCCTTTGCTTTTCTTTTCCTTTTTTTTGTTAAATGGAGAAAGAAATATTATCTGGTTCATCCACCCACAGTGGATCCCTTAGCACACCTAGATTTACAGACTATCTTTCTGATTCAAATCCTTCTTGTTCCTCTAAACAAAATACTTCTTTTACTTATATATCAAGAAAATATTAGATACAAAATTTTTTTCAGAAATACAAAGAAAGGATTTAAATTAAGTCTGTGTATTTCAGTTATTGGTGCTTACTTGTTCCCTCACTAATGCAGGTGAGGCATCTTTGCATTGTAACCCTTTTATAGAAAAGAGTTTATAAAAACAATCCTTTTCCTTACTCTCTTCTGATGAGGTAGTCCCATCTTTTGGAAGCCTCATCTAATTTGGCTAAAACATGATGACAACTCCTTTAATAAGAGTGTTTGGTATTAGTGTCCAAGGAAGTGTCGGAGTTGACAAAAAAATCTACCTTGCAATTTTCTCATGGCTTGAAAATAAACCACTTCGCCCTGGGAGACCTTGCACCTGCATCTCTCCACCCAAAGTGGTGAGAAAGCTTGAGGGGAGATGAATGGACATTGATTTAACAGAGAACATGTCATTTCTTTGTGATTCTTCTCTTCCTGGTAAAAAGGCTAGAGGGAGGAGGAGAACTGGGGAAATAGAAAATGTTTCAGTCTACCCCCCAAAAAAAGGAAAAAAAAAAGAACAACAAGGCAGGTTGAGAGATATGAGGAGACAGTCTTCCTTTGATAAGGATTAAAGTTACTATTGTAAGAACATCATAGGCCAAAGGTGTCTCTGCAGGATTGGACACCTAAGTAAGGTGTATGCAACCTGGTTCTCACTTCAAGACAGCCCTGGATGAGGCATCCCACAGGGCAGGTGTGGCCAGGCACCTTTTCTGAGGTTATAAGTCACTCCCTTAGGGGACAAGGTGTAAGGGAATGGGTATAATCATAGATACAACTAGGACTCGCTTTCTTCCCCAAAAGTAATGTAGACCAGGTCATCTAGAACTCCCGTTATGTATTTGTTCCCCCGGGTCCCAGGATCGAAGCTCCTTGTTCTCCATGGTCATGGAAGAGCCTTGGATGGGCGTTCTGATGGACCGTGGAGATTATTGGTGCTATTACCAAATATTTTAGACTCTCTGTGTCCTGAGTGCTTCCTTTGTTAGGATTCAACCTCCTCTCTTTTGAAGAGGGGGTATGTGATGGGTTCTGGCCAGAGAGAGGCAAGTAGGAGAGGCATGTATCACTTAGTGGATAGGTTAAACATTTTCCTCTGTCATGATAACCAATGATTTTAAAGACTGTGACTGGTCTATCAGCCTGGGTCCCTGAGTTAGTGGATGAAAAGGGTCTCTGGGCCTCTTCCTGCCCACTCTCCGGGGATGGACATCTAGAGTGAGAGACCCATAGACGTGTGTTGTTTTAAGCCATTTAAGACTTTCTAGTTATTTGTTATTTCAGCATAACCCAACCAATCCTGACTGTTGCAGAGTCTGATTCTAATGTAAAAAAATAATCAGGATCTGAAGCCTGGCTCACCACGGTGGCTGTTTATTTTTGAGACTCAGCATACTGTAGGGTATCTGGTGAAATGAAATAGTAGCAATTCACACCAGGATGGTTTCTATACGCAGATAAGAATGGCACCCAATGCCAGGTTGTGACAGAAGCGGGTCACCAGGAGAGTCAGTGGGTGGGCATGGCTCCCACTAAACATTATGAACCAACAAGTGATTTGGGGCAACAGCTGAGGGCTATGAATCAGCCCAATGTGTGTGTTCTCCAGGCAAATATTTCTGATGCTCCCTTTCACTGCAGTCTGCTTTGCTTTATTTATGCAAAGAATATATCCCTGGGGGAAAATCAAGTCACATCATAAATGCATCAGAGAAGCTTCCTACTTAAGGAAGTTTATGAGGAATCCTTTTGTGAAGGAATAATCATCCACCATGATTTGCGTTGGCTTTGTAAATTTCAGGTGTTTGTGTGTGTGTCTCAGATTTTATGAATTTGGGGCACATCACATCATCACACATCATGTCAAGTGTAGAGTGCAACAGAGCTGAAGTTTAATTTTAGTTTGGCTAAAGTATGTTGCTTGGCATCATAGTGGGGACGAGCTAGGGGGACAACCAAGTGTGAACTTTTACCTATTAATCTTTGCAACTGGAGAAGGTAGGTGCTAGGTAGATGGTGAGAATGACCTGGGCATGTAGGTTTGATATAAGGGAGGCCAAAGAAGTCAAGAAAGCATTGAATGGATCAAACGTGGGTTTTAGAATAGGCCTTAGTATTAGAGTGAGGAAATTGGGGAAAATCCCCCCAGCCTTCTCTTAAAACCCTCAGTGAGGAGAGGCAAGAGAACATATCTGAATGTACAAAGAGTGAACACTATTGGACAAGATTCTTAATGATTATATCATTACTTAATCCTTTCTGAGCCTTGGTTTTCTATCCATATGCTCAATATCATAATTCCTCCTTGCCAAACTGTTGTATGGGTCAAGAGCCCATGGATGTCGAGGACTTAATGTTATAACTGACCCCAGATAGGACTCAGGAAATTACAACTATCAATATTGTTGACTGGTTATTTATTTATTAAGATCCTAAATGTGAAGTGTTAGTGATGCCGTTGCAATGAACCCAGTTATTAATTAACTAACAGGAAAGGAGCAAAGGGAAGGCTGGATAATAGGGGCATGCCATTCGTGCCTGGAAGCTGGAGCGTAGCACTCTCCGGGTCTGTTTCCCGCAGGGGGAAGGGACTGGACAAAAAAAGAATAGGCGCATGCCCAGTAAAGTCTAGGTGATGTAGGGGGAATTGATTACCTGTCAGTCACACCTGGGAGCAGGTCGTTGGCCAGAATAGATGTGGCCACTGCAAGGGCATAAAATTGAGATCCATAAACTCCTGAAACACGGAGTTCCCTTCTCTCTAGCTGCTTGCGCCTGACTCTTGGCTTGTGGGCTTTCACACTCTGCACCCCCCGACGTGGCCCTCAGCTATGTGGACCCACACACCATGGACTGATGGGAGTGATTGGCTCCACCATGGGACGGGAACCCTGGACTCTGGCTTGCTTTTGGCTCTGCTGACTGACTCCCCAGTTGCACATATTCCAGGACCGGTTTAAGGGAAATAGGACTTTGGAAACCAAGGCATATAACTCCATGCAAATAAAGCTTTCCACCCCATCGCTTCCTCCCGCGGGGGCCTCCAGAAATGCATATTCCAGTGGCACCCCAAGAACCCCACTCCCCAACAGCAATGGAGAAATTCCACCCCTGCCATTCTCCGATAACATTAGTGTACTCTCCAGTCCATGACGGGGCTTTATAAATATTTGGTGAAAGAAGAACTCATCATCGTAGAGCAAGGAGTTTGAAGAATGAAAACGATGCGAGAACAAAGGGGTAATGAGCCTCATTCCGCAATCCTTTGCCTTTCCTCCCCAGAAGGAATGCCCCCCATTTCCTTCTCAAAATCTGTCTGTCTAATAGCACCCACATTGCTCAGAAAGAGGAAAACCACTTCCGGTGATTCCGTGCTTGTCTTTATCCTTTCTCTCTCACCGCATCAGGTTCTTTGGCCAGTGGATTTCAACAAATTATAGAACCTTTCCCCCCTTCTTTCCTTTTTCCTTGCCTCTTCTTTATTTCCTTTTTCCTCCCTGTTGTCAGGGCCCTAGGAGTTTCTTTTCCCTTTTTAATTAAGAACAAATGAAGGTAAGAAAGTGTTTTATAACCAGAGAGAACTCACCAGCAGGGCACCGGGGTGGAAATTCACATCATGAGAGAGAGGCAGACAGAGGCCACACCAGCCTGGTGGGGACGGTGACCTGCGATTGCTCTGTGTCCCGCTGTTACTGCCCACCCCTCCCTCTGCCCGTTAACCTGGCGCTCACCTCTGGCAGAGGCCTCTGTCTTTTGTTAGAAAAGCTGCAATGGGGCGCTTGTGGGGTTTTTGTTGTTGTTGTTTAGTTTTTAAAAGCGTGTTTAAGCACACAGTGTGCTCTCCTGAAATGTTCCTGTGTCTGGAAAGGTCCTTCCTACAAGTGAATGCCTGCGGCCCAGGGAAGTGTCTAGATTTTCTCTGCCTTTTTCTGACCCACTCTTTCTACCGTGTACCTGGCTGTCTGTACCTATAGGTCCAGTTTGGGGTTGGAACAGCAAATCTCAAGGACAT
Organism: Myotis lucifugus; assembly: GCF_000147115.1. NCBI lineage: Eukaryota > Metazoa > Chordata > Mammalia > Chiroptera > Vespertilionidae > Myotis > Myotis lucifugus. The sequence goes on along the minus strand of NW_005871273.1, from coordinate 644,687 downwards.
GTCCATCAGATGTGTCTGCATGTGCTGATATAAAGCAGAGATTGGGACCAGGAGACTAGAAGGCGTGTGAGCAGGGAGAGCAGGAGAATGTCCTGGTGCAGGGCCCATGGAAAGAGAGCCCCCCCAGTCCCCAGGCTTGGCCCAGGGCAGTGCTGACCTCATGCTCCTCCTGCAGCCTGGAACTTTCTGATGCTGGGAGAGCGGAGAGGAAGCGCGCAGTGACATCTCGGGGCCCAGAGCCTGACTCGGTGCTTTCCTGAGCCGCGTTCTGCACCCCGCACTTGGAAGACGGCATTATGAGATTCCTAATGAGGAAGGCTCGCTGTTATTAAACTGCTGCACCAAATTGCCTCCCTGTTGCCCTCTTTCTTTTTCAGGAGACATGACGGGTTATTACATTTGTGATTAAAAAAATCCGTCATTGGTTTGTTTCGCCTTTTCAATTTTGTTGGAAGGTGGTTGTGACACCGGTTCTCAGAGGAACAGAAAGGTGGGAAAGAGAGGGCATATTTTGATATTTAAGGAACTCGCCGTGCGGAGAGAGTTGACTTTTTTTTTCTTTCTGAATTCACTGCTAACCATGGGCTCAAATGGCTGTGGAAGGTCACTGAGCTGACCACATGCTCACTGTACCAAGTCCGCACAGCAGGAGTGAAGGAAAGGGGCAGGCCCTGCTTAAGCCAGTAACTAGCTGTTCACACATATGATTCTGAAATTTAAAAAAAAAAATTGAAATGTTTCTTTTCATCATGGCACCCATAATCCCCAATAAGCTTTTAAAAATATCTTATTGATTTGAGAGAGAGAAAGAGAGAGAGACATCAATTTGTTGTTCCACTTATTTATGCATTCAGTGGTTGCTTCTTGTATGTGCCCTGCATGGAGATCGAACCCACAACCTTAGAGTATCGGGATGATGCTCTAGTCCAGTGGTTCTCAACCTTCCTAATGCCGCGACCCTTTAATACAGTTCCTCATGTTGTGGTGACCCCCAACCATAAAATTATTTTTGTTGCTACTTCATAACTGTAATTTTGCTACTGTTATGAATCGTAATGTAAATATCTGATATGCACGATGTATTTTCATTGTTCGCGACCCACAGGTTGACCGCTGCTCTAGTTTAACCAACTGACCTATGTGGCCAGGGCCCTAATAAGCTTTATTCGTCATGTTAGCTTTGTACTTACTATTTGGGTTTTCATGTTTCAGAAATGACATTGTTCATATAAAACATACTGACCACAAAACTGACCATTAGAAATTCAACTGATGGGTGGTACATCTAAAGCCCTAAACCTCCAGCTCCCCTTGGCTACTCGGATATCAAAGGAGGACGAGGGTGAGGATTCTGTTTCTCTGTGGTTAGAACACCTGCTTAAGGACCAAGATATCAACTTGTAGGGATGACGGATACTATGCACATGTCAGTTTTCTTCAGAGTCCCACCGCTCTTCCCAAAGGCTTGGCTCACACTCGGACTACGAGGATGGCTTCCTAATGAGTTTCTTCATTTCCAGTCTGAAGCCTCCCATCTGTTCTGAATGATGATATCGTTCTTTGTGTTCAAAGAATGCCTTGATCATGTCGATTCTCTCCTTGAAAAAACTTCAATGAATCCCCCCTTTAATGGCCATTCTGTCTTATCCTGGCACTGGAGGCTGGCTCTCGAGTTCCCCACTTCCACTTCTGTTTGTCTTATCTTCCACTAGACTCCCACTGGACTCTTCATGGCCACTGAATGGCACTATGAGCTATCATTGAAGGGTCTCTCATACTTCCCCTGCTTTGGGACTTTGCTAGTAGCTTTCTATCGCCCTGTAAAACCTTTCCATCCTTTATTTTCCCTATAAAATTTTACAATTCTCTAAAGACACAGCCACATGATATCCTTCTTAAAAAGTTCCTGCCTGGCTGGCATGGCTCAGTGGTTGAGCACTGACCCATGAACGGTTCGATTCCCAGTGAAGACACATGCCCAGGTTGCAGTCATGATCCCCAGTGTGGGGTGTGCAGGAGGCAGCCCATCAGTGAGTCTCTCTCATCATTGATGTTTCTGTCTCTCTCTCCCTCTCCCTTCCTTTCTGAAATCAGTAAAAATATATTTAAAAAAAAAGAATTCCTGATGGAAGTAGCATTTACTTAAAGCCAGTGATTGGAGTGTATCCTCTGCTCTTGGATAAGACAGACTTCTCTTGGTGTTGGCTGTTTGTGTGTGTATAATCTCCAAGTGCTCTTGATCACCATTCTGTATCAGCAAGTGACATAATGCTTACAAATATCACATGGGTATTGATATGTATGCTCTCTCTCAATGCATTGTTTGTAAACAAATTAAATCATAAGCCTGGGCAAGCATGGAATCATTTCTTAGGTGATTGGCATCCTGATAGCAATTCGTTATATGATTTGTAAAGTTTGTTCCATAAATATGTGAAGAACTGAATGGAACCACCCCTAGTGAAAAACTCCATAATGATTCTGTGGTTTGGAAAATATGTAAATAAATAAATGAATCAAGAAGAGGAACTCCTAGAGCCAGTGGTTTGTTGCAATATTTCTAACATTTTCTTTCTTTTTAAAAAAAATATATTTTTATTGATTTCAGAGAGGAAGGGAGAGGGAGATAGAAACATCAATGATGAGAGTGATTCATTGATCGGCTGCCTCCTGCACACCCGCTACTGGGGATCGAGCCCGCAACCCAGGCATGTGCCCTTGGACTGGAATCGAACCTGGGACCATTCAGTCTGCAGCCAGGGCTCTAACTTTTTCTTAAGGTTAAATGCACCAGTTTTAGAAAGTGCACCTCTTCCTGAAGGGATTTGGGTGCCAGCAGTCCTCAGGAGTGAGAGGGAATACGCATCTCTGTTAAGTAATGCAAAGTAGCCGGTGGCAGGGAGATCCTACCTGTGCCTCGGCACTTGCTGGATGGTGATGGCTAGCATTTGTCCTGTTGTTGCTTTCCTGTAAAAAAAATGTTTGCATTTCTAATTTACATCCTTATTCCCTACCATGTACTTGACTGAGCTTTGTAAATATTATCCCAATGAATGACCATAGTAATTCTATGGCTGAGATACTCTAACGTACACTTGAAAACTGAGAAAACCAAGACTCAGACAGTTTAAGTAGCTTGGCCAGGGTCACACAGCTGGGAAGTGGTCGAGCCTCTCTATCTGATTCCGGAGCTCACGTGCTTTCTTCTGGATCACGTGGTTTCTGTGTATCCTCCACATGTTCCTGCTTCTGGGCCTCTGTGTGCGCTCATTCCGAGCCCTTTCTCCATTCCACCTCTCTGCAAGGGTCCTGTGATCCCCAAGCCCTGATCCCCATCAGTGTGGGAGCAATCACCCCTTTCATGGGGATTCCCACTGCACTTCAGTTTTGAGCTTAGATTCCTTAACATAATCAATCACTTTCATCCATTTATGTGCTGGTTTCATCTTCCTTCCCGCACCGGAAGCTCCTTGAGGGCAAAATTGATGCCCGTTGATACATCTGTACTCATCATGTGCACTGTTGTCACCCTATGCCACTCCGTGCTCCTGTGTGGAGGATGGGGTCTGGGAGAAAGGAAGAAAGGAAGAAATTAGAGAACATGGAAGATGGTATATAATTAAGTGTTAAATTGTGTGGTTCAGTCTAATTATAAAGCCTTTTAAAAGAAATGCAGTTTTATTACTTTTAAGAACATAAAAGTAACGTTAATTAATGCCTAACAAAACGTTGTCAAGTAGCTGCCGTGGCCTCCTGACTGTAATTAACACGCTTTGCATAACTGCAAAAGTGGACGCCGGCCCAGCCTATCTCCAAATTATTGAGAATTTTAAATTAAGTCTGAAATAATGAGTTTTGTAGAGACTGAGATAGATGTCTAAAGATGAGAGCACATATTGTTAAAGAAGGTATTGGACACTTCTAAAAAGGTTTACTCTTTAACCAGTGCTAACCAGGGCCTTCGTAACCCTAGAAGCACAGATAGGGCCTTAGATGCCAGAATTACAGCACATTGGGTTAGAATTTTAAATTATTTCTCTTCTTGCCTTTTTTTGATTAATTGAATAATCCATTTATTTAAAAGTGGGGATCTAAAATGACTACTTTAAGACTATTTCCAAAATGCTAAAATGATACAATAAGAAAGGTGATAAATTCAGTAGCAGAGAGGGTGGAAAGGAGGAGATAGAATAGAAAACTAGAAATGACAGGGTGGGACTTAGAGTCTAGTGGAGGGATCAGGGAGAGAAAGTAATGCTGAATAGCTTCCAAATCTCTTGCTTAAGTGACTGATGGAAAGGGTTTGTGAATACAGAAGAGGGAGAAAGAAATTTGTGAAGAAGAATATCGAATTTAATTTTAGACGTACTGTGTCTGGGGTGCTTATTAGATCAAGAATTAGAGTTCTTCAAAGGGCAGTTGCCATATAGACCTGAAGCTCAGAAGAGAGGGTCACTTGAAGATAATACATTTTGGAGTTATTGGCCAATGTGGTAGGTGAAGATTTTTTACAAAGGACGGTTGGGTAAATTCAGTAGAGAATGGAACAGGGAAGGGGCCCACACAGCTTGAAGGTAAGACTCAGAGACCTTTGTCTAATAAATGGTTTTGAGAAGGAGTATTTAGAGAAGTCAAAGGAAAATCCAGAGAGAGTGGTGTCAACAGACCTCAAAAATATTTTGTGCCTGGCCAGGTGGCTCAGTAAGTTAAGCATCGTCCCTTAAACCAAAAATGTCAGGGGTTCCATTCCCAGTCAGGGCATAGACCTGAATTTTGGGTTCGATCCCTGGCGGGGGTGTGTATGTGAGGCAACTGATCTCTCTCTCTCCCTCTCTCTCTCCCTCTTTCTCCCTCTCACACTCTCTCTCTGTCAAATAAACATATTCTGCCCTAGCTGGTTTGGCTCAGTGGACAGAGTGTCAGCCTGCAGACCGAAGAGTGGCAGTTTCAATCCGGTCAAGGGCACATGCCCAGGTTGTGGGCTCGATCCCCAATATGGGGCTTGCAGCTGATCAATGATTCTCTCTCATCATTGATGTTTCTATTTCTCTCTCTCTCTCTCTCTTCCTTCTTCACTGAAATCAATAAAAATATATTTAAAAAGAAAGAAAGAAACAAACATATCCTTGGGTGAGGATTAAAAAAAGAAAGAAATATTTGTAAGGGATCTATTCAGGACATCCCCTAGCTCGCACATGTAGACTGTCAGAGATGATGAGTGCAAGGCTTCTTTCATGGTGAAGAAGGAAGCCCCAGGGAGCGGTTGTGGGAGGAGAAGTGATAAAGCGGCCCTTCCCATGGTAGATGGTTCTTTTAAGAAACTTAGCAAAGAAGGAAGCAGCCAGTGGGGGACTCGGAGGAAACAAAGGTCTTTGGGAATAAACAGGATCCAGAAAAGTGTGATGGGCGTAGTGCTGAGCGGGGCAGCAACATCTCTTTCTCCCACTGAGAGGAGTTGGAGCAGTTGGGAACGTCTGACTTCGGGACAGAGCTGAGCTAGGAGTTCAGCTCCCCGTTGTTTGGTTTTGATAGCTTTGTGCAGGTATAATTTACATACCATAAAATCTACCCACTTTAGTGTAAAATTCAATTATTTTTAAATAAAGTGATAGAGTTTCGTAACCATGACAACCACCTCGTTTTACGACTTCTCTATCACTCCTGAGAGTTTCTTTGTGCCTATTTGCAGTTAATCTTCACTTCTCCTCCCCGCTCTGGGCAGCCACCGAGCTGCTTTGTATACCTGTGCATTTTCATTTTCCGGATATTTCCTATAAATGGAATTGTCCAATATGGAGTTTTTGCATCGGGCTTCTTTCATCATGTTTTTGAGGTTCATCTATTATTGTATTGCTTAATAATATTCTACCATAAAAATATAACTCATTTTTTGTTGTTGTTTATTCATTCACTCATTGTTAGACGTGGATAGTTTCCAGATTTGGGTTAACATGAGTCCTGCTGTTATGAACATTCACATACCTATTTTACATGAACATAGGTTTTCATTTCTATTGTGGAGATTCCCACAAGTGGAATCACTGGGTCATATAGCAAGTTTATTTTTAACTTTAAAAGAACCTGCCACCTGGTTGTAACCTTCCAAAGTGGCTGTAACATGTTACATTTCCGCCGTCAGTCAGTTTATGAGTTCTCCATCTTCTCCACATTCTCACCAACACGTGCTTTTGTCTCTCTTTTTTATTATAACCATTCTGGGGGATGGGGAAACCACAAGGATTATCGCCTAGTGGTTTTAATGGGAAACTTATTAATGACTAATGATACTGAATATCTTTTCATGGCTTATGACCCTTCACGTATCTTCTTGGGTGAAGGGTCTATTCAAATCTTTTGGCGATTTTAAAATTATATTCATAATCTTACATTGTAAGAATTCTTTATATATTCTGGATACAAGTCCTTCGTTAGCTGTATGATTTGCAAATACTTTCTTCCATTCTCTCGCTTGTTCTTCTCATTTTCTTAATGGTATTTTTTCAAACAATAATTTCTTACTTTATTGAAGCCCAAGTTGTCATTTTTTCTTTGGAAGATCTTTAATTTGCTCTTATATCTAAGATCTTTTTGCCCAACCCAAGGTCAGGAGAGTTTATCCTGTATTTCCTTGTAAAAGTGTCATCATTTTTTAGTTATTATAGTTAGATCTGTGATCTAATTGGAATTATTTTCTGCATATGATATGACATAAGGATTATATTCACTTTTATTTACATGGATATTCAACTGTTTTAGCTCCATGTGTTGAAAAATACTTTCTTCCATTGAACTGTCTTGGCACTTTTGTCAAAATTCAATTGCCTGCGGGTGGGACCCTTCTTCCCGAGAATGTCATTTATTCTGCAATTTCAATTCTAATCCATTAATCAAAATAAATGCCTATGTTTGCATAGGTAGTGTAAGTCCTCCAACTCTGATCTTCTTTTCCAAAATTGTTTTTGCTCTTCTACATTCTTTTCATCTCCATACATAATTTGGGAACAGATTGCCAATGTATATCAGCCTGCTGAGATTTTGATAGGGGTTGCATTGAATTTATAGATCAATTTGGGGAGAATTGCCATCTTGACAACACTGAGTCTTCAAGTCCATGAACATGGAATGTCTCCCCATTTACTTAGAACTGTTTTAATTTCTCTCCACACTGTTTAATAGTCTTCAGTGTAGAGATTTATTCCTAAGTATTTAATTCTTCTTTATACTATTGTGAATGGAATTGTTATCTCAATTTCATGTTTGGTTTGTTGGTTGTTAGTATACAGAAATACAATCCATTCTTTTTTATTGGTGCTATTTTCTTCAGCCTTGCAAAAATGTTTATTAGTTCTAATAATTTCTTTGTGCACTCTTTAGAAGCTTCTACATCCACGATTATATCACCCGAGAATAAAGATAACCTTAGTTCTTCCTTTTTAAACCTAGATACCCTCCATTTCTTTCTTTTTTTCTCTCTCTCTTTTGCACCGAGTAAAACCTCCAGTACAGTATTAATAGAAGTGTCAAACTTGGATATCTTTGTGTCTTTCCTGATCTTAGGAAGAAAGCATTCAGTCTTTCATCATTATTGTATGATGTTAACTGTGGATTTTTTATAGATACCTTTGTCAGGTTGAGGATATTTCTTTCTAATCCTCCTGGTTGAGGGTTTTTATCATGAATCGGTGTTGAATTTTATCACATATTTTTTTCTTCATCTATTGAGCTATGTGGCTTTTCTTTTATTCTATTAATGGTGTATTTCATTAATTGATTTTCAGATGCCAAATTAGGTTATTATTTCTGTGATAAGTCCCAGATAAGCCTGTGATAAGTTGGTGTTGGTATATAATCCTCTTGATATATTGCTAGATTTAGCTCACTAATATTGTGTTAAATGAGGAATATTTATCTGTAGTTTTTTATTCTTATGATTTCTTTAGCTGGCTTAATATCATATAATACTAGCCTCATAGAATGAGGGTAGCACTCCATTTTTCTATATATTTTGAAAGAGGTTGAGAAAGAATTAATATTTTTCCTTTTGAAAATATTTGCTGGAAGTTACCCGTGAAACCACATGGGCCTGGCTTTTCTTTATGGGGATATTTATAATTACTAATTTAATTTTTATTTAGGTCAGTCAGATTTTCTGTTTCATCTTGAGTCAGCTGGATAACTTGTGTCTTTATAGGAATTTGTCAATTTAATCTAAATTGTCTTAGCACAAAATTGTTAATATTTCTTTCTAATCGGTTTATAGTCATATGATTTAGTATCATGTCTTTATATTTAATTTTGGTAATTTTTTTCTTCACTCTTTTTTTCTTGGCTAATCAAGTATTTGTCAGTTTTGTTGATCTTTCAAATAACTAATTTTTTATTTTTTGTCTATTTTCTGTTTCTCTCATTCTATTTTATTGATTTATCTACAAATCATTATATTTCTTCTAATTTCAATTTCATTTTCTATTATTTTCTAGTTTCTTAAGGTAGAGTTTAGATTATTGATTTGAGATTTTTCTTCTTTTCTAACATAGGTATTTACAACTATAAATTTCTCTATACTCATTACTTTTGCTGCATACTATAAATTTTGATATGTTATGGTTTTATTTTCATTCAGCTTAAAATATTTTCTGTTTTTTTCTTGTGATGTCTTCTTTGATCAATACATCATGTATAAGTGCATTGTTTAATTCCTAAATATCTGGGGAATTTCTATTGATTTATAATTAATTCTGTGAGTATTGGGTGCATACTTCTCATGATTCATTTCTTTTAAATATTGAGACTTATTTTGGTTACTATACGTTGGGTTCTGGGAAATGTTCTACGTGCACTTGAAATAAACATGTATGCTGTAGGCAATGTTCAGAGACCTCTAGTTAAAATAGTTAGGTCAAGTTGGTTGTTGGAGTTGCTTAAGACTACTGATTATCCTATCAATTATCTAGAGTGAGATGTTAAAATCTCCAAATTTAATTGTTGACCAGTCTATTTTTTTTCTTGCAATTTTGTCAGCTTTTGCTTAATGTATTTTGAAGTTCTGTGTTATATATATATATATATAACCATTCATATATAACTAGTGACCTGGTGCACGGATTCATGCACAATTGAAAGGAAATTGATTAGAAGGTGGACAGCAGGGTGGGACTGGGCAAGACGGGCTGGACACACCCTGGAGCCAACCTCTCACGGTTCCTCCCCGGCTGGCCACACCTGATAGTTATTTTTGGATTTACATATGGCCTTTTGCTATTTGTTTTCTGTATGATTCCTGTATTTTAATTTTTTTTAAATTGACTTATTTTGTGTTAAATGTTTTAGTGTATCATTTTAATTCTATTGATAATTTATCTATATGTTTGAGTTGTGTTTTTATTGGTTGTTCTAATGATTTTACTATTCAGTGTGGCTGATCACAGTCTACTTAAGATTAATGCTAACTAAAGTCTGGTCAAATATGGAAATTTTGCTCCTTTATAGCTCTTTCTTTTCTCCCCCCTACTTTGTGTTATTGCCAGATATATTATGTCCATAAATGTTAAAAAGACAATAATATATTATTATGATTTTAGCTTTATTTAATTTTAGATTTTAAATATGTTAGATGAGAAATGAAAAAAAATTCTTTTTAGAGACTTTTATATGATTCTACATATTCACTATTTCTGTGCTCTTCATTTCTTTGTGTGAATTTAAGTCATCATCTAGTCATATTTTTCATCCTGAAATACTTTCTTTTATATTACTTGTAATGTAGGTCAACTAGCAACATTGTTTATCTGAAAATGCCTGTATTTCACCTTCATATTTGAAGGAGGGTTCTGCTGGATATAGAATTTTTGGTTAAGAGTATTTTTTCCTTTCAGTACTTTGAATATGTCATCCACTGCTTTGCCTCTATTGTTTCCGATGAGAAGTCAGCCTTGGCCATATCACTTGGCGTCCTGTCCTTTTCTCTTACTGCTGTCAATACAGTATTTTCTCTTTCCCTTTGGTTTTAATAGTTTGAATATATTATGTGTCTAGATGTGGGACTGGTTCTTTGTAGGTATCCTATTTTGGATTTGCAGAACATCTTAAATATGTAAATTCATGTATTTCATTAACTTTGGGGAGGTTTTCCAATTATTTCATTGAATATGTTTTCTTCCCTTTTCTCTCTAGAGACTCCCATTACATATGTGGTGGCACTCTGAGGCTCTGTCCATTTTTCTTCTATCTTCCTTTCCCCTGTGCTTTTCAGTTTAAATAATTTCTATTTATCTACTTCCAAGTTTATTTATTCTTTTGCCTCTTATCTCAAATCTGCTATTGAGTTCTCTAGTCAAATTTTCCTCTTCTCATTGTATACTTTTCCACTCCAGGAATTGCGGTTGGTTCTTTATAATTTCTGTTTCTGTGTTGCAAATCTCTGTTTACTGATTTATCATTGCCATAATTTATTGTAAAAGCATGTGTGTGTGTTTTAGTTTTTAAAATATGTTTATAATTGCTGCTTTGAAGCTTTGACTTCTAAACTCAACATCTGGGACACGCAGGCAGTTTCTGTAAGTCTACTTTTGTGAGGATGGGTCACACTTTTCTTCTTTGTGCCTCTCATCATTTTTTTAAAGTAGAAATTTTAGATAATGTGTTGTGCCAAATCTGGATCCTGGATCCTTATATTTCCCCCTTGAAAGTTGTTGTTTTGCTATTTTTTGTTTGTTTAGAAAACTGGCTAGAACAAGCTGCTCTGTCTTGTCTGCTGTGCAGTGTGCAGTCAGTAATGTCTTTGTTCAGATTCTTAAAAGTGTCTTTGTTTTCATTTTTAAGCCTAGCCTCCTACAGGTTGCTCCTGTGTCTCTGTAGCTGAGCCAATGATGGAACAGAGGTTGTGCTCAAACACATCAAGCCAGGAAGCCTTCTGTTGATAGGTTTGTGTGTGGGTAGAAGAGTACAATGAAAGTTCAACAGTAGCCCTAGCTACGTTTGGCTCAGTGGATAGAGCATTGACCTACGGACCAAAGGGTCCCGGGTTCGATTCTGGTCAAGGGAACATGCCTGGGTTGCTGGCTCGATCCCCAGTAGGGGCTGTGCAGGAGACAGCCGATCAATGATTCTCTCTCATCGTTGATGTTTCTATCTCTCTCTCTCCCTCTCCCTTGCTCTCAAAAATCAATGAAAAAATATATATTTTTAAAGAAAGTTCAGGCCCTTTTCAAATGTCCTGTGTTTTTTTCTTACCTTCTCCTGGGGCCCTTTGTGTCCTTTCTGCTCATGTTCACAGACTCAGCGTGAATGAAGAGTATATGGTTGACTTGAGCACTTTTAGGCAATGCTGTACTATGTGCATTCAGATATGTTCTTGCCCAACTTTGACCAAAACCTCATCCTAATAGAATAATCGACCTTACTCCAGAATTTGAGAGCATCATTTCTATCAACAACACCAACAACAGCATCACACACTGCTGTAACTCAAGTGAGCACCATAGCCAATGGCAGCAGAGTTACTGGTCCTCACAACCTGCCCTACCCGGGAAGACCCCTCTGTGTTGACCGGGTGGGGGTCAGGGTCAGCACACCACAAATCCCTATGGTTCTTCAGCCAAAGCTCAGCAGTTTTACAAGAACAGATGCTTCTCAGATTGTTGTATGCCCTTGCTCAACTTTCACATCACTTCTGTGGTTGTTTTTGTCAATTTTGTTCAACTTCATAGTCTATTGTTTTGTGTGTGTGGACAGAATTTTTGCCAGTCTCCTTTCTTTGCCATAGCAGCAGTCATTGATTTTTATTGAGTACTCTTCTATTTGTAACTTTGGTGCTGTTTCTTTAGAGTCCGCATGCTATTTGTTATCACAGCTCTCTAAATTTGTAAGGACACTTTTAGTCCCATGTGACCCTACAAAAGGCACTGCCCCCTCTTTCTGCCAGTGGCCATGAGCTCACCTGGGAGCCTGACAACAATTAGCTTCCAGTATGCCACTTCTGACTGTGTAGTAACATCATAGGCTCATATTTGTTGAGCAGAATAAGGTCAATGGTAGTCCCCAATAAATGCTTCTCTTAAATCCGTTGGTTAAACTTAGGACACGCGTTCCATAGGCAGCATTAGCCCTGAGATTGTCATGTGGGCTGGGTGCCTGTGAGTGCACTGACTAATGCTCAACCCGAGGAATCTAAGAAATTGTGCGTCCTGGTCCTTTACGACTTGAAGGCTGCAATTCAAGGGCTGTTAAGACCTTCAGTTGGTGATAATTGGATTTGTAAGACAGTGCAACATGTGATAAAAACACTCCTGTTGGATGGGGTCCCAGTTTTCTATCCTTCCTATTAGTGTGATAAATGGTGCTGTCTCAGCTGATAGGGCCATGTTGGATAATCAGATTGGAATCAAGTTTGAGTTCCTCCGGCTGGCTTCATGGGAAGCTCCTGGGAAGACTTGAAAAAAATACTACAGAGAATAAAAGGGGACCTGGGTTTGAAGAGGGAAAATTTAACTTTTTTTATGAGGCTCTGAGGTTTAGGGAAGACTCATTAACCACGGACTCCGGTCACATGCTGCCTCCTCTCCTGTCACATCCCATGAGGGGCTGTGGGAAAGGGGTCTGTTGCTGGGCATGGGCCATGGTGGAGGCTGGGGTGCGGGGAACAGCAGCCTCTCTTGTTGTGGGTGTTGGGCCAGGGAGGAGCCAGCAGAGTGTTAGAAAATTAAACCTGTCTTAATTAAAGCTGATGGCAAACAAATTCGAGTAATATGGCACTGCAGCTGGGAACCAGAAGTACGGTTTGAAACTCAGCAGCTGTGCCGTTGGGCCCTCTGGTCACAGCTGGGCCTTGGAGAAGGCCAGAAGCCCTGGCAGAGGGATTGCTCTGCCTGGAAGGTTGACCGGGCCCAGGACGGGCAGCCAGAGTGGCTACTGTCCTGATTATTTCTGAAACATTGTACGCCACCCAGACATCCAGCTCTCGTTTTCCTGGACCTGTGCTCTGCTCATCAGCAGCACCCTCTGTCCCACAGGCTTGTGTAGGATGCTTTCTGAAGTCAGGAACATCATTGTAAGGGCTGGCATTGAAGGGAAGAGTCCCAGAGGGAAGAAGGGCACAGCATTTGTTTGCTAAGTGGTTTTAAAATTTTTTATCCATTCACTTTTTCAAAGACCTACAGGCTGTGCCCTCCATTGTCAATGTGGTGCATTGGTCAGTTCTTAACACTTTATTTATGACCATTGTCTTTTTTACAATTTATTTATTGATTTAAGAGAGAGAGAGAGAGAGAGAGAGAGAGAGAGAGAGAGAGAGAGATTGAGTTGTTGTTCCACTTATTTATGCATTCATTGATTGATTTTTGCATGTGCCCTTCCCATGGATGGAACCTACAACCTTGGCATATTGGCCAGGGCACTGCCCATTCAGTTCTTGATAGCCCTGTGTTGGGCAAACCCAGAGCTGCTATATTTTCTTTTACATTTACTAGTATACGTCATGACCAGCAGACTGTTCAGATGCTGATGCTGGGATGGGAATATTTTAGGTTTTTGCTGAATTTTTCGACGTCTGACTCAGTCTCTTTCTTTTTTAAAAAGTAAATATTTATTGTTGCATTAAGCCACTAATTTTTTTTTAATCCACACCCGAGGACATGTTTATGGAGAAGAGGAGGAGGAGGAAGAGGAGAGGAGGAACAAGAGGAGGAGAGAGAAACATTGATGTGAGAGAGAAACATCGATTGGTTGCTTTCCTTACTTACATGCCCCAACTAGGGATCAAACTGGCAACCCAGGTATGTGTCCTGACCGGGAATGGAACCGGCAACCCTTCGGTGCACAGGATATCTGCTCAACCACCTGAGCCACTCCGGACAGGCTGTCACATTCTTAACTCCTGAGGCTTGCAGCTATCACTTCCTTTTGAATATGTTCCTTAGGCCTCTTTCTTCCTTGTTGTCAAATTTATTTGATCTTTACAGAAGGTTGGGACCAACCCAACAATGTACACTGGTCATTCTGTGTGTGGCCGAGTGGGCTAGCCTGTGCTGCAGAGAGAAGTACTGAGATCTTAGAAGCTAAAAGCACTACAGTTAGTTCTTACTCCCTTTCCTGCCTGGAGTGGGTTGCACAGACCCTCCGACTATCTCAGCTAACTGGTGGGTTCTGGACCGGAGTTCCTTTCTGTGGCATCACCATCGTGGAGCCCCATGGCATCCATCCACGGGTGAGAGGCTAGAAGGCTGGGCAGTGGGAGAGTGAGGAAGATGGAGCAGGACCTTTCATGCCTGGGCCCAGGAGTGTCATTCCTTCCCACCCTCCATGGCTTGTAGTCAGTCCCATGCTGTCAGCCTCCCTGTAAGTGACACGAGAATGCCACCTTCCTGTGTGCCCAGGATTTGACCAGTCTCTACCCACCATGACCTCTATTATCAGTCTGTCCAGTTATGAAAGTCTCAGGACATGGGTTTGAAGTGATCTTGGAAAAAAATTTAGTAATTCTGATAGCAGTATCTAAAATACCTTAGACCAGTGCTTCTAAAAGCGTGGTTCTGGGGTAAGAGTGGTCCTTGGCATCTCCTGAAACTGGTGAGAAATGCAGTCATTGAGCATCACTCCTGACCGACGATATCAGAAATTCTGGGAGTGGAGCCAAGCAATCTGTGCTTTAATAAGCTTCCAGGTAATTCTGATGCTCCCTAAGGTGTGAGAGCCACTGTCCTAGATCAGCAGTTCTCACGCAACCTTGACCCCCCACTAGGAGGGCTTGGGGCGCTTTAAAAAGTACTGATTGCTGGGTCCACACCCAGGAGACTTTCCTTGACTTGGCCTGGGGGTGCAGCCTAAGGATGAGAACCACTGTGCTACAATGACTTTTGAGAAACGCTTCCCCACCCCCTGAAGTTTTATTATGAAAATGGATTCAATGTGATTTCAGTTGCACTTAATGCCAACTCAAAGGCAGTGGGAGTGATGATGACATTTCATGTCCTAGGCACTTCCCTTTCCCTTTCAAATGGAATCAACCAGCCAGCTTTGCGAAGAGGGAATACAGTGGGGCCTTGACTTACGAGTGTCCCGACTAACGAGTTTTTCGAGATACGAGCCGTCTCTCGGCCGATTTTTTGCTTTGAGTTGCGAGCTAAAGTTCGGATTACGAGCCAGCTTCAGATACCCCACCGCTAGTTGGCACAGTGAAGGTCACAGTGAATGCCACAACATCAGCCCTGCATCATGTGTCTCACTCATTCACTTTTTGATTTGACATACGAGTAATTTGAGTTACGAGCTCCGTCACTGAATGAATTAAACTCATAAGTCAAGGCCCTACTGTACAAAACAGAGATTCTAGAGCTTAGAAGTGGAATCCTGATTCTGTCAAAGACTCATCATGTGGCCTTGGGAAAGTCAATTAATTTCTCTGCATCGTCTGTCTGAAAAACAGGAGTAATAACACTTGCCCACAGATGTTACCAGCATTCTCTAATTAATGAGCAGAGAGTGGAAACCACCATGTACTGTACAAATGTTAATCATTATGATGAATGCAGTGCATTTTGCAGCTACAGAAGTATTGTGTATATGCTCAGAATTATTATAATTATTGCTAATATCAATAGCATTGCCACCACTGTTACCTTTACCTTGCAGTGGCATCTCAGTATGTCCTTTATGTTAACATCTCGCCCCACATTGCCAGGGAGTCTTGCTAAGCAGTCGTTTAATGATCACTGCTCTCCAGCTCCCCAGATAGTGCCATCATCAGGAGTATAGTCATGTATGCAAAGCATTCTAGGGTCCACTTGTGAGACATCCCTGACTATTAGGTCACTGGCAGATCATGTTACAGAAGCTCATTTTTAGGTTAAGGAAGTGCCAGAATATAGAACTCATCCATTCTTTCTAGTATTTTCATCCGAGGCATTTTTTCCCCTTCTACTGCTGGTCTTTTATCTGTAATAGTTTTGCCATCTGCTTTCATATGGTGGTAAATGTGCGGAAGAAAATTCTAGTGTGTGTTCGTGAGTGTGAATAGGTTCCAATGCTGACAATTCACAGATATTATCAGCAGCAGTTGGTGTTGGGAACAGGGACAGATATTTTTTGCTGAGGTTTTGTTTTGTTCCGTTTTAGCTTGGATTTTGATTGTGGGGAGGGGGTACCGGGGGAAGACAATTGTGTCCCTCTTTTCCCCTCTCAACAAGGAAATGGACGGCAGCTTGTGGGACTGGTTTGGGCAAAGCAGATTGGAAACAGAATCAATAGATGATATTAAGATACAGTTAGCAATTAAAAGGCCATTGGCCCATATTTATGTTCATTCTGATACCCGTTTCCTGGTCATCAGACATGGAAGTCTTCATCGCTTAGACATAGTCCATACTTCTGCTTCCTGATTTATTCATAGCAAAATGGAATGAAGCTTACAAAATAAGCTCAACCTGAGAGTTATTCCAATTCAGTCTAAGGCTTTGGAAAAAATATGGAGTTGCCTGATTATTCCTACCATAGATCCCTGCAGGCCCTCCAGTTATCACCACCATTTCAAAATCCTAATGACCATCTTCCTTTTCCTCTTGGTGATAACTGAAATGCCTTTGCTTTAGGCTGGAACTACATTAGTTCAAAGAATTAGTGCTGATTTTCTTATCCTGATGAGAAGCTCTGATTGACAGAGATGTCTTCAATTAAAACAAATGAGTAAACAAAATTATTATCACTTTATGTGGATCCAAGTTTCTGTTCTACATCCTTCTCTTCCGGAAGAACTTCCTTGAGCATTTCTTGCAAAGTAGGTCTACTAGCAACAGATTGAAGGATCATTTTGCTGGATACAGAATTCGAGGTTGGTGGTTCTTTGCTTTTGACACATGACATATTTCACTCCACTCTCCTCTTGTTTACATGTATCCTGAGGAGAAGCCAGAAGTAATTCTTATCCCTGCTCCTTTATAGGTAAGGTGCTCCCTCACTGCTGCCACCATCAGCTTCTTTCAAGATTTTCCCTTTGTCTTTGATTTTCTGCAGTTTCAATACAATGTGCCTAGGTAGAGATTATTTTGGTGTTCTCTGAGCTTCCTGCTTGATGTTTTCTGAACTTCCTTCATCTGTAGTTTGGTACATATCATTAATTTTGTGAAATTCTCAGTCATCATCACTTTCAATATTTATGTCCCTTTCTCTTTCTTCCCTTTCTGAAATCCCCATTATATATATTACATCTTTTGTAATCATCCTACAGTTCTTGGATATTCTGGGTGGGGTTTTTTTTGTTTTTTTACTTTATTTTATTTTTTGGGGGGAGGGCATTTTTTCTTGTTTCATTTTATTTTTGGAAGTTTCTATTGGCACTCTTTTTTTTCTAATTTACTGATTTTTTTTCATATCATAGCTGTGTCCAGTCTGTTGACAAGCCAATCAATGCCTTTCTTCATTTCTGTTACGGTGTTTTTGGTCTCTAGCATTTCCCTTTGATTTTTTCTTAGAGTTTCATCTCTTTGCTTACATTGCCCACCTATTTTTACATATTGTCCACCATTGCCTTCAAATCCTTAGAATATTAACCATAGCTGTTTTAAATTCCCAACCTGGTCATTTCCATATCTCTGCCATATCTGAGTTTGGCCCTGGTGATTACTTCTTTTCTTCAAACTTTGTTTTTGTCTTTTAGTATGTCTTGTGTATATCTAGTATCTATTTGATGTTATTAAAAGCCATACAGGATGTCTGGGGTAAATGGCACTGAGGTAAATAGGTGTTTATTGTAAAGTTTTATGTTTATCTGACTAGGGGTTAGGCAGTGTTATCTGTTTGCTGTAGCTGTAGGTGTCAGAAGCGAAAACTTCCTCTGGCATCCTTTACACAAAGGATTCCCTAAAGACTTCCCAAACAAAGCCTGAGGTTCATAATGTTTTCAACTGTGTTCCCCTCTTATTACTACACAGGCCTTCTTTTGATGTGGTGGTACATTGTGGGAGGAGGAGCAACATTCTGTCATCCTGTCATTAGGTCTCAGTGTTCTAGTGCAATGGTCGCCAACTGGTGGTCTCGGACCACTGGTGGTCCTTGAGGTCTGAAAGTTCGGCAACTGCTGTTCTAGTGAGCCCGTGTCTCCAGGCTGGGATCCTTACAACTGCTTCTCGGTTTTGTTTTGTTTTCCCTCCTTAGGTAAGACAGGAAGGCTGAAGCAGGATGCAATTGGGCATTTCCTTTTCTGCAGGTCACTTAGATTCGGGGTATTTCCTTTTCCACAGATCATGTCAACTCTGGTAAAACTGTTTCTGCTGAGATCAGGCCTTGTAAATAACAGAATGCCTTGGGTATGTTTCAAAATGGCTACCTTAAATTAAATTCAATAACTTAAATTAAAGTTTACGATAGGTTTAGACTTGCATTTGTCTTGGATGTTGAAAATAATATTTCACTTAGAGTCAGAAGTAGGAGAGGGCTTATCTCTGATCTTCACTGCAAGAAACTGTAATATTTACAAATGTGTGTGGAAGCCCCTTTAAGAATGGGGCCCCCTGGAGTTATTAACTGTCAAACTTGTCCACACTGTGCCTGCAACAATTCGTCAATTACAGTTTAAATTGTTCTATCCCAGTATTGATTCTCACAAAGACTTTTGTTACTGGTCTGCTCCTGTAAGTTGTGACTCTCTGTATCCACTTATCTGTCTCTTCAATTTTGGGGGCAGCAGTTTGACCTGTGACCTTAGTTCTCTGATGAATCCAAGAAGAGTGGCTGATTTTCAGTTTGCTCAGCCTTTATTATTGTTGTGTGATGGGAGTAATGGCCTCCAGGTTACTTACATGCTGGACTGGCAGCTAGAAGTTATGTTTGCTCTAGTAATCATCACATAAAAAATTCAGTTTTTGTAGTCCATCAGGCAGAAAAACCATCCTATGGGCCTAGAGTGGTGAGAAGGTGGGAAATGCGGTATACATGAACTTCTACTACAATGATTTGTTTTTACAAACAGCCTTTTTAAGAGAAAAAGAAGAAAACCATATAAGGGTGGGAGGAGATGGGCCAGAAAAGAGGAATGGGGGAAGAATAATCAGCAAGTTCATTACCAATCCTTTCGTTTCTATGGGGAAGTCTCATTTCGGAGGTACCAGCAGCGTTCCACATGAATGAATTTGTCATATAACGGAGCTATCATTCTTTAAATTGAACTTAAAACATTACAATCCTTTCTGATAGAGTTCTTCTTCTAAAATATCTTATTGTTCTGTCTTATTGAGCAAAGACTAGAGAATGCCATTTGTCTTATTTTGTTACTCAGGTCATTATCATAACATCAGTCACAGAACACCTCGGTTGTGATGCAGAGCAGCTCTCAAGGGCTCTGGAGGTGACTGGGACCCTGGCCTCTAAGCACAGGTCCTGCCTTGCTTCCTCATGCTCCTCTTTGCCACCTCTGTTCACCAATTACTAAACCTAAATCGTAATTACATATCAGACGACCATCCCAATAAACGTAATTTAAAATGAAATTAAATATATTTATTTCTATCAAATCTGTCCATTTATCTCCTAATATCTCTCACATTACCTCATGATGCACATACAACAGTTGGAAAAAAATGCTTCTCTATCGGATAGGTAGAATTCAAAGTTCCTATAGGATAGGGAGAATTTAATTACTAAGCAGACTATATGTACAGAAGTAAGTTATAGGCCAAAAATAAATAAACGTATATAAGTTATCACTTATATGATGAAGTACCATGGGGGGAAATAAACCAAGGCAAGGAGTAAGAGAGGGTTGGAGGGAGGGGTGGTCATGAATGACCTCTTGTTAAGATGATGATTGAAGTAGGGACTGAAGGAAGTGAAGACTGACACTATTTGGTTATTATGCAGTTGGGGGGTGGTAGCTGCATGTGAAAAGGCCCTGTGGCAGGGATATGCTTGAGATCAGGAAAAATAAGAGGCAGATAAGTCTTTGGCAGAGGGAGGGAGGGAGGGAAGGAAGCAGAATCTGAGAGCTGTGAGGTCATGGGAGGTGAAATCATCAAATTAGTCAGCTATTACCATACAGTGCTGCAGATAAAACTTAGAAAACTTAGGGGCTGTGATGGCTATAGACTGGGAGATTGGGCTCAGGTCTCTGCCACCTATGTTAACTCTGGGGTTAAGGCTGAAGAGCCAGAAGCTACCTCAAATCTCTCTTCTAGGTAGAACACCAGAGTGCAGGAGGAGAGCCTAATCACCCACGCATTTTGCAAGCTTTAAGCCTGCTCACATCCTATCTACTAATATCCTGCAGGCCAAAGCAAGTCACATGACCAAGTACCAGATCTACAGATGAGAAGAGTACAGCTTGCCCACATTGGGAGGGAAAATAATGGAGAATGGTGCCCAGTATTTCAATCTACCACAACCAGGGAGGGATTTGTAGATCACTGAAAGTCTTTAACTTTTACTCTTTGTGAGGGAATTTACTAATATTGAGTCACCACGTGACTTGATCTGATTTTTCAAAGAGGAACTCTGGGAACATGAGGGGAATAGATTCTGAGAGTGAAGTTGAATGCAAGAACAGGAAGCTGACTGGTTACACATTGCCGATGAGAGACATTGGTGGCTTTGATCATAGTACAGAAGTGGGGATGATGTGGAAAAGTCATTCTCTGAATTTGGTTTATAGGCGAGCCATCCAGCATGGTGGATAGACAGGATATTAAAGAAAAGAGTGTCAAGGGCAGGACCCCAAAGCTTTTGGTGGGAGAATCTGGAGTGATGAGTAGGGAGATATGCTGTAGAACAGGCCTGAGAGTTGGGGGTGGGGAATCCGGGGTTCTGTTTCGATCTTGTAAGGTTTGAGAGACCCATTAGGCTTTCAAATGGAGATGCCAACTAGGCGATGGTATATATGGACCCAGGGCTTAGGAGATAGGTCGAGGCTGGAGATAGGATTAAATCAAAGTTTATAATAGGTTTAGACTTGCATTTGTCTTGGATGTTGAAAATAATATTTCACTTAGATCCAGATTTTGTTATATCTTGTGGGTGGGAGTCTCTAATTCTTCTTGTCCGCTCCTGGCTTTCCTCCCAAGAACAACACATCAAAATCCTTTGTTCCCTCTCTTGCTCTTTCCTCTGATCATTTTTTATATTCTTAATTTACATTTCTTGAAGAATAATCTACTTCTTCATTTCTATTCATTTCTTAGCCAACAAGAATCTACATTCTAACTGCAACAGCTATTCAAACTGCTCCGACCAGAGTTTCCGAGGTGCACAACCCAAATGCACTCTGAAGTACCTGTGTCACTGCCACGTTCAAATTGTGTTACCTTCTCTCCTTCCTGAAACTCTCTACAGCCTGGCTTCTGCAGTGCTGCCTCCTAGCCTAGTTCCCTTCCTGCTGCTCCAGCTGCCTGGCTTTGTCTACTAGTGTGCATGTTCCCTCCTGTTTCTTAAATGTTGGTTCTGTTCATGACCCACAGCTGTTAGTCCTCTCAATGGGAAATGCCATCTATGTCCTGGACTTTAACTGTTGATGTGTAGGAGCTGCCCAAATTGCCATCTCTGAGTCTGTTCCTTTACTTGAATGTAATCAAAGTGTTTCCAACTACATGTTTAGAAACATCCAAACCAATGTCCAATAGGCAGCTAAATTTCAACATATCCAAAAGGAAACATTCCCTGGTTATTGGAGAGTTAGAGGCAATCACTCTTCCTTTAAGCTCTAGTGACTGAGACCTTTACACACACACACACACACACACACACACACACACACACACACACACACATATATATATATATATATATATATATAGAGAGAGAGAGAGAGAGAGAGAGAGAGAGAGAGAGAGAGGTTGGAGTGGGAACTGGGATATATTTATAAGGTTATAAATATATCCCAGTTCCCACTCCAATACCCATTTGCCTCTGAGCCATCTTTTCCATTGTTTTCCTTGTACTTTATGACATCTGATTCAAATGGTATCTCCTCTAAAAAGGCTCCATTGAACTTATACCTGGGATACAATATTCCTCCTGGGTGTTCAGCCAACATCCTAATCACATGTCTCATCACATTATATTGATATTATACGTCATTTTGCCTAACTTTGCAAATTGAAGTCGTCCAGGGAAGAACGCTTTATTCATCGGTGTAGCTCAATCACCTAGGTCAGTACTCAGCATTTGGTAGGATCTCGATAAATGGTTTTGAATTTACTAGAAATGACATATGGACCAATGAATCCAACTAAAGATAACCAAGGCCCAGACATAGCAATAGACACATAGACTTTTAGACCTCAGAGCTTCACCTCTGGAATTTGTAATAACTTTGGTCCATTTGAAAGCTTTTTCTTCATGCCCAGGAAACACACATAATGAGAATGTGTTCGTGACTGTAGGCAAACGCGCTGGATGATTTTCAGGAGGTCTGACAATTCCTCTGAGAGAGAAAGTGGCCCAATCATCCCTGGCTAGACGATAAGTGTGTCTCACGTTATTTCCAGGCAGTGCACGGTTTTATTTTGTCGTGCACCAAATGGACTTGGTGTCAGGCAGTCAAACATCTGGCAATCTGCCAAGCTGAATAGATAGCATGAGTCGTGAATAGGACATTATTGTGTGATAATGATTTTCAGCAGCTATTGAATATAAATTCCGATGCAAAATAGAAAGCTTTATTTTCAGGGGAGGTGATATTGATCTTGTGACCACTGTAAATAAAATGAGAAGAGCAGGCATAGAGAGACAAGTCCGGTCCTAGCCGAAGGAACTGCCTCCTGGAGCCAAATGAAGACCCACTTGCTGATGAGCCCTTTGAAGAAGTTCCCCGGATGCTGCTCCTTCCTTGAGGAATGTGTCATGGGAAACAAATGCAGGGTGTGACATGTAGGTTTCACCGCAGAACAACGACAGTCCCTACATGTGAAACCAAACAAAGACCTCTGCGGACCAGCAGTGATTTGTCACAGGGTAGTCCCTAGGATCTTGCCTGGTTCTTTGAGAGAAAATGTTTTATGACTCAGAGATAAGTTAGGAGCCCAGATTACTGAATTGCTTTATAGACGTAATGGTTGGTTAAAACAAGAGTCTTTTTTCTCTTTATCTACAGTTTGAGATTGAGGGTGTGATTATTCTTTATTAGCATTTGAAGAACTGATCATTACAGCCTTTCTAGTTCATAGACTGTTCACACTAGTTAAGACCTTAAGGATGATCTCAGCCAATCCCTTTATTTTTCAGCAAGGGAATGATGACACAGAGATAAGGCACACAAGATCACACAGTAGTTTACTTAAACATTCTTTTGAAGCATAATAAATATGTACTACTCTCTTTACCTTTACTAGAATTCTGGTGATTGTAGAAGGTATTTTCTTTGGGATAGCGCTCATTTATTCCATAATGGAAACATCTTAAATGAGACCTTGCATATTCTTAAGGATCTGGAGGAGTGTCAACTTCCTCTTGTTTCAGAGGCTAGCGGGTATATTGTTATAGTTCTTCAACGGGTAAATGCAGAATTCCTGGTGCCCTCCTCTTATTCTTAACCAGGGATCAACTACTAGCAAGCATGATCAATCCAGGGTTTGTATCTTCAATCACTTTTAGGGCCCTGAACTTCAATGTCTAATGTCAAGTTCTACACCAAGTGTGTCTGTGCACCTCACCCATCAGGGAAGAACATTTGCAGGCTAAATGTTGTTGGATATCTGTGGCTGGAAGGTTAGCCAGTCAAAAGCTTGCTTAAGTGGGTGACTAGACAATGGTAAGTGGTTTTATATTACATCCAGAAAAAATACGAAGAGGCCATTTTAATTCACCTTCAGCAGTAGCTGCCCAGTAGCTCTATCATGGTGCTGTTCTCTTGGCACCTAATTATGAATATCAACCAGAAGGTTGAGAGTTTAGGGGTAGACCCTTTCCTCACTGTCTCAGAGAAATATCCCCCTCCCCCATTTGATCTCCAATGAATTGCGTTCCATATTAACTGAACATGGATGGCTGGATGCTTTGATTGAGGATTTTGTACTTTCTGAACTTGATGATGGTAATTCTCCAGGTTTTGGGCTAGTTGCTAAATCCCTGCATTGATCAGAACATGTTCCTACTGCTGCGGACAGATTATCTACATATACATCCAAGTTACTAACGCTCAGACACTACAGGGATGCTGAAGCTATTAGTGTATTTCTGGTCTCCTCGCCCCCTGGCTACACAGTTTTAAACTCACTCATGCTCCTATTTGTGATGTTTTTCTTCCCAGGGTTCCTCTTTTTCATTAATGAAAAAAAATCTGTTCTATTTTTGTTATTGTTGTTTGTTTGCTTTTGGAGAACTAAGAGGACTGAGAAGTGAGAGGAATTTGCAATGTATCTAACAGACCTTACGTGAACTTGGCATTTTGGCTGTCTTCGATATTCATTTTCATCTATGAGGAGCTATATTTACGATTGCACTACCCCGAAGTGCACTCCCTCCATTTTTCTACTTCTGTGGCTCTCATTGTCTGTACCAGTCATTTGGCAGTTAATTATGTACTGCCTTGTGGCATGAGCATTTAACTTTTTATGCATCTGCATTATCTCAGCAAGTGGACTCGGATTCTTGAGGGAGAGGATTGAATATTACACTGCTTTGTTTCCTCTCTAACACCTCGCAGAATGCTCTATGCACAGTCAGCTGTCAAACGGTATTTGCTGAAGAATCTACCACGCGGAATTTCGTTAATGCCTCCGCATAATGGTCCCAGAGAGAATGCTGCATCAAGAGCGACTCTACTCTTCCCCGTGTTAAAATATTTGGTGAACTGCATGTTGTCTCTCAAGTCTGCAGCTGAAATGTTTCGGGTGTGTGGATTGGCTGTTGGTGTGTGTGTGTGTGTGCGCGTGCCCATGCAGGTATATCCTATTTCTTGTACTTGTGTCAGGGAGCCTGTTCCTTCCCTCCCCAATATTGGGAGCCTTAATCAATTTCTCTGATTAAGGGTGAAGGGCACTGTCTGGGTAATGGATATCTAGCTGTGGATGGCAAGACTAATGCCTCCACGGGAAAATCATTAAATCCCAGATTTCAGCCTCTCTCCCTGTCACCTATCAGCGGCAGCAAATCTGCTTTGCCAGCCCAGCGCGCTCCCTTATCTCCCTGTGACTGGGGACCACGTGCGGCTGCTTCCTGTAGATGGGAGATAGAGCTGCATCATTACCCAGAGGTGACAGCGATGTAATTTACAGGCTCAATCAGCTCTAGTTACCATGTAATTACCGAGTTATTACATGGTCATTTGTTCCTGACGGACACCGGCGATCTCCTCGTCGGCTCTCCTGTCGTCTGTTTCCTGTGCAGCGAAGATGTTTCGTTTCCTCTGCATGGAGTGTTAAATGGGGTGCTGGGGAGGAAGGACAGAAACAATTTGGGAGAAGCTGTTGATTATGCGGAGATGCTATTTGTTCTCCTCAATTGGCCTGGTGGTAATAACAGCATCCTGCAGCTTCCCTCCCCTAGGCTTCAAGTTCACATTTGCTGCATAAGAGAGAGGATGGAGACGCTGTTCTTGGCAGCGTGGGGGAAATTGGGTGTGAGGAATATTCTGACCCATCCCACCCAGAGAAGTGACGGCAATATCAACCTCCAGATTATGCCACTGCCGCCTGGTATTTGTAGCCGGTGTGAACACGGTGCCTGTCGGAAGAAAAAAAATTCCCCTTTCTAATGAAAAGGAGAGGAAAGCATTTAAGTGTGTAATTTAGTAGGATAGAGAAATCATGGGAAGGTGCAGCCGCCTGCCCAGGGTCACTAAGTGAATGGTATGTCTGGAATCCAAACGACAGAGCGACAGAGCGTGGCTCCTGTCACTCTACCACATTTAAATGACTTCCCGTCATTAGGGGGCCACATACTTTAAAAGCACAAGGACTAGATCCCATGCGGAGAAATTTGAATATTTACTACACATTTGGCCCACTGACCGAGGACAAGCTCCTTAACCCTGTTCCTATTAATTATTCATTGATGTGTATGATTGATTCCACTTCATTTGCTAAGAGTGTCTGATATGTGTGATTCCCAATGTCAGTGGATTGAATGCGGCATTTTGTCACCATCAACATGTGGGACCGCCATGTTGTGACGCAGTTGTGTGCTGGAGTTGGCCCTGGAATGCAGGTCAGGGGACCTGGGTCTGGTCTCAGATTTCTTCATTCATCTGTACAATTCAGAGTCTCTGAGTCTGTCTGCCCAGGCCTCAGCCGCCTTCTCCGGAGAATGGGTGCCCAGGCCTCAGCCGCCTTCTCCGGAGAATGGGTGCCCAGGCCTCAGCCGCCTCCTCCGGAGAATGGGTGCCCAGGCCTCAGCCGCCTTCTCTGGAGAATGGGTGCCCAGGCCTCAGCCATCTTCTCCGGAGAATGGGTGCCCAGGCCTCAGCCGCCTTCTCCGGAGAATGGGTTCCCAGGCCTCAGCCGCCTTCTCCGGAGAATGGGTGCCCAGGCCTCAGTCACCTCCTTCTCCAGAGAATGGGTGGCTGGACCAGACACTTGCTGAGGTCCTTCTCAGCCCTGACAGTTGTCCGTGACTCCAGGATTTAAGTTGGCCTGCAGACACGTCTGAAGGCAGCTTGGCATCTTTGGCCCTGAGGTCACGGGAAGAGCATATTCAATGTTGTTATGAGCAAAGCTTCACGCTCAACGTGCACCTCACATTTGAGTAGATGCAATGCTACGAGTCATTGGCACCCTCTCCCACGCCGCTCCGCTCCAAACTCCTTGCTGACTTAATTAAAATACGTTCTTTGCTTTTGAATGGCTGAGAAACAGCGCTAATTGTAATGTAACTGCTATGTAACTAATATGTGCAGGTAATACTGTGATTATGCACCGACAGCCATATGCTCCTCTGCAGCCATTTCCCATGCTGTTCAGCGCTGACGCGGATCACGCCGTGTCCGTGCACAGAGTAATTGCATCAAACTAATGTCTGTTTGCAAACGAAACCCAAATTAACTATGTAAATAGGCAGATCTGCAAACATATTATCATGTGCATGTGTGCACACACATGGGCCGAGTGGAAGTGGTTTCCTCCTGCATGAACACTGGCAGACTGGAGCTTGCCCATGGCACGTGTTGGCTTCTTGGCCTCCACGTTCCTCTGAATTCTTGTCCTGCGTTAGTTGTCCTGAGTCTCTTGTTCCAGTGGAGGTGACTGAAGGCGATATGGATTTGTTTTCACTAGA
Organism: Myotis lucifugus; assembly: GCF_000147115.1. Taxonomy (NCBI): domain Eukaryota; kingdom Metazoa; phylum Chordata; class Mammalia; order Chiroptera; family Vespertilionidae; genus Myotis; species Myotis lucifugus. The sequence continues at coordinate 617,501 of NW_005871273.1, read as the reverse complement.
GGCAAAGGGTTATTTTCCTCAACCCACCTTTCCTGACCTCGCTTGCTGCCCTCAAGTGTTACTTGATGTTATGGTGATGTTACAAGACAGTCTTCTCTGGGCCCAGGGAAGGGGGTGAAGGTTTCTCGCTGTAAAGAGAATGCAGATGGCCCCAGCCAGCATGGCTCAGTGGTTGATCATCGACCACCTATGAACCAGGAGGTCATGGTTCGATTCCCAGTCAGGGTACAAGCCCGGGTTGTGGGCACGATCCCCAGGAGGGGCCTGCAGGAAGCAGCCAATGAATGATTCTCTCTCATCATTGATGTTTCTACCTCTCTCCCCCTTTCCCTTCCTCTCTGAAATCAATAAAAATATATTTAAAGAAGAAATTCTGTTGTATATATGTCACCTGGCCACATCACTATGTCCATGAGTCATTCTTCTACTTAACCCTTTGAGTGCCAACCAATATCCTAGGAACTATGCTAAAATTGCCAAGGCATTTTTGCTGATTTTATAGCAGTTTAGGAAAAAAATTATGAATCGCAAGTAAATGAAGTTACATATTCAATATCTTCCACAAAATGGTCATCTTCACAGCAAGAATTGACATGTTTCGCAATATCATCATCACTAATAAAAGCAGACTTAGAACGGGACACTGCAGGAGGAGCGTGATCGCGCTTCCGGCACTTTTGGCAAAAGACAGAAGCGTGATCGCACTCTAGGGGCTAAAGGAGGCCCCGTCTTAATGAGCTGAGTAGTGGTGCTGCCATTGTGTTAGCCTAAAGGGCAGATACTGAGATACTGAGGTGTGTGTGTGTGCGTGTGTGTGCGTGTGTGCACATGCGTGTATGTGCACATGTGTGTGCATGCATGCTAACATTTGAAATGGCCCTTATGTATCTACTCTGACCACCCAGTCTCTCAAAATCTCAGCCCCCACTGCTCATAAGCAGGGCTCGGGTGGCAATAACTTTGCCCATGTGACTCTTTCTTTCAAGAACATATCAGACCTTTGCAAGTTCAGATTTACATTACTGCTGCCTGGTATCGAAATCAGCGGAGATGGGACACTTAGTGTTTCAGCGATGGAAACTCTGAGGCCAAAGTGAATATGAATTATAGAAATTGGTGAGTCCATTCTAGAGAGAGGATACCTCCCCTGAATATTGCCATTTCATATTACCTCGTGTGTGTGTCTTCCCGTGGATCAAGATACTTTCTTATTCCCATACCTCCGCGGTGGTTCGGAGCTTTGAGAGATGATGAACAACACAGGACGAAGGAGCTGGGAAATGAGAGAGCGCCAAGCTGCCCCATTGGCTCTCATGGGTATTTCCTGGGGCATAAGGAAAAGTAGTCACCTTCACAGGGATCTAGACAGAGCAAGCTCCCAGATCGCATTTCAGAGCCTTCATGGAGCTCCTCCTAGGAGCCTGCAGTGAGATGAAGGGAAAAGGCTGTTTTCATTGTGTAGTAACAGCCTTAGAGTTTCGTATCAGGGTGTTGGTTGCATTGGTTTATTCTTGGGAGACACCATTCCTGTGATAAGCAGTTACACATCTCTTCGTTCTCATCAAAGGGTTAAGCTCTGTGAGGCAGTTGCAGACCTACAGGAAGTGAGTATAAGGTGATGCAGACAGTGTAGCCTGGAAGGAAGAAAAATGGGAAGGAAGTCAAAGAGAGAAAGGAGGGGACAGGGGCAGGAGGATGGAACTTGCCCTCGCAAGCGTATTAGATTACCGTCTTTATTTATTTATTTTTTTAAATATATTTTATTGATTTTTTACAGAGAGGAAGGGAAAGAGATAGAGAGTTAGAAACATCGATGAGAGAGAAACATCGATCAGCTGCCTCCTGCACATCTCCTAATGGAGATGTGCCCGCAACCCAGGTACATGCCCTTGACCGGAATCGAACCTGGGACCTTTCAGTCCGCAAGCCGACGCTCTATCCACTGAGCCAAACCGGTTTCGGCAGATTACCGTCTTTAAAAATGGATAACATTTTTTTTCAGTTTATAGCTCTACACCTAGAGATATGTGAAGTTATTCTTTTGGTACGTCTCCTTATAATTAGCCTTTTTTTTTAACAAACACAGTGATATGATTTCCCATATGAGTAATTATTTTTTAGTTACATGGTTATAATGGCCATATTCTATTCTATTCTATTCTATTCTATTCTATTCTATTCTATTCTATTCTATTCTATTCTATTCTATGGCAAGTCCACTATCTCCTTAAATATAGCTCAACAAGAAAGGCACACTGTGTCTTTAACCGCCAAGTTTGGGAGCAGCTAGATAGAGGCAGGGTTTCCAGGAGGCACGTTCCTCCAGGCGGAAGTGGGTCAGTGTTGGTAGAAATGTTCTCTTCCGGCTCCTCTCTGTCCTGTGGCACAGCCCGGCCCTGCAGCCCGGCTCCCTGTCTCAGACTCCCTGGAACAGGTGGTCATCTTTTTCTGAGTTCTTCCCGAACTTCCTTTATGAATCCATCAGTGGGGCCCCAGCAGTGTTTTGGACGGGAAATGAAAGGACGGGGGATACTGCCGTCTTGATTCTGTGCAAGTTCAGTATAGAAATGTGGCTGCTGCTATATAGTTAAGAAGCTAAAATGGAACTTTATCTGTTGGCTGTCTTTCTACCAGACTCTAGATGTACTTACTACATGACCTTAGATGAGTTTCTCAACATAGTCCAGTCTCTATTTCCATAAAATGGGGATAAGAATGGTGCCTACTGCACAGGGTGGCTTAGAGGACTGGCCGGGATAAGTAAGGAAATGCACATGAAGTGCTTATCACAGAGACTGGCTCCCAGCAACTGCACAGGAAATGGTGACAGTTCTTGTCATTTTGTCATTATTGTTATCATTCTGAGATTTTCCCACAGCAGAGACAAATATCATATTTGTCTTTGTTGAACACATCAGTAAATGCGTGTTAAATGGAACTAAGTCTCCTAAGTAAAAATAAATAAATAAGAAAAAGAAAAAAATACAGACTCCTTTATAGACCCACACAGCACTTCTACTGGCCCGTGGAGAACACACATCCTTACCGCTATGCGTTATTATAGCCTCTGAAAAAATGCGAGCCTTTCCTATGACCTAATGATTAATGACTTATGCAAAGAAATTTTAATACCATTAATAAGAAAATTAAGCAGCAAGCTTTCCCCACCTTTTTGACAGCATCAGGCTTTCACCTGTTCTCCTGGGGACAACAGGTTTCTGGGAACATGCTGAGCATAGAAAATAGATCACTCCCAGACGGTGCACCCCTGTTATCTGTGTCTTCCTGACCAGCCTGTAGGCTCAATACAAGGCACTCTCTAGAGAGAAGGATCTTTGTGGCATGAAGAAAGGAGGGCAGTTGAGTCCCATATCTATCATCTATCTATCTATCTATCTATCTATCATCTACCTATCTATCTCCTACCTATCATCTGTCTATCTATCATCTATCATCTCTCTATCATTTATCTATCTATCATCTATCTATCTATCTATCTATCTATCTAATCTATCTATCATCTATCTATCATCTGTCTATCTAGTATTCTTTAGCCTTCTTTGCTAACTCCAGTCTTCTGTGCACTATGGACTGGGCTCTGAAATGAATATCAGTCATTCAAGGGAGAATGAGTGAGATTCTGGCCCGAATGCTCAGGAAGGGTGTCTTATCCAGTTAACTACATAATCTTTCAATGTTGAGGCCAAAATTCAATCAGTGCATCCAGGCCAAACAGAAGCTGGTTCCTGAATATCCCTTATGAATATTTTGTCTCCAAGCCTTCGGAGAGCAGTGTTTCCACCACAGATGGCATATTCCTTTGCTTTCAAAGACTTGCTCTCGAATGCTGTTAATTCATTTTGAAGCAAAATTCCCAAATGTCCAAAACCAGAATCCTTAGACTTCAAAACTAGGGAAATCTGGCAGAACCCAGTCATCATTGATCCTGAGGAAATACCAGCTCCATTCTTGACCGCAGTGGACTCAATATGCTAGGACAATATGCTAGCTCCGTGAAATACTCATGTCTTTGGCAAACTCTTTCTCTGGGACCCTACTGTTTTTTCCTATAATTGTTTGGAGGTCAAGAAAGGAGATCTCCATCTTTCTCAATGAAATACCCTTCAGTATGATTTTGAGGACTCCATTGCATCCTTGACCTATAGCAGAGCTTCCCTTGAGGTCAAAGTTGAGTGGACCAACTATGTGCTACCCTGAGTGTATGGTTGGAGTGCCCTGATAGCCCTAATGCCCTCGCTTCGTATATTGACCCAGCATTTAATTCTTAATCAGTTCACATTCATTTTTTTTGCAGCTGTGTGCACCTAGGCGTATGCTTGCACACATATTCTTCTTAGCGACATTTTAATTCTTAGAAGGAGGAGGCCCTTTATCTTTACCTGCCCTGTGGATGAGCTTGGAGTGTAGGACTGTACACGGGAGTCTCAAGGTCCACAGCTGCCTCACCAACATGGGCGTCCTCTTCTCTGCTGAGTCTGAAGGCAGAGGAGCAGTGACACACCCCACCCAGGCATGCCTGCACCACTCCCCAGCTCCCAGAAGCCTCCCTTGAATACCAGATTATCTTCTGAGCTCTGTAAAGGCCTCTGGGTACACACACACACACACACACACACACACACACACACACACTTCCCCATTCTTTGGTGCCAGAAATAGAGAGGCCAGTAGTGCATCCTCATGGTGAATAGCAGAGCCACCAAAGCCCTTGAACCTTGGGTTGTGTTTGCTCTGAAAACAGTCAAAGTGTAGGCTCTCCTTGCTCCTCAGAGTGGAGAGCGTTCTGCCTCTCCTACAGGGTCCCAGGGCCTGCTGGAGCCACGTGTGAGAATGCAGTGAGAACGCCGTGGATGCCTATGGATGGTTGGGTCCAGATGGCAGTGACAATGGCTCAGGGACCTAGAAGTCAAGAGACCCCAGAAGCAGTCATGTTGGTCTCAGCATTCGCATCCGACATCCTCAAAAGGGATAAACAGACAAACCAAAGCAAACAGTGGCAGCAGCCACAACAAACAAACTGAGAAAGCACATGGTCCCCGGAACTGAGGAGCTGTTTCTTTCTGTGCAGCTGCTGCCACATGAGCAGAGCCGGAGTTTCGTGGCTGCAGCGGCCATCCGTGCACAGTGTGGCTGGGAGGTGGCCGAAGGGCCAGCCGGGACCCTGCAGGCGGCCCAGTCTGACTCACAGACAGAAGGACTTCTGTGGTGTGGCTCAGGGTTTTTGTTTTTATTTTATTGTCAACTTGAGCCCAAAGGGAAGGAAACTCAGTTTTTCAGACATGGCCAGGTCAGAGGAAATGCAATTGAAGGGAAATATAATTGGAGGGTGAGGCAGCCCCCTGACTTTATGGTTACACACCTCAATTACTTACAGGAAACGGAAAGAACAAGTCGGACACATCTGACAGAAAGGAGAGAAATCCGAGCATAAGCATAGCTGGGGAAAAATTCTTTAGTGACCCCTGGAGGAAGATGTCCCCCAATGGCCAGGAATGGAGCCCATGTGGGGTCACGTGGGCACAGAGCAGTTTGGAGGATAATGGGGAGTGGATGTCGTTCCCTTCACCTCTTCACCTGTCTCCTCTATGGGGACTGGCTGTCTCTGATAAAGTTCACTGGGTCCTTCTTTTATCCATCTCTGGCTCCCAGAGCCCTCTGAAGCCATGCTTGAGAACACAGCCTTGCACAGCCTTGAAGCTGGAAGTGGGGCTGGGTTGGGGCAGGGATAGCGATTGCAAAGGAGAAGGAGGCTGCATTTCCAGGGAGCTGGGACCAGCTGCCCCCTCAAAACACTGTTCTTGCAGCCTCTGCAATCTCTCTGGCAGAGGCAGTCAGTGGGGAGCTGCCCTTACGTGTGACCTGCTGGCCATCCGCACAGCGGGAGATGTTTATTGCTTCCATCACGCTTGTCTGGAACCAGGTTTTACTCATGTCTGTGGTAGAGTGGCTGGTGGGGATGCGGCTTGTGTGGGGAAGCTGGGGCTGTGTTCAGCGAGAGGTGCAGTGTGGGGAAGTCAGGAGAGGAAGAGACAAACCGAGGAGGGACAGGCAGCTCTGCGTGGCTCAGTGAGGAGGGCAGCCATGAGGCTCTTGTCTGTTTGACACCCGTCTCCTGCTCAGGAGGCCTGCCCTCCAGGAAAGTGACATCCTGTGTCCACGTTCTAGTCTCTTCCTGTGCAGCCCTTCCAGCGATGCTCCCAGGATTGCCACCCTCTCCCCCGGTTATGTTGAGACTGCAGTGTCTTCTTCCCAGCTTTCCCATTGACCTTTTCTGAATATCGGGGCTGGGCTATCCCAAAGGCAATCGGAAATTTGCTCAGTGACATTTTCCTAACTGAGGCCACTGGCAGGGTGACATGGTTGGGTGACTTTAGGGTTTAGAGAGAAAGTACTGGTAGGAGAGTGGGGAAGGCAGCAAGACTGGAATGGAGATGTAGGTTTGCCTTTCTTGTAATTCTGTGCAAGGCTGTGCAAGGCTGTGCAAAGCTGAGCAAGGCCGTGCAAGGCCGTGCAAGGCTGGCAGGCAGGCTGGTTGGCTAATCATTCCAGCGAGAGGCAAGCAGTGGGAGACCCACTGCCCCCCGCGGGGCTACTTGAGAGACATGCAGACCCTGGGGCTGAAGCTGGCAGATCTCCAAGAGCTGTCTGTTCACAGCCTCTGTCCTGCTGCAGCCGCAAAGCACTCCCCAGCTGGTCCTCACAGCCAGCGTGGACAGGGCCACCTCTTGAAGACTCGTCCTGCTCCGGAAACTCCTGGAATAGATTCCTAGGAGACAAAGAAGGGAGGAGAGGCACCGGGCGGTTCTGATCCTGGAGGAGGTGCATTCAGGAATCATTTATTTTGTGTCCCAGACACTGTACTCCCTATTGGAGCGAGGGAGCCGCTGCCCTCCTGGATGCTGTTGTCAAGTGAGGACACAGACACAAACCCAAAGCTACATGAGGAATTGCGTGCAGTTGCGATCTGGGCTTCAAAAGAGAAGCGTGTGCTGTGGGAGGGCTCAGAGGGGACCCAGCCTGGAAGAAGTGCCATTTCGGCTGAGACCTCAGGGAAGAAGAGACGTCTAGGCCAGAGGTTCTCAACCTGTGGGTCGCGACCCCTTTGGCGGTCAAACGACCCTTTCACAGGGGTTGCCTAAGACCATCCTGCATATCAGATATTTACATTATGATTCATAACAGTAGCAACATTACAGTTATGAAGTAGCAATGAAAATAATTTTATGGTTGGGTCACAACATGAGGAACTGTATTTAAAGGGCGAGAAGGTTGAGAACCACTGGTCTAGGCAAAGTGGGGGATATAGAACATTCCATGAGCCCAGGTCCTCAGGCCAGAGCAGCAGGACACAGGGACACCGAAAGGCCCCCAGGCAGGGGCAGCAGCAGTAGAGGGGAGCTGGGGGCAGTCGGGTGCCTCCTCTCTCGGGCTTTATTCACCTGCTTCCATTGGTTTCCTTTTTATAGCGAAGGATCGCTTTCCCACGGGTGCTAAGCAGCTTACATGGTCTCATTCCTCTTTGGCATAACTGAGAGCAGGAGCTCCATTAACTGGCCTTGATGAATTAAGGACCGTGCTGTGTGTCCGGGGCATGGAAAGATGTTTCAGTGCCAGCCCTCTGACTGAGCTTGAGCAAGAGAGACATCTCATGTCCTGGTGAAGGATTTGCCTCCCAGAGGCAGATAAGGGTCAGTTCCTGTCCTGCTGTTTTGGCCAAGTTACCTCTTCTCCCCAAGTCTTCCTGTCCTGCTATTTTGGCCAAGTTACCTCTTCTCCCCAAGTCTCCGTGATATTGTAGGAAAATACAGGTGACATCTGCCTTTATTCATCTGCAAATAATACTGATCCTAGCCCTGGCCAGGTGGCTCAACAGGTTGGAGAGTCATCCTGTAAATCCAAAGGGTTGCAGGTTCAGGGGCACATATGGGAGGCAACTCATTGATGTTTCTCTCTCTCTCTCTCTCTCTCTCTCTCTCTCTCTCTCTCTCTCTCTATCTATCTCTCCCTCTCCCTCTCTCTCTCCCTCCCTCTCCCTTCCTCCCTCTGTAAAATCAATAAACATATCCTTGGATGAGGACTAAAAAAATAAAATGATCATCATCATAACTACACTTTTACGCCAGGCCCAGTTCTGAGTGTTTCACAGACATTAACTCATTCAATCCTTTGAGTGACTGTGAGGCAGATAGTATTGTTATACAGATGAGGAAACTGAGGCACTGAGGTTATTTTCGCAGCTAATATGGGTTAGAGCCAGGGTTCGGGATGCATCATGGATTCTGGGTGTTGAGTCTGCACTCTTATCTACTGTGCTATTTTATATGTTCCGTTTCTTTGGAGTCTGGAGTTGCTGGCGATGCTGAGTTCGCAGTGACCAGAAGGGAAGGAGGGGAGGTGGCCACAGCCGTTCTCTTCTCACCCCACTTTGCATCTGGGTGTTTTGTCCAAGGCTATTAGATGTTAGTCTCCTATGCTGAGGATGGAGAAGCCTGAAGGTAAGACTTAGCTGCTTGGATAAGCAGTCCCGGTGGGGGACACGCTGCCCAGCTGCCCCAGGACTGGCACCGAGCCAGAAACCCCCCCCACCTTCCTCCAGAGGGTCTCCACAGGAAAAGTTCCAGCCAAGCACTAGCCGCTCCTCATTGCTCACCCAACTGCCTCCATCTCCAGTTTTAATCCGGAATATGAGGACCAAAGCCCTGCATGAGCTTTCTCAAGAGCTGCGTCTGTTTCAGAAATGATTGTGGGCAACTCCGGGCTGCTGGCTGCTTATTGCACGGTGATCCCTGAAGATTGCATTCGGTGCGGTGGGAGCTGGCAGGGAGCTGGGGCTGACCTGACCTTGCCAGGGGGTCACCTGCTGATTGCACCAGCTGGGCCTGTGCTGGGCTCCGAGGCTGCAGGGGCTGGGGGCAGGGGGATGAAGGCCATTGGTGGGGGAAGTTTTGCCTTTACCAGTAAAATGTGAAAACAACAACAACTACAACACAATTCAGGCCCTTTATATAGAAGTCCATGTAATTATGAAAGGGAAATAAACCTATTGGCATGTTAAGAAAATATCCAACCGGTTTAGAAAAATCTTTTCTAAATCCTCAACAGACACTGATCCAGAGGAGGGACGCTTCACTAATCCAAATTTGCTCCTAATCCTTAATCCACAAAGCTATGATCCCACAATTTCACCGGGTAGGAACTGGTGTGAATGCTAACTGGAACTTTCCTTCCCCCCACCCCCCGCCTCCCTCCCTCCCTTTCTTTTTTTTGGGCACCAGCATTCTCTCTGAGTTTGGGAGTCCTGTCTTGTTTTCTCCCCAGAGAGCAGTGTGTGAATCCCACACTAACCACTCTCTCTGGCATTCATAGTGTAAATGGCACTTTATCAGGCGAAAATGTGAATCTTGTCAACAGCCCCCAGCTCTGCCACCTTATCAGGGAAAGAGACAGGGAGAGCAAGATGCCAGGAGATGTCCCTGGTCCTGCTCATTCCAGGAGAGTGATAGATAATAACATTTCCAGTCGAGAAATGGCAGGGAATCTGACGGACAGGAATTAAGGCGCCAAATGGAAAAGTCAATCGCATATTCAGTCCCAGTTTCATATTTGAAGGAAATGTGATTTGATTTGGAGTCTCCCTCCCCTCTTCCTTCTAGGAGGCAGGCAGAGCAGCAGACTTAATTCTCTCTGCGCAATCAAATTTCCAGGCTCAATGAGTGTGTGTGTGTGTGTGTGTGTGTGTGTGTGTGTGTGTGTATACATTCTCACTTAACCTTGCATTAATGCTTTGCAAACATACATTTCTTAACCATGTTAGGTATTTTAGAGCTCCATGTATGTAAAAGAAAGAATCTGTTGTTTCTTATCCTGTGATGTCTCTTGTCACTTCTAAAATAGACTGAAAGCCAGAGCTAACAGCATACAAACAAAATTAATACTGATATTGCCTCTGTTATGTTATCCATCTCATTTGGGCAGTGGTTTGGTGGCTTTTTGCTGCATCTGCATTGCACTTGACCTAAATCCCCAATGGCAATGGTGTACCAATCATAACAAAAATAATTGTCAACTGAATGCTGGGCACGCGTGATCACACGTGATCTAAGTTAATGCTTACCTTCCTTCCAGGAGGGAGCAGCTTTCATGGCCCTCACTTACCAAAAAACACACCTAGGCTTACAGCGTCAGTGCTGCGCCCAGGGTCACCCACCCAGTCAGCGGCGGAAGTGAGAGGTGATCCCAGGCATATCTGGCTCTGGAGCCTGACCTCTTACAAATTTCACTCAGGTGATGAGAATGGGGCAAAGGATTTGTGAAGGCACAGATGAATGGAGGAGGATCCAGGCTCTGAATTCAGGCTGTGTCAACTCTCACAGCTGCTCTTCTTACCTTGCCCAGGCAAGCAAAAAGAATCTGGTCACCAAACACACTAATTCCTATAGGGTAGATACCTCATTGACCCTTTCTAAAAGCAGCAGAAAAAGGCAGTGGAATCTGGACTGAGCGCATAGGTGTTGACTTGGGACTGGGGGAGGTAGAGGGGTGAATGAGGGTGGGAGGCAGATCGAAGGGTGAAAGAACATGAAACAAATGAAGAAGAAACACTGTCTCCTCTCCCACCATCCAACCTTCCCAAAAAAATTCTTGCAACAAATGCTGGCTTCTAAGGCTCAAATAGAGAATTCATCTTCTCTGAAGCACCCAGATATTTCTAAGTTTTTCCCCCCGTGTGTTGATTACCTAACTGGTGGATTCCCTTCTAGTTGCAGCTGTTATTCCCCCCTGCCCTGCCCCATAGTAGCTGCGCTGAATCTTGGGGTCTATTTACAATGAAGTGGTGACCCTCAAAAATCAACCAGATATAAAAGAAAAAATCAAAACAAAATAAAAGGTTGCGTGCCAGCTGCCCACTGTACAAAGGGCCTGAGGGTCGGACGTAAGCTGTGTGCACTCCAAGTCTAGACCTTCAGTCTTGACTTTTTTCCCTTCTTTAAGCAACGCTGTGGCTTTAGCCTCAGAGACACTGTCTACACCAGTGATGGCGAACCTTTTGAGCTCGGCGTGTCAGCATTTTGAAAAAGCCTAACTTAGCTCTGGTGCCGTGTCACATATAGACATTTCTGGTATTTGCAACCATAGTAAAACAAACACTTATATTTTTTATATTTATTTTATATATTTAAATGCCATTTAACAAAGAAAAATCAACCAAAAAAATGAGTTCGCGTGTCACCTCTGACACGCGTGTCATAGGTTCGCCATCACTGGTCTACACCGTATGTGGATGAGCACAGGTAGTTCCATGTGGAGTCATTCACTGCAAAGAGCCAAATACTTTTGAAGGCACGTCGATGTGAAGCCCCTTTTCTGAAGCATCAAAGCAACTGCGTTTGTTACGTTGTTTCTTCTCAAAATATTCCCTGAAAACGCTAGGGTGACGGTGATAATTTCGGTGATAATTTCCACCGCGGGAGAGGGAGAGGAGGCAGTTATTCTGCCATGAAGCACAAGAATGCAGCAGCACCTTGAACATGCTGCAGGCTGGCAAGTTCATCCTAGACCCCGGGGTGCAGGGGGCCGGGGGGATGGAAGAGAGAGACCAGGACAAGAATAGACACACCAGCTTACAAACCTGAGACTTAGGAGCACTATCAGTGCACCTTGAATGGAAGACAAAAATCTCTTTAGGCGGTACTGATACCCTCCTAAAAGCTCAGCCAGGTATTCTGTAGTTGATAACACATTTAGCCAATAATTGAGCTGGAAGAAGTGGAAAATGAGCGCCCCTTCCTTCAGGGCTGCCGCTCGGAATTATCCCTGGCCTGGGAGTAGCTGAGGAGCAGAGACAGGTGGCTCTCAGGAGGACTCAAAGGGCTGGGTGCAGGGATGCGGTAGAGGGGGCGGGGCGTGGGCAGCAGAATCTGGGAAGATCTCAGAGGTGCTGCCATGTAAGTTCACGGGTGGTCTGCCCATGGGGAGTGGCTGCTCCTTCAGGGAGCAGAACTGCTCTGAACATTGAGCTATTCAGGGTTCTGCTGACAACGCAGATGTAAGCAGGGCTGTCAAGTGCTGGGATTCACACCAAATGAATAGGTGTGCGGATTTGGGTTTGCTTTCTCCTCCGTCCTCTAGAAAGCTGTGCCCAGGTTCCTCCATAGTCAGTGATGGACACCGACAGTGATAACTGAGGGCCACCCTGGTGCACAGGTGACCGTGTCGATGGCCTTCTCTCAGTCACCTCGTCATACCTTCACAGCCTGCTGCCAGCACCCCCATTTTGGAGGTAAGGCTTTTAGAGATTCAGAAACGAATCCAGGGTCACACAGCAGAAAGTGACTGCATGGCCTGGGGGCGCAGCCCCGACCTCAGGCCTTCTCTCATTGATTTATGTAGAAAGGACTTTTAAATCCCCCCAGATTGGCTTCTGGGTCTCAGCACACATCTCAAATGGAGTGTCCTTTACCCAGATGACATTGTAGTTAACTCCCCGTGTTCAAATCCTGGATCTGTCACTCACTAGGTATCACTGTGATCATCTTATCAGGCCTCTCTGTGCCCCCTAGGGCTGGGGTGAAGATCAAATGAGCAAATGTTTGTAAGTGACTTAAGCAAAGTTGTTTGGCATTACAAGGGTTTGAGCCAGTCTGTCTGGATGAGTGAGTGAAGGCAGAGCTGGTCGGGGCTCCTTGCTCAGCGTTAGGCAGAGCGAGCCATAAGCAAAGGATGAGCCTGGCATTGAGGTGGGATCAACTCTGGCTGCATCTTTGTCAATTTTCATCCTCACATCTTCTCACTCGCACACCTTTCAATGGCACGAAATAGGTTTTAGGTAACGAAAGCAGAGGCCCCATTTATGCCCTCGCCCCGCTCCCCTACCTGTCTCATTGCAAAGGCGCACCCTCCCTCAGGACTGACCCGGGCCGAGGCTGGCGCTCAGCGAGTTGCTTCTGGGGAGCCGGATCCTCAGAGGGGTTAACGCATTATCTGGGCATCGGCAGATAGTGTGAGCCCATCCGATCCACACACATGATGAGTAGAAACATGTCTATTCGAGTGGAAGGAAAACAACTTCTTGGCACTGTGAGCACCAAGGCATCAGGAGTGGCAGCTGCGGCCTGGGCAGTGGGCAGGGAGAGGGAGAGGGAGAGGGAGAGAGTCAGCATGTGTTTCCAAAATGCTTCACGTCTGTGCTGGATATATCCATGCGTGTGTGTGTGTGTGTGTGTGTGTGTGAGAGAGAGAGAGAGAGAGAGAGAGAGAGAGAGAGAGAGAGAGAGAGGAGATGGAGGGAAGAGATATGTAGAGTCACAGGGACAGAGACACAGCAGGGTGGCACAGAGGTAAAAGAGCAGTAGCAGGTGGTCCGGAGACCCAGGTGGACATGTGACCCAGGTGGATTTGGGTTCGAATCCCATCTCCTCCACTGAGGAGTTGGGGAGCTTTGGTGCCATGACTTGACCTCTCCGGAAGTGCCCCTTCACCTGCACAACCCCAGTCCTGGTCTGTGGGTGGTCTCATGTCTCAGGATCCCATGAGGTGTTCTCAGCATCTAGCACAGACTCTGGCATACAGAAGGTGTTCCATAGATGCAATCCTCCCTGCAGGTTTGTGCTAGAATATTCTAAGAAGGCCACATCAGATCTGTGGTTCCTGAAGGAGAGGTGCGGTGTGAGGCAGCAAGAAATCACAAATGGCCTAGTTTTATTTATGACTTTATTTGTGCAACAGGGAAAGAAATATGAAATGAGGAAAGTTTCTTTTAAAGCTAAGAATTAGAAATGTCTGTTTTGTAGTCAATAAATATAAAATATGACGAAACTATATCCTTGTTCCAAACTTGAGCAATTCAAAGTGGAGAGAGAAGGGGGGGGAAGGGAGGTAAGGAGGAAGGGAGGGAGTGGGGAGGGAGGAAGAGAAAGGGGGGTGGTTATGAGGATGAGTGCTGGACTACATCCTGGTTTTCTACATATTCTCCCATGCCAACCCTGAAAGAGCAGCTCCGTTTTTATAACTCCATAAAGTTCTAATATATAATTTCTTTTGGAGAGAGGATTCCGCTACACAAAAAACAAGTTTCATAGTCACCAATGTCTATAATCTGATATCTGTTCTTCCCCTCTCAAATGAATGAGAGCAGGGATCGATAGTGCATACGGTAGGTGATGTGATACACAAGGTGATTCCTGAGTGCATGAGCAAATGGATGGAGGGACAGGAGGAGAGAGGGAAGGAGAGGAGGGCAGGAAAGGAGAATCAGAGGAGCTCTTCTCCAATTCCCTGGCCTTTATTCTATGAATCCATGAGTGCGTTCTGTCATCTCTTCGTTTGATGTGCCCCTAGCCTCATTGCTAGCCAGGTTCTTACTCCTGCAAAGATGCTCCTCATCTTTGTATGCTCACCTGTGGCACAATCCTGGCCACTGCACTGCAGTAAGTGGAAACCGCATATACAGCAGGCAGCCAATCAATGATTCTCTCTCATCATTGATGTCTCTATCTCTTTCCCTCTCCTTTCCTCTCTGAAATCAATTAAAAATATTAAAAAATAAGTGACCCTAACTGGTTTGGCTCAGTGGATAGAGCGTCGGCCTGCAGACTGAAAGGTCCCAGGTTCGATTCCGGTCAAGGGCATGTACCTTGGTTGTGGGCACATCCCCAGTAGGAGGTGTGCAGGAGGCAGCTGATTGATATTTCTCTCTTACCAATGTTTCTAACTCTCTAGCCTTCTCCCTTCCTCTCTGTAAAAAATCAATAAAATATATTTTTTAAGAAAGTGCCTGTTATGCGAGCCACCCAGTAGATGGTGTTTTATTATGCAGACCATGCCGATGGGAGCAAGGTGCTCACCCTTCTTCAACTCATAGAATGAGAGAACGGGGAAAGGCCCATGATTAATTTGCACTTCTATTAGAAATAAAGTGATTTCCAAGAGAGTTGGTGGCACTGGCCAGATTAGAATTCAGATTTTGTGATTACCAGCCAGGGTATTGATGAGCCAGTCCTTCCTTCCTAAGCCAGGACACTCTCTGCAAAGGCTATGCATCCTAATAGGCCCAGGGCATGGGCTTTGTGACTCGTTTTCATGGAGTCCATTGGTGAGCCCATTCAGTCTATTGGTGAACTTCACCTTGTGGTAGAGTCTGGTTTATTTTCCAGGGTATCCATTTCAAGAACCCCCTCCTTCCCTCCCCAGTAATTCCCAACTCCATCCCTCAGCTAGAACCAAAGCTTCACAGCATCTCATTGGCTCCTTCCCTGGGCTCTCCAAAGCTCCCTTGCAGTGTAGTGAGCCAGATGCTTACTTTCTCCAGGTCGGGGTCTCCTCCAGACTCCTGTAGCCATCCAAGATACCCGGACAGGAGCCTCACAGTCCCTCTAGGTCTCCTCTGAAAGTCCCATGGCTCCAGCAATCAGAGGAGGTTCTCTAGGTCCAGGGCTAGTTGCCCCTCGTCACGAGACATAGGCCCCTGGTTCAGTGGCGCAGCTGTCTCCACAGGCCCAGACAATCCTGTTGCTTCTCACGAAGGTCACATCCTGGCTTTAAACTTGTTCCTGCAGACACAATGCATCCAGCAGCTGCGACTCTCTGTTAGTTCTGGTGTTCGTTTTGCACATAAGTGTCTTATTACAAGTTCCCTCTATGTAGGAGTTCATTCCCTCCTGGCAATGAAGCTATGAGGGAGGACTCAGTTTACCTGGTGCATTCAGGGCGGACTAAGGAAGCACAGAGAAAGGAGGTAGTATCCTCAGCATTCTTGTTTTCCTGAGCAAGTGTAACATAGAGGGAGGACTTCTGAAATTTTAAATGCTAATGTGCTGTGGATAGAGGGTGCCCACATTTCCTGGGGCACAGGCAATAAGATTAAGTGAAATGTTTGAACTGCTGTCCACCATCGATATAAGGTGGATAGAGGTAGCTCTGTGCTACCGATAAACCAGTAAAGCAAATACAGAAATGTCGAGCAATGCAGAAAACATTGCACCCTTTCCCATGTAATTGGTAGAAACTATTCATAGACACCAAAAGGCAGACTTTGACTTCCAGTCACAGAAATAATATACTACATTGGATTTCCTTGAGAATATACAGGCTTTTGTGCAGTTGCAAGCTGCTAGCATTTTCCTTCCATGAGGGTCTAGACCTGAGGTTGCAGAATCATTTGGGAATCAGTGTACCGCCTGCTTCAGACGGTGTGATTAATCTTTTATTTTTTGATTGTACATGTCTACAAATGGTGTTAATGGTCATAGCTGCAAACTATTGCTATTTTTATTGGTCTGGAATGTGAATGTTTGTGTTGGAGCATCTGCAAAAGCAAACACGCTTGCAATGTTGAAAAAATAATGAAGATCTAAGTGATTTTTAAGATGGCATTTCGTGAATGAACACTAAAATGCTGCTAGATTTTTATTTGTTTTTACTGTTAATGCTGCATTGAAGCTATAGTCATGCTGCAGCACAATTTTCCCCGTTTCTTCTTTTCCTTTGTCTTTGGAGACACATCCATTCCAGTTGCAGTTTTTACTCAGGACTAAAGATAGCCAGGCGTTGAGATAAGTTCAGAATCTACAAAGCAAATATATGTAATAGCAGTCTCAGCTATTTTGTGTCATACATAAGTAATATTTTGCTTAGCCTGGTCACATTTTCTGTGTACATTTGAATAGAATGGTCAGTATATCACCATCATCTAAATGTCCTAACAACACCCTGAGCGTTGCCTTCATTGATGTTTAGCATGCTTCCGGTTGTAATTATAAAGGTCCCTCAGACCCTGGCTGGCACATTGTTTTGGGTTTCTTCTAGGGAGGGGTTGTGTTTAACTGATGTCAAACCAGTCTGCACCTAATAGAATATGTGGCTAATGAATGTGTTGAATTACATCGAATTAGATTGGATCAAATTGAATTGAACAGAAGTAAATTGAATTGTATTGAGTTATAAATCAGAGAGTGAAAATATATGATGATTTCATAACATCTGATAATAACAGAACACTGTCTTTATATGTCCAACGTAGGAGACATTTGATAACTCCTAAGTGAGAAAATTGCCTTCTTCCTACGATATCGGGTATCCTTGCCAAGTAGAGCTGAATATCCCATGAGACCCACTGCAATTATACAGCTCAAGCATCTCCCGTATTTGTGAGGTGGTAGACCTGCCAGGGTAGTTACAACCTTGCTTTATTATTCTATATGTCACCAAGTAGGAGCTCCATTTTTTAAAAATATATTTTTAAAATTTTCCTTTTGTTCAGCAACAGCTGGCTCTGTGTGAGCACTTACAATAAAGTGATGTGTGTGTGTGTGTGTGTGTGTGTGTGTATATGTGTCAGATAGGGGGTATCATTTGCTGGTTTTAATTGGTAGATTCAACATCTTCCCCTAACAGTGCAGAAGCCACTGGCTGAGACGTTACCATGGTAAATCAAACCGCGGTGTCTGATTGGTGGATTTCTGAAGCAGGTACAATCGTTTTAATCAACTCCGGGAAAGTTGAGGCCATCTGGTTTTGCCTCACCTGGAAGTAATTTACCACCCCAGGTGCAAAAAAATTTGCTCCGAGGTCAGTCACAGCGAACCTGTCTCATGATGCTCCAGCAAAGCATGAAGGGGGAGCGGTGTCACAGAGCAATTTCTCTCTGTTTGTTTTGATATTTCTGAGCTTGGGAAAGTGAGGGGCTAATCATGCAAACGAGCCAAGAATAGGTTTGGCAGGGGTCCACCCAGCTCGTTCCACATACCAGAGCAAAATCTCCCACACTCATTCTGTAACAACTGCTTTCACGGTCCAGTTCTGACTGGGGAACAGATTGGGGCTGTATAAATGGAACTTTCCCTGAGGTTCTCAGGAATACAGCTGAAGAGAGCTGTGCTTTAGAGGAGTCGGGAGTGAAAGGGGACACATTCGCAGTGGGGGAAGTCTTTCCAGAAAGAAATGTATTTTGGGCGTATACGTTTTATGTAGCAGTCTTTTAGATATTCTTGTGATTACATAGGATGTAACCAGCCCTAACCCAAATATAGTTACTGAGAAGATTACAGAATCATTAGGTCTTTGCAGTAGTTAGAAGGATTTATCTGGCTCATGTGACATTGATTTGTTTTGGCTGCACTTTGAAATGTGTGGTCTTTGCAAGTCAATAGAAATGAAGTCCTTTATTGAATCGGAAAGGCTCCGTGGAATGAATTACAGAAGGAATCAGGGGCAAGGGCTTCCGGGCTCCCATGTGTTGGTGGGAGTAGAAGGCAGGATGTATGGGCGGGGCTTCGGGAAGGAATGTCCATGGGCTTGGATTACAGGGGACAGGCAGGAGTGGCAACATCCATGTGAGATGAAGCCATGGAAAATCTTCGTTTGGAAATTGGCAAAATGAACCAGGTGGTCATGGGAAGCCCAGGAGGCGTAGATTGGCCAAGGGCAGAGCTGATAAGGGCTGGTCAAAGCCAAGGTGGACCCCTGTTTTAGAGAACTCACCCCGAGATCTTCTGATCCACCAAAGCCTGATGATGGACTGGGGTCAAACCCGGCTCCTCCTGCTCTGTGTGCTAATTGCGTAGTTATTTCAGAGCTGGACTTCAGTCATGTGACTTGATTTTAATATTGTGAGGATTGAGATGGGATTGCTTGCTGTTCAGATTATCTCTGATCATGGGCTCAGTGCATAGAGGCCGGAGCAGGAGGGAAATTAAAGCGCAGTTCTCTCTCCCCTCCCCCAGGCTGCTTCTGGAGAGGAAACACAATTAGAATCCCTGACTGGTGAGTCAGTCTCCCACTTGTCTCCTCTACAGAGAGGGGGCAGGCTTGCTACCTGCGATCAACCAGCCCCTCTCCCTGTCTTCACTCTCCCCAGGCCCTGACCCAGATAGAACTCACTTCACTTGGCCTAGAGAGCCAGTGTCGGAGCAGGTTGTCCTGCCCCACACAGAGTGCTGCGGGGACAGCATGATTAACTGGAAGCTGGCTCAAGGCTGGGGGACTGAGCAGGGGTGCTGCTGGATGGCAGTGTGGGGACCAGAAGAGAAGGGGAGGGGGCACAAGCAGGAGGAAATGAGAGAAAGAAAGAAAGGGTGGGGAGGAAAAGAGAGAGACATTTCTAAGGTCAGCCTTTTGCGAGTTAAACATCATATATATTATTGATTTCAGAGAGGAAGGGAGAGGGAGAGATAGAAACATCAGTGATGAGAGAGAATCATTGATCGGCTGCCTCCTGCACGCCCCATGAGTCCACCACCTAGGCATGTGCCCTTGACTGGAATTGAACCCAGGACCCTTCAGTCCGCAGGCCAACACTCTATCCACTGAGCCAAACTGGCTTGGGCTAAACATCATTTTTAAGAACACTGGTAAAAATGATGATCATATATATATAGATATATATATATATATATATATATATATATATATATCTATATATATATATCTATATATAGATATATATAGATATATATATATATATATATGTAAACTTGTGCCTAATTTAACCATAATTTAGAATAGTTATATATATGATATAATAGCACTTAATATGGATGGGTATGTGTGTAGATATGTGTGTATGTGTATACATATATTTGATAAATTGCAGTTGGGTTAGGCACGTGTTACCAAGTGGAAACCGGACACAGATATCCAGTCCAGTCCCTCATTATGTAAAAGGCACAAGAGTGAGTGATAGCAGGGAACTGAGCAGAGACGAATTTAAGAAGACTGTCGGGAGTCAAGCGTCAACTGTGAGGTCCCCTCTCCCCCATGAGGTAGCAGCTCCTTTAAGAGAAAGGGTTTAAAGACACGGGTTTGGGTGAATTAAAATGAGCTTCGCTAAAGCCCTGGATAACAGTTCTTTACAAACCCGAGAACAGCTGGAGGAGCAGGGAGAGCAGACTGACAGATCTTTATTTTTGAACTTCACGGTTCCCTTGCATTTCCTCTTTCTTCCGGCCAACAGCTTTACTTTCCAGAGGGAAGGTAATTTCAGTGGCACCACCTCACATTGTGGGTCAGAACAGCGCACCTTGCTATTTCACACGGATGAACATTTTCTAAAACCGACTGCACCGCATTTGTTTTCCAGATGATTCCCGCGTTTGTGTTTCTGCATTTCTGCTTAGTTGTGGAATGCAGGGCCATATTATGGATTCGTTGTCACACCTGCGAGGAGGTGCACGTTGGCTGCAATTCTAAGAACACATTTGTCTCTGCTCCCAAGGGAAGAGGTTGGGGAATTGCGTGTTCTCATTGGCCTAGCCATGCCCAGGAATGTAAGGTGTATGACTCCAGCCATCAGGATCCTTAGCAGTCATGAAAGCCGGTCTTTGTGAATATAGCATGCATGCCTCGCCATCGAACACTGTGCATTTCCTAGCCGATCCCTCAGAAGAGATACCAAGTTCAGATGTCCTCCCTGGAGTGGCCTGTAGAATGAGGCTGCCCTGACTCATCATGGGCACAAACACGCATGCAATGTCTTCCTGCCCTGAGTAATCATATGTGCCTGGCCACTTCTCTGGCCTCCTCAGAAACAGAAGTCAGAAAAGCAGAGTATTGGAAAGTGCGCTTCTTGTACTATCTCCATCCTTAATCGGGGCTTCATTATCTCCTTCCTGGAACCTCTCGCTGCAGGTTTCAAACTGGCTCCCGTCTCATGATCTTTGAATGTTCCTGTCTTTCCTCTACCAGACATCTGTCTGTCTAGAGTCTAGAACACAGAAAAAGTGCTATTCCATACTTGAAATCTTTCTGCGGATTTCAACTCATATCATCAAGTCCCAGACCCTTGGTATGCCATTCCGAAACCTCACTCTCCGACTTGAATATAAGAGGCGGGAGTTGTGGGACATCAGAAGATGCTGTTCACAGTAGAATCAACCCCAAAACAGGGAGGTCTCCTCACCTGGAGCTCCAGGAGGTGTGAGCTTCCCAGAATCATATGTTGTAAACACAACATATGTTTACAACATATGTTTGTGTGTGTGTGTGGGGGGGTGAATTGAGAGAACACATACATTTTTCTGAAATGAGAGTCCAGAATTTTTATCAGATTCACAAAAAGTTCACTGTTTTAACATTTAACATGCTATAAAATACTACCTCATTTCCGTGGTGGCCCGGTCATCCATCGGTAGAAACAGTCCTGCGTGATGAGTCCAGACTGTGTATCTAATACAACCTTGTGTTCATAAACCCATACCCACCTGGACATTCCAGAGGCAACTCTTGGAGAACTCAGAGGTAATGTCTTTAATGGTTCTTATGGGGATTATTTAGGGCAGAATCAGGAAGTGCCTATGACCCCAAAGCCCACTAAGGTATGTTTTTCACTAAATCCAGATGTCTGCTGGGCCCAGGTCAGTGCCTGGGTAGAGCAAGGCAGCAAGAAGTAGGCAGCGTAGCTCCGGGAACGAGCCAACCCCAGCCCCTCTTCCGACTTAGAAAGGCTTTGATTCGTGCACACAGATGGCTGCAAACCCCCCAAGCAGTCAGCATACTGTAAAACAATATTAACATCCCCGCCTTTTGAATACCATGTCTTGTCAACCCCAGGATATGACAAGCCTCTTTAGAATCTTCTTTGATTGTGTTACTCAGCCTCCCGTAGGGAAGTGGGGAGGAGTAGGGGGTAGATACCAGAGGAAACATATAATTAGGAGTCTCTTAGAACAATGAGGGTTCTCAAACACATATGCACGAGGCTCGTTTGTTGCTTTTGGTGTTTCTGTTGGTGAGTAATTAACCAAGATGTGGGAGAGCGTGTGCCAGCTCGGGCAATCTGACGGTGGTGAGCCATGAGGAAAGAACAGCTCCCTCCAGCGATGTGTTCAGAAAAACACTGAGTGGAGATGTGAATGGAAGGGGAAGAGCAGCCTTTCTGGAGCGATGCCATCCTGGTAATGGCAGCCTCAGATAAATCTTCCTTGTTATCATCCTTAGCTTTAGTTTCACGGAAGACAGAAGACAGCATCCTGCGAGAGGATGCTGTGTCTACAGAGCGCCTTGCCACCTCCCCAGGAGAGACCGCGCTGTCTCCACGGGGCCCTGGTCCTTGCCGGATGCTAGCCATTTCTCATCACTGCGGAGAATGTGTGCTGAGCTGGAGGACTGGGGGCCATTTGTTTTACTGCTGAGAGGAATAGAGGTTCCCCCCCAGGAATGCTTCTGAGAGAAAAACAAGTTCCTCACAAACCCTTTCGTGGAAGTCACCCTGCGGCCATATCCGAAGATGGTGTTGTTTCTGGAAAAAAAACAAACGAAGCTGGTTTAGGAGCCTGGCCCTCGGTAGCACTGCCTGCAGACACCACGGCTCTCAGCATTGAGATGCCCTCACTCTGCTCGTTCTAGGCCCCCTTGGTCTGAGTGTCGTTGGCATCAGAGAAACGTGTTCGGCAGTCCTCTAGGCTAAGGACTGCCAATGTCAGTGGCCTTCTGAATTAAAAGCAGAGTGCCCAAATGGGAATTTTTGTCTTTATGAAGGCGATCTAAGGAAAGTAAAATATTTTTGTTTATTTTGGGGACACAGGGCATGCAAATGATCTTCCCTGGGTCCCAGAAAAGTGGGAGCAGCAGTGCCTTCTTCTCCATAGGGGTGCTGTGCTATGTGACTTAAGGAAGCAATGCTTCGGTAATGATTTGCGGATATAAATGGCTCCAACAGTGCAATCCGTTTTTTAAAAAAATTATTTGTATTGGTTTCAAAGAGGAAAGGAGAGGGGGAGAGAGAGATAGAAACATCCATGATGAGAGCGAATCATTGATCGGCTGCCTCCTGCACATCCCATGTTGGGGATCGAGCCCAAAACTCAGGCATGTGCCCGGGCTGGGAAGCGAACCATGACTTCCTGGTTCATAGGTCCACACTCGACTACTGAGCCATGCTGGCCAAGCAGTACAAGCCACTTTTTTGTAGTAAGTTTACAAGGCCCCTTGGATAAAAATGGCTTCACCTGCTTCTCAGAAAGGTGTTTGAGGAATATAGTCCACTTGGTAGCCTGGGATGATAGTCACAATACCCTGACCTGGAACAACCCTTAAACACCAGTCCCCGAAATGACATTCACCAAGCTGACCATCAAGGTCAACTCAGTTTGGAAGTAAAGCATCATTGATCTGTCTGTCCAGTAGCTCAGGCTGTAGTGTGGCCCAAGGTTGCATTCAGAGGCCAAAGCAAGTTCTGTGGCTGAGGAGACTGTTATGCCCAGATTTCAGGATCCCCAAGAAACCATACCAGGGAGCCAGCCAGGTCTGATGCAAAAGCATAAGAGTCTTTATTCGAGCTAGCTCGGCTCCCCCACCTTGCCGACACAGCAGCAGGAAGCAGAGAGAGGCCTAGCCTGGCGTGAAGAGGAGTTTTATAGGGAGGTGGAGTCAGGGTAGGAGAGGGGACTATGGGCCCTGCCGATTGGCCAGGCGCAAGTCGGTGTCTTGTTCCTGGGTGTGGCTAGCAGAGGCTTAGACTTCCGGGAAGAAGCTCCTTGCCAAGCACATGGCTGCCCCAAAATGGACAACACAGGGTAAGATGGAGGGCGTAGTCCTCGCCCTTTCAGAGCCCAGTCTCAGGATCCCTCTTCCTTTCCCTGTTGTCCCTCATCTCGGGCCACAGACCTGCTTTGGGTTTGATGGGCCATCAGCCCATACTCACTCCTGCTTTCTCATCCAGGCACAGGCTGCCGAGAACCCTGCAGGGTGTAGAGGTTTCTTGAGGGGCTCTTGGGGGCTCAGCCTGATTTGAATGTGTGCTGTCAGGTTGCTGTCCCAGGGATGGTTCTCATTGGCGGAGGATGAGTCTTGCAATGTCACAGAAAGACTTATCTCTCAACGCAGATTCTCCCCGGACTGAATTTGCAACAGGCCACGGGGATGATGGGTTGTTTGGAAAACGAAGCACCGTCTCAGTGGCTTTTGTTTTGAATGAACTTGGTTGGCTTCTTGAAGCAAAAGGGCACCCTGGGAGTGAAACCATGGCTGGCTTAGAGGCTGTTGGCAAGGGGTGGGAGAGGCAGCCTCTTTCACCAGGGTGTTGGTCACGTCTCTGGTTCTCAGGTGGGCGGAGAAACCTGCTTTGAAAGTCAGGGCTTGTGAAGAAATACGGAGCTTGACATTTTGAACCTATTCTATCATCACCAGGGATTCGTTCCAGGGAAGATAATTCATGAAACACAGTTTCCTCACTCTTTTTCATGTCCCAGGGAAATATATTTAGTGATTTGAAGGTGCCATCAACTGTAAGGTGCTTGTTGATTTAATAACAGCTTTTTGGCATTGGGAGAAGGAAGATGGGTATCATGTCCTATGCACATGCAGATTGCAAGATATATTTCTAGTTCAGAAATGTGAAAACCTGAGGCGAGCAGTCTTTTTGGTGGCCCAACAGCAAAGATTCCAGGGACATTTGGTTTAGAATCTCTTTCCAATGGGATTCCAATTTGGTATCTTACAACAGCCAAGGATTTTATCTTTTATCTGTTGTTTTATACACGTGTACACTAAGTAAAAAGAGCAATTCTAATGATCTTGAGTTCAAAGCCTCTGACATCTCCAGACAGCTCTGGATTTCTGAGCTATTATTAGCTTGGAGAAAATAGATCATGGCAAGCTACACAGACATCTAAAAATAAAGTGTTTATTCGTTATCTCTAAAGAATTTTTTTTTAGCACATAGCCATTTTCCCAAAAGGTTTACAAGTGGGTAGATTAAAGGATGAGTCTTTTCCTTTCTCCTTCCTCCCTCTAGAAGTTTGAAGAAAAAAGTGAAACATCTAAAATTAGGAGAGAAAAGAGAGTGCAGCAGAGGCCTTATTAATCTGGGGGTGTTTGAGATGGGGTGAAATTTGATTCTTCTTATGCAATAGATAACCTTTATCTTGCTGGCATTTACCCGAACCAAAGTAAACATTGATAGTGTTGGTGGGTATGTAATCAATGCATGCCTTTATCATTTATTTTTTAAACAACAGACATAATAGTATTGATTACTCCATACATTTTACACTAATAGCTGCATTAATCTGACTTAATGAGTACATATTGTTGAAAGGGTTGTCCTACAACTGTAACCTATTTTTAGCAGCAGTCCTGCTTGCTAAATATTTCTTTACTTCATCTATAACTTGGACTTGATTCTTATAAACCAAGGGTCCACAAATAGTAAATATTTTAAGCCTATGGGCCATACTGTCTTGTCTGCAACTGCTCAACCTGCCATTGAACCAAGAAGTAGCCATGGATCATTCCCGATCAAACAGGCACAGTTGTGTTCCAGTAAAGCTTCATCTGCTGAAATAGTGGGTGGGTGGGATTTGGACCATGAGTCCTGGTAAGCCAGAGACTGTGCCAGGTACATGGGATTCAGCTGTTTTCCAAACCCCATAATAATTGGTTGTATTTGTTAACCCCTATTGTGGTCCAAGTTTTGAGAAAGAAACTTGAATCACCACCATGACCTGTTGAGGGCCAAATATGTAGAAGGCGTGTCTCAACTCCCTGATGGCCAGCTGGTCAGCTGCCCTGTCCTGGAGCTCACACTCTCACGGAGGGTGGGGAACAGAGCTATGAAGTAAATAAGTTAAAATAATTTTAGTTGGAGTTAAGCTCTATGTGGGGAAAAAAGATGATTTGCTAAAGAATAACTTAACTTGGAGGGAACATAATTTGTAGTGAGGATCCATAGCGTTTGACATGTGAAACCATTCTTTTTGAGACCCACACCAGCGTTGTCTGAGGAATCTTACATTATCTCCCTCTGCATCCGTTTTCTCATTAATAAATTAATAGCAATACCTATCTCATCGGGTCACATTGAGGGTTAAATAGGATTCATGAAAGACCTTTTGTGAACTAGTAGATTCATTGCATGTTCATTCATCTTATTATCAGTATTATTTCTATGCTGCCTTTATCACCCATATCTTCACTCTCCCTCACATTTGCTTGGAATTTTGTTCCAAAACATAACAGAGATTCTTTAAAGGGACTGTGTGGACTGCAGTTCTTTGCCTTTCATTTGCACTTAAGAGAGAATTTCTCTAAGTCACTGGCAAGTTGAAGCCGCTATCTTCATATTCAGCTGACACGAGAAACCAGTGTTTAATATTCATACTTTACTCTTACTAGAATATCTGTCATTGTCAGCAGCCTAGTTGGCAACATAAAACAGCGGGTGAGCTGGGCTAGACACTCAGAAAGAGTGTGAAAAAATACCTTAGAAAGTGTTCTTGCCTATCAGAAGCTTTATAAACATCCATTGGTAAAGGTGATGCGTGACAAACTTAAATAATTAAGCCTTATCATGTTCAGTTCTCTTTCTGATTCAAAATAACCATCCGAAATGTATATTCGGTTTCCACTTGCTGCAGGAAGATTTCAGTAAGATCCAGAGTTCTTAGAGAATTTATGCCAACACAATGGAAACAGCAAGAAGAAAACACAATAGCGGCTAACTTTTGCTGAGTCCTGTTAAGCCAGAGACTGTGCCAGGTACATGGGATTCAGCTGTTTTCCAAACCCCATAACAAAGTACCGCAGCCTTCAAAGTGTAAAACTCCCATGGTACAGAAAAGGAAATGGAGACTCAGACATTCTCAGTGTCTTCCTCAAAGCCCTCTGGCTGGTAATTGGCAGAAGTAGAACTCATGCCCAGAGCTGCCTGACCCAAAGCCAAGGAGCCAACACTCTTTACCAAAGAGTGGCCTCTACATTTTTTGATTGCTTACATCCACCAACCGAAAAAGACACCACACAAAATAAAGCAAAGCACAGCAACTGTAAAAAAGCATCACTCATAATATAAGCATGGATGCATTTGTAATATGTCTGCCTATCACCCACAATATAAAAATATAGATGTACTAATGAGTTAAATTTCTGTACCCATTATCCTAATATTCGCTGAGCAAATTATCAAACAGTCACAAGAGAAGAAATGTAAAAAGAATGCATCAAGGAAATGAATATAAATGGAAGAACTCATATTTTCTTTCTTCATGCGAGGGGTTTACCACCTGCTTCGAAGGATGTGTATACTATGCAGACCCCTACCCCGGACCACTCCAGCAGGCCAACTCGTCACCTCAGGTCCAATAGCACATCAGGTTCCTGGTAAATCCAGCAGCGTCTGTGTGTAGCCTACGCAGGCTTTATCTCCCAAGAATCCCCAATGAGGGCTGCGTGGCCCATAAACTGGCTCAGGCTACAAGAGTCAAGCACTCATGGTCTTAACCCTAAGGAAATCCAGGGCATGCCGGTTAGATGTCACCAAGAGCAGAGGGTATCCTCCTGGCAGATGCTGCAAGGAGCTTACCACCCAGGCACTTGGGTGTGTGCTGCTGGTCGACCCACACAGTAAGCTCTGGCCATTTCAAAAATGGACTGCTTCTTCCAGTGCACAGATATCCTGCTAATTAGCAATTAGTTGTCAAGGGAGAAGAAACAGAGGAGAATGGGATCTGAAATAGTCTCCTAAGAGACATAGAGGGGGGAAAAAAGCAGCACTTAAAAATAAGCTAGCAAGAAACGGGGAGCTGCCTCATTTGGGCAGGATGTCTCCAGTTGTTTTCCTAAATGTTTTAGATTCAGGGAAGGGCCCCAATGCCTTCTGCCAAGTGCTTTTCCCTTTAATTTTTAAATGCATTCAAATTTCAAGGGGCATTTAATCCGTATGTTTCTGGTTCTTTTACACTTAACTCATCAAAATGTTGTTCTTTAAGAGCTGTTTGATCTGTAAGGCTTATGGGCCTTTGTAATAAGCCTCTTCAAAACCTCTTCCCCCTTTTGAATCAGCAAATGTAATTGTGCCAGTGCTGAATGGGATTGGAATACAGAGAAGTCCAGCTTTAGGATTCAATGCAGAACCTCCAGGGTATCTGAGTGGACTTTGCAGAGATGCACTCTTGACCCTGGCATGGTGGCAGGACCAGTGGCATCCTGGGTACACTCAGCGCAGGGAGAGATGCTGGGAGTGAGCCCAGAGCAGAGGCAGGGTGCCTCAGAGGGCACACCTTCTAGAGCATCAGTTCTCAACCTGTGGGTCGTGACCCCTTTGGCGGTCGAACGACCCTTTCACAGGGGTCACCTAAGACCATCCTGCATATCAGATATTTACATGACGATTCATAACAGTAGCAACATTACAGTTATGAAGTAGCAACGAAAATAATTTTATGGTTGGGTCACAACATGAGGAACTGTTTTAAAGGGCCAGAAGGTTGAGAACCACTGTTCTAGAGAACCAGGAAACCTTACACTTAGGCCTTAGAAGCCCCTGGCTCATCCTTCCACGCAGTGACATCTGTGACACATAATAATGTACATCATGACATTCATAGCAAGAGTCGATATTCAGGACCACCACCTACATGACCAGCTGCTTTTCTGTACCTTTTCCCTTCATCCTCATCACAACTCCATGAGGTGGGTGGGAAGGTAGTAACATCGAGTGGACAGGAGCTTAGGATTTAGACTCAACTGACATGGGTTTGAATCCAGCATGGATATTCATAAACTCTAGGACATCAGGAGAGTCCTTCTGTTCTCCCCACACTCTGCTTCCACCTGCTCTTTCTGTTCTTGGTGTTGATGCTGCTGTTGTTGATCTTTGCTCGAATGTCTTATGGGGCAGGCATGTCTGTTGTTAGCTACTATTGTTAGAGAGCTATTCCTTTTACTTATTTTCTGTTTCTGTGGCAAAATCTCCTATGTTACAAATTATGCCTCTTAGTTCGAAAATAGAGGTAAGCTAATTCCTACATGTTAGGCCTTCACACACTTGAAGACAATTATAGTGTGCACCAAACTTCTCTTCTCCAGGCCTAATAGCCTGTATTTGACTTGTAGTTCCTGGCGGGATTGGTTTCCTGACCTCTGTCTTCCCTGGTTGCATTGTCCTGACCACAAGAAAGAGCATCATGCCTCAGGCGAGGTCTGAGCAGTGTGGAGCACAGGGGAAACCTGCTTGCTCTTGTTTATTTTTATTTTTATTTTTTAAATAGATTTTTATTGATTTTAGAGATAAAGGGAAAGGGAGAGAGATAGATAGAAACATCAGTGATGAGAGAGAATTGTTGATCAGTTGCCTCCTGCTCCCGCCCTATGGGGGATCGAGCCCACAACCTGGGCATGTCCCTTGACCGGAAATTGAACCGTGACCCCCTGGTTCACAGGTCAATGCTCAACCTCTGACCATGGCCAGGCTTGTTTAGTATTTTATACTCTGATTACCATTGCCTTGCAATCCTTTAGCTAGGGGAAGTCACGTTATGGCTTTTTGTTCATAGCGTTAGTGTCAATAATATAAGATGTTTTACAAGTGAATGCTTTTGATGCATTGCTCCATTTCCGGTGCTCCTGCAGTTGATTTTGTGGGCCCTTTCTTCTGGAGCCTGTTGAGTCAATAAAAATGAATAGGGAGTTAATGGGAAAATGCATGTTGTACTATTTAGCTGTTAAGTGGGGATGTGGTCAAACAGGAAGAGTTTCGCGAATCCTTGTTCATATGGCAACTAAATTCATAGCCCAAGGATCCCAAGCCTTCAAAGCCTTATTCTGTAGCATCACTGTGAAGCTCAAGTGAGCTTTATCAGGAAAGAACACTGAGAAATCTATGGCATTTGGCCCTCCCATTGGGCAAGCGGCTGAGGATGAGCTTGTGTCTGTGTAGAACATCTTCTAATTTGCCAAGTGACTGAATGTGCAGTCCCTGCAGCAGGCGTCGGCCAGCTGTGCCCACACGGCCCACTCCACTGGACTGCTTCTCAGAGGACAGGGCTCATCCACCTTTTCTCGGTATTATCATCCCATGCCAAAGAGATCATGATTGGGTTTGAACATTTGCATGAAATGCCCAGCAGCCCAGGGTAGAAGTCCTTGCTTGGCAAAGCAGCTCTCCTCCAGGCCAGTGGGCGGCTTCTGGGGAGTGCTTTGTCCACTTTTGGGCACTGTGCTGAAACGAGTAGGCCCAGGGGCTGACAGTGGGTCATGCTGGTGACTCCAGCCACCTGGCCGTTTACCTTTAAATGCATTTCATCTCTGTTTTCATGGCTGTGGCAAGCCCTTTAAGCTTCACTGACCTGCTTTGCCTGTGAGCTGAGCAGTCCCTGCAGGTCCTTACTTAACCCGAGAGCTTTTCAGATGCATCTTCATGGAAATGTCTTCTCGTGTTAACAGCCCTTGGCCTGGATTTTAATCTCAGGAAACTGTTAAATGTGCTTGTTTCATATGCTGTTTTGCTGAAAGATTGCATAGAGATCTAATAGTTGGGTAGCTTATGACAAGTGGGAATAAAGAGAATTGATTACGCAACAGCACCTGCATTGCTAATGTGTACCCAGCCCAGTGCTAGATACAGAAAAAAACGTGGAACTTGGAGGTGAGGTCCCCTTTCCTCTAATCAGTCTTGATGACTATTTGATGCGGTGGAGGGATGCCATTCATGTATAGGAAGTGATATAAGCATAGGAGAGAATATGCAAGCAGGTGCTAAAGAATTTGGTACCGGCTGTGAATTCTGTGCTCATTCAAATGAGGAATAGCTCCCTGTAGGCAAAACAACCCAGAAGACAGGACAGGACGGGCCTCCTGAACGGGATAGGGTTTAGATGGGTGCAGGAAGTGGTCAGATTTGAGAATGAGGATGGGTCCTTGGGACATGATCTTGTACATGGAAAAGGGACACCCACTTACACACAGCACACATGCAGACATGTTTATACACCACGGAAACCATAAGCCTACCACATGTTCCCCTTCTTTAATTTTCTTGTAACTAAAAATAATATAAATGCTGTTGTAAATAGTGAAGTCCATTTGGCATCTTTCTAGGAAGACCTCCTTTCACTCCCTAAGAGGATGGACTCTGTCCCTTTTGGAAGGCAGAGTAGCTCTTTAAATCTACTAACACTTGTCTAAAATAATGTCCAGAATACCATCAAAACAGTATATGGAGAAGCCCAATGACTGGCACCCATAAGGAAAGCAGCCCTACATTACTTTATTATTTGTACTTTGTAGAACCCTTACTGTGTGCTCAGCACTCTCTCATGTAATTATTGCTCTCTCTGTGTCTTATATAATAGACACGTTATGTATATTTCATGTACACAGGCATGTAATCCTCACAACCACCTCTGAGGGAGGTGACAATGACAGACAAAAAGAACAGTGTACTGAGATTAGGTTGAGGACAGAGTTCATAAAGGATGGAGGCAGGCTGGGAAGCAGGCATTCTGACTCCAGCATAAGGAGGGAGCATGGAGACAATGTGCTGTATCTAATGCAATTATCCAACTCTGCACAGGAATCAACCGTTTGCAGATAACCTTCTTGTACTCATGCGTTGTCCCCTTGGTCCTTCCCAACTTTCCCTTGGCAAAGAGCCTCACATCTATCAGACAGCTGAGGCACAGGGCCTCTTCCCTAAGGGCCATGGGCACCCTGCTCAGTGTCTCACCATGCCATGTCTGTGGATGACTCATCCAGTGTCTTCTCTTTCAGTATTTTTACTTTTCCATCTCTAGTGAACTTCCTTGCATTTTAGCTCATTCTCTGAACTCTGCGATCATGCCCAGCTTCTCTGGCTCTACCATCCCTCGAGCACATGTGTCCACAACATCCTGTCCTGTTTCAGTTTGTCCATTCAGCCAGCCACAAGATATTGGATCAAGCATTCTTCTCCTTCCTTTCCCCAAAACACACTTCACCTGACTGTTTCCCACTCGGTATCAAGCACTCTCCAGAGAATTGTTGTTGAACATCACACACACACACACACACACACACACACACACACACTTCTCTCTTTTCAGTTGTCACACACACACACACACACACACACACACACACTTCTCTCTTTTCAGTTGTCGCATTGTACCCCGAACTTTCCCCATCATGGCAGCAGTTTGATGGCCTCTCTTGTATCAGGCATTGTGCTAGCCACTGGCCACAGCAGAGAGGGCCTGTCTACGTGTCTGTGTCCATAGGAGGATATGTGCTCCCTGTGGGCTATGAGCGTGAGCATGTCACAATGCATTGTGCCATGGTTAGCAGTACTTCTGAATTTTTGGTAGACTATCAACAAGCCATTTGTTGCCTGACTGGCTGGTGAGGTAGAGAAGTAAGTGGCAAGCCTGGTCTCTGGTTCCACATTCTGTGCTCCATGAACCATGCTCTCTCTGGGCTCAGGGAGCATGCGCTGCTCTCACAGGCCCTCTGATATCCTGCAGGGGTGCCAGCTACTTCCAGTGGGAAAGAGCTTCCAATCCCTGGCCACTCTGCTCTCTCCACCTCATTTCTCCATGTTAGAGTCTCAACCGTTAAAGATCTTAGTCCTGCTCTTTAGGGAGGTCTGGAAAGTGACTCAGAGCTCCATGCACCTGAGGCATGAGGCTGTGGTAGGAAGGTCGGAACCGTCTGGTTAGAGCTTGGACATCCATGGAGGACACTGGCCTCCAGGTGTTGGCAAATGGAGGTTCCTCTCAGCAGAGGAGCAGCAGGCTTTTCCTCCTCTTTTATTATGATGATGATGATTATTTTTGTGGTTCCCATGGAAACAACCAGAGTGAGAGAACAAAAGTCTGGGAGGTTAGAGTGATGAGACAGCCCCCATATGCTTAGGAAGACTGAGTGTGTGAGAGAGTGTGTGTGCGCTCCTGCGCGCGTGTGCCCTGCACTCACTCACTTTGTTCTCCAGCACGCTGCGGGGTCAGGAGAAAATTGTGATGTTTATTCACAGCATTTGTTACAATCGGGCTCAACAAGGAGACAACTCTCAGCTTTGAGCAATTAGGGAGCCTTTAATGACAGTTCCATCCGATTAATAGCAGGGGGAGGGCAGGCGGGGATGGAGACATTGGGAACACGAGCCAGAGGAGTGTCAGAGAAGGAGATATCACTTCAAAAATGGACTCACCGGCTGGGCCGGCAGCCCCCTCTCCTTCTCCTCCGAGCGGGTCACCTCCTTTCTGGTTTCAGTGGGGCAGGGGTAGGCAGGCGCCTGGCAGGCCCCGGAGCCCCTGGGTGCTTCATCTGCGGGCTCTCACTTCTGCTCCTCCCACCTCTCTGATCCTTTACCTAATTTGGGGGTTGGAAGAAAAGCCAGCCCAGTGCACCTTTTCAGAATGGCCAAAGCAGAGAGAGTCAACTCAACTTGAGCCACCAAGAGAGGGTCCCAAGAACCCTCCCCAATGAACTCCCCCATTCTCGACCTCCCCTGAGGCTCCGCAGGTCCTGGTCAGGCGGCCTCCTCAGTATCCTCTGTGGCCCTAAGGATCAGAAGTCACCGTGATCTCCATGGTGTCTCCATCAGGGGCCACATAGAAGTAAACAGACCTGAAATCCCTCAACTCAGATGATTCGTTCTGACTGGCATTTGAGCAGAGAACTCAAAAGCCAAGAACCAGAGAGGGCACCCATGTCCTGTGCACTTCGGCCCACCTTCCCTCCTCCACCCTGTGCACTAGCATCTGACCAGCTGAGGACTTTTTCCCAGCAGCCCTTGCATCTGGGCATGGCCCGGCATCTACTCCTCACTCCTGGGATTACCTGTGCCACTTCCACACGCCCCACCAGCTCTTCATCTGCAAGCAGGACAGTCTCAGAAGACACGCGTTAAAAACACAAAAACCTCCTAGCCTGGGCCATGGAGAGACATAGATCCCAGCAGACTGGCTGCCCTCATGGCCTGAGCACCCAGGACTACACCAGAGCCAAGACTCCTCCATGGCGATGCGAGGTCACCAGTAA
This sequence comes from Myotis lucifugus, assembly GCF_000147115.1. Classification (NCBI taxonomy): domain Eukaryota; kingdom Metazoa; phylum Chordata; class Mammalia; order Chiroptera; family Vespertilionidae; genus Myotis; species Myotis lucifugus. The sequence goes on along the minus strand of NW_005871273.1, from coordinate 583,754 downwards.
CTGCATCACCACCCCTCTAACTAGTATAGCATCTCACTCTGTGGCGGGAAGAAGTGAGATGCCATTTTCTGACACGCCCCCAATGCCTTATCAGCCCCTTCATTTGCCACAGCTCCTCTCTGACTCAGTCAGTCACGCTGAGTGACAGATCCCGTCTCAGCCCAGTCCTCTTCCTTCAGCACCACTGCCAGCTGCTGGGCCCCTCAAACCTTTGCGGCTCTTTCTTCTTCTTCTTCTTCTTCTTCGAATGATCTTTTTATTTTTTCATCCTGACCAGTGTCCTTTGATTGCAAGGAGCGTCTGGGTTGCACATTACCAGAGTAACAGAGTGTGTTGTAATTGGCCGGGAATCGGTCTTGAAATGTCAAGGAAAGATTTATTTCCTGGTGCAACCTCTCTGGGTGCTAATTTTGCCATGGGCTGCCGGATAATGGTTCCCGCGCACAATGGGCGAGAGGTCCTCATCAGATTCCAGGCCCGTAATTGGGTTGAAGGGATTTTAAATCATTAAAGTTGCATTTAGGAAGGGGAATGGAAATAGAACCCCAAGATCGAATGACTCACTTAGTATTTAATGAGGGAGTCATGGAGTATTACTTATAATATTCCCTTAATGACCTCACAAGCCATGTAACTGTCCCCGCCCTCCAGGGCCTGTTCACAAGGCACCAGTCTGCTGTCTCAGACCCAACACTGGAGCCATTAATTACGGACCCATCGAGGAGCAATCAGGCTCTGACCCGGTGGCAGAAGCACGAATTTCTGTCCCCATCGTCTCCTCACTCTTCTTCCCCCCCCTCCCTCCCCGTCTGCCTTGTTCTAGGGCCACCGGGCGGGGTGTTGACATTTCCTAAGCCATAAATCATCCTGCAGCTGTTAGAAAGCCCAGCTTAGCATGAGGGCAAGAGGGTGTCGGGCAGAACCACGTGGAGGGTCTGAGTGAGGGCAGGATGTCAGGAGGACCGGAGGCTCTGAGGAGGGGACAGTCTGCAGGAATCCGGGGACATTCTCTGGTGTGTCCTCCTGGGCTGGGAGACACCAGTGTACCGTTCTGAATCGCTAGTTTAGTTCTTTAACAGCTGGATCTCCACATTCCTGGGAAACGCACTGCTCACCACCAGAACAGAGAGCCAGTGGTGTCAAGGAAAGAGAGCAGAGGTTTAGGCCCTGCAGATCAGCCCTGCCTCTTACGAGAGCATGCGACTACGTGTCTAGCGCATAGTAGGTGCTAAACAAATGGTAGCTTCCTTTGCTGTGATTGTGACCAAGGCTTGCCAGTCCCCTTCCCTCAGGAAATGTTTCAGGTGGAATGAAATCCCAGCACTTACTTTGGATTTTATCTCCAAGTCGATCTGCAAAGGTCCCAATCCTTAAACGGAATCCCCCAGAGTGTACGGGGAGGGGGACCGTGTAGGGCACACGTGGCTATTCCTGCTGCAGGTTCAGGGAGGGCCTGAGTCAGGCTCCCTGGGCCACCAGCTCCATGGGTCACGCTGCTGCTGAAACCCCGGTTGTCTTCACTGGCAATGGCCACGTTCCTGGGCAACATCAGCCTCTAATTCTAACTTGTCAGGAGTGTCCCCTGCTCCACCCGAGTTAGGCCCTTGGGGAGGTGGCTTCATTCCTTCTCGTGTGTGAGACTCAGGCTGTGGTTTCTTTTGTGCTTCTGTGTAGTTCCTCTGGCCTTGTGACTTGGTCACTGGTGAGTCACACTTCCATGGCCTCCCAGATCAGGCCGGCCGGGAAGACTTGCCCTTTGGGAATGCCTATGACCATGACCCTGGAAAAAGCAGGGGCTTCATTAACACCTGTAAGAAGGAATTCCTGGGTGACACAGGTTTTCCTCTTTAAAATTATAGTGTTATGTTTCCCTTGGGCGATAGTGAAGAGAACCGAACCATCCCTCACAAAAGGGCGAAGGAAAGGGGGACTCCATCCTGGGGGCAGGTGGTGGGCTGCCCCTGGACAGAAGTGGGCTTGTTTATTATGCCCACTGTGAGTTGAGTCAAATCTCACCCAGCTGCGTAGATCTGGTGACAGCTTAAAATTTCATTTCTACCAGGTCTGCCTTTGTCCAACAAATGCAGCTAACGATGTATGGCAAAGATTTTGTTATATGTTATTATCAACACCCATTGAGCCTGCTAGAAAGTAATGTGTCAAGATTCAAAAAGTTAAAAAAATAACGGGTTCTTTGATGATGAGGTATTGCCTGATTTAAATTTAGTAACTGTGAAAATACCATAGTTAGATGGGTTGTTTACCAAAATTTACAAAGGATAATGCCAATTTCATACAAATCAAGACCAAAACAATGTAACATTGTGTGTGGAAAAATACTCTGTACTTTATGCCATAGTCTCCCCGCCCCCCCCCAAATTGTGACTCATTGATTATAAATCTAAGAATGGCTTCAATGCAGAAAAGGTGGTCCATTATGTTATAGACTCCAACAGATGCTTTTTTTGCAGAGACTGGTTGACCTTACAGCAGGGGTGGGCAAACTTTTTGACTTGAGGGCCACAATGGGTTCTTAAACTGGACCGGAGGGCCGGAACAAAAGCATGGATGGAGTGTTTGTGTGAACTAATATAAATTCAAAGTAAACATCATTCATAAAAGGGTATGGTCTTTCTTTTTTTTAGTTTTATTCATTTCAAACGGGCCGGATCCGGCCCGCGGGCCATAGTTTGCCCACGGCTGCCTTACAGCATCTCCAAGGGGTCATCCATCCGACACGTCCCGTCTGGGGTCTTCTGTGAAGAAGACCACCTCCGTGCATTAGGAACTGGCCTGCCAGACAGTCCCTTCCTGGGCTGCAGCCCTTACTCACCCCGGTGCTGGGATGACTGGGACCTAACTCCAGGCCACACCCCTAGTTGCTCAGAGAATGTGGCCCTTCCCCAACTCTAATGCTATTGCTCTGGCTTTTAAGTCCTCAATTTCAGTTCTAGAGGGGCTGGCCGCTAGCCAACAGGGCTCCTTTAAGAAGTAGAAAACAGCCTTGCCGGCGTGGCTCAGTGGTTGAGTGTCAACCTGTGAACCAGGAGGTCACGGTTCAATTCCAGGTCAGGGCACACGCCTGGGTTGCAGACTCCATCCCCAGTGTGGGGCGTGTAGGAGGCAGCTGATGGCTGATTCTCTGTCATCGTTGATGTTTCTTTCTCCCCCTCCCTTCCTCTCTGAAATCAATCAAAACTTATAAAAAAGAAGTAGAAAACATGGTCTCGTTGGCAAACCTAACTCCACATGTGCAAAGCTTGATAAACAGACAGCATCTTCGTGCAAATTAGATTAGGGGATGCAGCCCGGACCTGGGACTCAACATGTGGATTGAGCCCCCGTGTGCCCCTGGCCAGGCGCCTTTGTACAGCATAGTCACAGCAGCCTGCTTCCCTGAGCCTGGCCTGTGTCCTCCCAGCCAGTGTCCCAGGGATCTGCTTGATATTCACACGAACTCGCTGTTTAGGTTTTGTCAGGAAGGATCGTTTTGTCTTCCTTATAAAAGCAGCGGCTCCCCAAAGCTGGGCAGGAGAGCAGCTGTTTGCCGCCCGCAGAGCTCTGTGTATCTCTTGCAACAGCCTGCCTTTCAGAGATCACATCTTAATTAGCTTAGTGTTATCGAAACTGAAATGATAGCAATGTTGTAAAATCAAATTATAAGGGAAAGATAAAGGGGGAGCTCTGCTGACTAGAGGCCGAGCATAGAACCTCTCTCCCCAGCTGGCCACTGGCTCCACGCCGGTGGGTGGGGACCTGCTGAGGTTCAGAATGTTCAGGCCGCTTTGTGTTCCTCCGGGAGGCTCTTCGAATCCAGCTCCTGTCAAATATTGTATTGAATGACCCACAACTTGTTCTTACAGTGTTCAGTACACTCTGATATTTTCTCTTCTATCCTGTTGATTCCATTTAAAACATTGAGGGTTAGAAATCACTAAATCCATTACATGACCCGCAACTACAGAGTCACAGCATAAAGATGGAAAAACCGTGATCTAGTCCACTTCCTCAATGTTCCCAGTTAAGGACTGAGGGCCAGAGAGGAGAAGTGACTTGTCTCAGGTGGACTTTCAGGGGCAGAGCTTGTCTGAAGCCCAGCAATGCCGGCAGACTCCTTCCCAGGAGGTCAGCACCTGTCACCTGAACAGGGGCGTGCAAGCAGCAAGACCTGGCGCCTTTCAGTGTAGCATGGGCTGAGTGCAGCCAGGGTGCACCCCTGAGGGAGACAGGTCCTTTCTCCTGCACAAAGTATTTGCAACTATCGCCGGTCCCTGGTACACTGCTCTGCACCCCCACATGAAGCAGCGGGGGGCACACAGGAACCTAAGAACCCACAATGTCATGAGCCCCCCCCCCCTGCCCCGCTACCCCACTCTCTGTCTCTTATGCCCTTTGCCCATATTGCACCAACTATGTGAGTTCAGTCTGAACTCACCTTCACGCGAGCCACTCCTTCTGATTCATGGCTGAAATGGTAAATGAACTAGGCAGACCCATGGAGACAATACTTCCAAACTGTAAAAAGGAAAATGCCTGGGATGCATGGCAGACAAACACTTTCTAATTTCTCTACCCATCTTTGCAGATTTTCAATGTACCGAGAGAAGTTCTCCAAATGAAAGCCTTCTGGTTGTTAATCACACCCATTTGCCTCATCTCTATCACTCTTTAAAGCAAGGTATGGACCAAAACAAGATTTCTACAGTACCTCCCCCTTCGATTTTGATCAACATCATTGATAAAAATGCACCTGGCCCAGCCCACATGGCTCAGTGGTTGAGAATCGACCTATGAACCAGGAGGTCAAAGTTTGATTCCTAGTCAGGGCCCATGCCCGGGTTGTAGGCTTGATCCCAGTGTGGGGCGTGCAGGAGGCAGGTGATCAATGATTCTCATCTTTCGTGTTTCCATCTTCTCTCCCTCTCCCTGCCTCTCTGAAATCAATAAAAAATATATTTTTAAAGAATGCACTTGGTCTTGTTTTCAGAGTGGGGATTGATTTAGAAGAGAGTTACCAGCTCCAGCAATGATGGGCAGGCAGGTAACCCAGCCAGGGAATGAGTGGGCCAAACTGTAGAGCACATTAAGTGTGTATGATGCAAGTCCCCTCTGAGTTTCACCCACTAGGGCAGTGATGGCAAACCTATGACACGCGTGTCAGAGGTGACACGCGAACTCATTTTTTGGGTTGATTTTTCTTTGTTAAATGGCATTTCAATATATAAAATAAATATCAAAAATATGTCTTTGTTTTACTATGGTTACAAAGATCAAAACATTTCTATATGTGACACGGCACCAGAGTTAAGTTAGGGTTTTTCAAAATACTGACACGCTGAGCTCAAAAGGTTCGCCATCACTGCACTAGGGCACGCTTCTGTGACAATTTAACTATAGTAGATAGGATTGGCGAGTGGGGGGCAAGTGATTTCTGTTGACTTCTTATCATTCCATTGCCTGATTTCCATTGCCCTGAGCATGTGGGCTGGGAAGTTCTTGAATGGCTCCAGTCACAGAAGCCCAGCTTTCCAGAACAAGCTGTTGCGACCTCAGCTGCCATGAAATACTTTTATTCTCTTCTTGTTGAGGGAAATCTCCCTTTCCCTTCTCTCTGAATGTTCCCTCCAACTCTCCGCCCCTCACACGCACAGACACTGAGCTGTGTTTAGATCTGTGAGGTGGGCTATCAGCTGTGCTTTAATGACACGTATCATGTCAGATTCACAGAAAGAGACCTCCTCAGACGGTGGAGGAAGACTTCTGCGTAGACACGACTGAGGGAAATTGAACAGCCTCTGCAATCCAGTTATCAAAGCATTTGCAGTTCAAAGCAGGTGAAACAATAATGCAATCTGAGCACCGAACGCTCGTTTGTACCTGAGTGTTTCAATAAATAAAATGGCGGGGGAAATGAAAGCAGACCTGTTGCCTCCAATCCACTAAATTTAATATCCAGAGTATTGACTGACAGCTTTTTATCACCATAATTAGTATGGATTGTTCCCGAGGCCGTTGATCAATCTTCCCTACCTCTATGGACTTCAGTCGCTGTTTTCTTCCTCTCTTGCCCTCCTGCCTTTTATTTTAATATCGATCTTGCCCGTTGCCTTCCACCATGGGGAAGCTGCTCACTTAGACAAAGGAAACCTCAGAGTGAGGAGAGCAGGCTGAGCGGCCGCCATTCCTCAGCAGGATTCCAACTTCCACATCACTAGGCCTCATGGGCGGTGATCTTGTGATCTACTTCCTGGATCCCCATGACCTTCAGCTCCTCTGAGGTAGTCAGGGACCCTGTCTCTCCCGCAGGGTGGGAGGGAAGCTGCATGAAGCCAAGCCACAGAGTCAGTGGTCAGTGGATACTTGCTGAATGGATATCCCTTCTTTAATGTCACCCAGCTAAATAGAGGGTTTGAGATAGACTGGTGAACTCCGCTCTGTGTGTCTCCATGCACGCAATATGTTCTGTGTAACTCAAACAAGAAGCCAAGGTCTTCTTTCTCTCCCAAGTGTTTGCAGTTTCATATCCGAATGCCTTTATCCCATCCTCTCCTCTCTCTTTCTCTCCTCTCTCAGTCACCAGTTATAGAGTTGCATTCCTCAGTCGCTCTTCCCTTCACTATTATAATCATTTACTACCTGGTCTCCTGCCTTAGCCAACATCAACTTTCCATCCTTAAACCCTCTACACAGATAATAAGTACATTTATGTAAGATACCCAGTCATATTTCCCTTGAGGGTTTCTTACCCAAGTTCTGAGCCACAGCGCAGAAAGCTTTCTGATCGGATCCCTCATCACCTCAAAGTCCCATTTCCCAACATCCCCTACTGGTCCTTCACACACCAGGAAAAACTGTCCATACAGTTCCTCTTACTCACCTCCTGCCTCACATCTCCTAGTCTTTGCTCACATTGATAAATTTGCCTGGAATAGCCTTCCTGTCCTTTTCTCCTTGACTACTCTCTGTCATCCCTTAGGAATGAACTCAGATGGCGTCTTTTTCAAGAAGCATCCTTTTAGCCCCCAGAGTACGCTAACTGTGCCTTTCTTCTATCCTCTGAGATTTTTTTTTGGGGGGGGGATGTGCATACATCTTCTTTAAAAATATATTGTTTATTGATTTTTTTTACAGAGAGGAAGGGAGGCAGATAGAGAGTTAGAAACATCGATGAGAGATAAACATCGATCAGCTGCCTCCTGCATACCCGGACTGGGGATGTGCCCGCAACCAAGGTACATGCCATTGACTGAAATCGAACCCGGGACCCTTCAGTCTGTAGGCCGACGCTCTATCCACTGAGCCAAACTGGTCAGGGCAGAACGAATTGATTTTTATTTCTGTGCAATTACATCCCTGAGTATCCAAGATCCCGTTCCTACTTGTCCTGCCATCATGCCTCCAGTGGGCCTAAAATCAGAGCCAGTGTCAAGAGTTTCCTTTCATGTTGGGACAGTCCAGTTCAGCCTCAGGCTGGCTCAGCTTGTGTTTTCTGCTGCGGTGCATCAGTCCATCACGTGGGGTCTGCAGGGCCGCATGGCTGTGGAGGAAACACGGGTGAATGCCAGGAAGCAGGAACAAGAGAGCCCCATGAGCCAAGATCTGAGAGCAACAAGAAAGAGAACTCTTTTGTTTGGGAGTTTAGGTATCTCCAAATTTTTGTGAGCTTACAGTGGTCCCACCCCCTCTGGCCAATGATCCCTGTGCCTCGGTTTGACTGACAGGCACGTACCTTCCCTATGTCACCCAGCTTTACTACACATGCATCTATCTCTTCCCCTAGGGATTCTGCAGGGAATGACCTGATGGTTCCCTGGGGAGGGCAGAGTTGCAGCTTCCTGGTGAAGCTGCCCAAATGACCATGCCCCTAATGTCTGGTCATCCCTTTTGCTCCTTCCTATTATGAATAGCCAGCTAATGACAATGGCATCACTATCAGCATCACTTTTCTGAAGGGCACCTCTTGAAGGGCATGCACATTGCTAAAGGCGCCCAGGTGAGGCCTGCGGGACTGGCATGGCTTCCATGCTGTCTTGGAGACAGCACCCCTCCCCTCTCCAAGTCTGTCTTCCCCCCTCCCCTGGCCCAGCAGCTCACCCCCACAGTTCCAGGTGCCTGCACACATCCTGTGCCTCATGTACAGGCATGAAGCTGAGTGCAGCTCTTTCCTAGCTGAGCACAGCTGAGCTAAATTGGACTGTGAGGGCACACATTCCTGAGGGTCTCAGGGAGCCTGTGGCATCCACGATGCAAATCGGCCCCACAGAGGAGCCAACAGGTGCCAGAGCCAGCCCTCGCGGTATCCCCATCACGCCTTTTGTGGAGCAGCAGCAGCAGATGTTGGTGGAGGTGACCCCCAGATGCACACAGCGCCTCCTTCCCAGGCATCTCCATCCCGGCTTCCATGAGACAGATTGGACAGACTGATACCACTTGGCACCTCTCACCTACCAGATTGGAATCGGGCCCCTCTTCCATCGTTGGGGTCCACTATGGTTTCAAGGAAAATCTACAGAGGGGGTGTGATTCTTAGCTACACGGCCAATTTTCCCTTTGCTGGCGTGCTGGCATTTCTAACCCCGGGCATTTGATTGCTGTAGAGCGCGTAACGGCAAATGCAACCTCCAGCTTCGGAAGGCTGATATTTGCAGGCGTGTGGAAATGGCTCTTTCTGTTCATACAGTTGGTCTGTTCTGTTTGTTTTGAAGTAAAACTATGACATGGGCTTCAGATTATATCGGTACATTCTTCCTAATTGAGTTATAGATGGCTGGGGTGGAGGTGGCCAAAATGAAGAAAGACACCTACTCTGTGTCTTTCCCTGAGGTTTTTGTGGCTTCTGCAGGTGTACACGTTAGCCGAGAAGGGTGTGAGAGCTCACAGTCTACCTCCTGGGCCCATGTTCTGACTGTACCACTGGCTATGAATTCAGGCAAGACACTTAATGAGATTTCATTCCCTCACCTCTGACATTCCTCGGTTGGTGTGTGGGTGAAATGAGGTGACGTGTGAAGCAGCCTTAGCACAGAGCCTGGTGTACAGCAGGAGCTCAATAACTGCGTTTCCTTTCCTTCCCAAGGCGAACAATATTCCTTAGGATGGCCTTCCCCTGGGCAGGTCTTTACACCTTTGAACTTGAAAGAGTTGATTAAAGGAATAATCCCATTGTGTGTTATGCATGTGTTGTACATGCACATGCATATCTGTTATATATGAATGTGTGAGAGGATATATTCCCCCAGATATATCTAGTAGACATTTCTGAGTAGGGTGATTATGGAGACATTTTCCTTCCTCTCTTCATTTTTCCTTCCCTCCTTTTCTTCTTCCCTTCCATTATCTCCCTCTTTTTCTTCTCTGCCTCTTCATCATCCCTCTTTCCCTCCCTCCCTTCATCTTTCACCCTTTTACTTGTTTCTTGCTTTCCCTCACTCCCTCCTTCCCTCCCTCCCTCCTTCCCTCACTCCCTCCTTCCCTCACTCACTCCTTCCCTCCCTCCCTCCCTCCCTCCCTCCCTCCCTCCCTTCCTTTCCAATAACAAACATGGTATAAACTAGTAAAAGATATAAAAATACTCTAGCTCTTTAAGAATGGATTTTAGGAGAATCCCAATGAAGAGGCCACCTCTACATCCCACAAGGGATCCTGGCTGCGCTCTTGTCTTAGCCATGACCCCTCCTCTCGCTATGAGGAAACCACTGTTCTGGGATGTTCAGTCAGCCCTTGGTCTGACCCAGATTCCTGCCGCCTTCCTTCCAGCCCAGGGAAGGATGTTCCCGAGGCTCCCACAGAGCACACTGGAAGAACCTGCTTTAGAGCCGTAGGTCTGGGCAGAGTGTGAAATGGATGCGATTTCGGAAGCTGCATCCCATTTAGTGAGGAGGAATGGCTGCCCGAGAAACCTCCCCGGGGAGCGGGATGCTGTACGTTCTGAGTAAATAAATGTGCCTGCTTATTAATTTAATATGTGCTATTAGAGCGGGGACCCATTCCTGTTCGTGCAGAGAGAGAGAGCTATTAAAAATCGCCTCTTAGGAGGGAAACATGAGAAACCAAAAGAGGGAACGGAGCAGAGTCACAGCCTGTTGTGAGGTGGAGGGGGAAGGAAGAAGGGCAGAAGGGACCAGGGGACAAGCTTATTAGGCAAGAAGAGCGGAGAGAGGAAAAACTGGGAAGAGACGAAGTAGAGAAGCTGGCATCCCAGGTTTCCGCCTCCGGTATAAAACAGGGTCTGCAGCAGCCTGTGCACATGGCTCATTGTCCTTAATGATCATGCCTTGACTCCTCCAGACCCCCAGGCTGGGGCTGCAGGCTGTTCTCTGGTTGGTTGGCTGGCACGGCAAGCTGCTGCCACCATGCATCCGTGATGGGCTCGCCACCCAGTGCTGAGCTGATGGCTTCATGCTGGGGGATCCTGGCCTCGGGCCCACCTCCAACCTACCCATCTTTAGCTCCTGAACCTAAGGATTTTCTTGGGACCCAGGAAGAGGGGTGTGGTGGGTGCACCTGTGCATGCTGGGAACGGAGGGAAGGCCAGGTACCTTGTATCTGGCTCCACCATCCGGCAAAGGAACCGAGAAGCCAATGGCTCGGAGGGCGGTCGGGAGCCTGGGCTCCATGGTGAATAGCAAGGATGCTGGTCTGTAATAAGTCAGTGAAATAGCGAGTTTCAATTACTTACATGTTCCCTGAAGCTGAAACAATCGCCATTATCCCACATCATATTGCTTGACCTACATTTTTGACTTGAAAGCCTTCAGCTCATAATTAGTTTGAATGTTGAGTTATAAATAAACACATTCATATTCCAGAAATGAGAGGGGGGAGGGGAGTAGGACCTGGCGCTCCTCCCTCCCCCCCCCCTTTTCCTTTTGCCTCATGTTTGATGTTTCCAGTTCGCTTTTCCAAGGTGATGGTCGCCGGGGACTTCTTCTAGAGGGGCCCCTGTTCGGAAGTAATGAGGCCACTGGGCTTTCTCTGGGAAAGTGGCAGCGGCGTCGGTGCCAGGGAGATGGGAGCCATCTGGATAAAAAGGGTCAAACTATCCGTTGGCAGCAATTAAGCAGCCCCGTGTGGAGAAGCCATGTGACCGCGCCAAAGGAGCTGCCAAGAACAGGAGATTAGTAAACAAAAGTACACACCAGAAGGTGTCCGGGTTGGCCGCTGCCCTGGCCACTTATCACTCGCCCAGCTTCCTCTCTCTCTTTGCTGTCCATCTGTCTGTGCCCACAGCCCACCTCTAAGCTGTCTGCAGAGTTTAAACAAACTCAGACAGAGCTGAGGTTGTGTAAAATGTTGGGAGTCCAGAGCCAAGCCATTCGTGCTGATACATCTTAGGCACCCACAGCATCTGTCCAAGTACATTCCTTGTACCCCTGACATAGGGGTTGCCCTTCAGTGCTTCCCGGGATAAGCCAGAAAGGTTTAGTGTTGATCAGAGGGATGCTTCATCCTCGGATGAGGATTATGACCGTTTATCCATTGCCGTTTACAGCAGGTTAGGGCACATATGCCTGGATTGTCTTAGGGCAGGTCTTGGAGACGGTTGGAGAAGAAGCAGGGTGCCTTTCTGAGTTATAAACATCCCATAAAAGGCAGGAAGAACTCTCAAGTGTGTGCCCTTACTCGTTCAGCACCACGTCCCTGTGGCTGTGAGAGAGCCCTGTTCTTACAAGCAAGGGTGAACCAGCATTGGCCTGTGGGGCTGTAGACTGCCCCTTCACCGAGCCCTCCTGATAGCCAGATGGAGTCAATTTCCCATGACACGAAACTCCCTTTTCCCAGTGATTTGTTACACCTTGAGGCTTTCCTGTCCTCTGCAGTGGGCTGACTGAGAATGGCCCTTTAAATCAATGATCTACGTACACTTTCTCGACAGGAATTAAAGACAGCACACTATGCGGTAACCTGTGACACATCCTCATTGCTCCCAATTTTCTTAGTCTCCATGACGTTGCACACCCCTCGTTTTCTTTGTCCAACTTCACTGGACATTGCTTGAGCCCCATCCCATCTTGAAGGTCGGCATGCATGCTAACGGGCTGAACCCCCTGTCCTTGTACCCCAGCTGTGCATATGTTCTCAAGATCTCTTTCGTGAATTTACATCTTTGCCTCAACCTCTCCGCCGACCCCCAGACTTACAGGAACGGTGATTTGATTATCGGTCCCATGCAAACTTACCATAAGGCTGGTGTGACTCGGTTGGAGTATCATCTATGCACAGAAGGGTTGCTGGTTTGATTCTCAGGTCAAAGCACATACCCAGGTTGCAGGTTGATCCCCAGTGAGGGCACATATGGGAGGCAACTGATCGATTTTTCTCACATAAATGTTTCTCTGCTTTTCTCTTTCTCTCTCAAATCAAATTTTAAAAAAAAGAATTCAAGGGGTGAGGCCTTTATATATACATGTCTAACAGAAAATTATTGTGGTTTTTTTTTTTCAAATCCTGTTCTATAAGCCTACCGATTGCTGTGAACAAATATGTGGAAGTGGGACTTTATTCTTCTTTCATTGTTCCTCTAAGCCCTGCCATCTTCCCTGCTTCCAGCCCATCCACAACTTTTTGCTGAGTTGACTTCCAAAATATAACCCTAATCCCTACTTGGATCTTCATCTCCACTGCCTCTAGTTAAACCCACTATCATTAAAAATGACAATAACTACATGAGCCTCCCAACTGCCCCCTTGCTACCTTGATCATTCCTTCCACTCTGTTCTTCAGAAAGAAGTCAAAGACATCTTTTTATAACATAAATCAGACCATGTAGCTTCTCTGCCTAGAACCTTTTAGACCAAACTCTTCGCACTTAAAGTCCTGTCTCCTTACCACAGTGTCAGGTCCTGTAGATCTGGCCCCTGCCTGTGTCTCTCCCTTGAGGCTCACAGAGCTCCACTGGCCCCACCGAGCCAGCTGCACTGGCCTCTGCTTGTGGATGAGCCCAGATTCTCTCCTCTCTCAGCACATTTGCATTGTTCTCCCCTCTGCTGTCCCCAGACCTGCCGTTGGCTAACTCCTGCTCACTATTTAGATTTCAGGACAAATGTCACCTCCTCAAAATGGACTTCCCCAAAGATAGAACACTGCCCCCCTTTGCCCCCCAGCTGTCTACTCAGTTCTCTCATGAATCTCTCTAGTCCTTTGCCCGGAGAGTGGTCTTCAGAGCACTCACTGCTCTCTGAAATAAACTTGCACCTTGATTTAGCATCTCTCTCCTCCAGCCAGCAGGGGATGGGGACACTTGTCTTTTGCGTGCCTTACCCCATGGGCCTAGAAGCGTGCCTGGCTATAACTTGGAGCTTGACAGGTATTCACTAAGTGAATGAATGACTGAATAAATATGGAATGAACTCCTTTCCCCATAATCTTGGTTTTCCTAGCCCTGACGAACTTGGGAAATAGTATGCCCTTCAAAGTTCCTACATGCCTTCTCTCCATCAAGGGCAGCTGCCTCTCTGGAGGGCTGACTGTCAGCCTGTGGCTGACGTGTGACCATGTGGACTGCGGGCATAGGCGAGTATATTCCTTATTTCTCCTGTGCTACTGGCCTGGGGTTCAATGTCTTATCCGTTTTCGGCGAATTGACTTTACTGCCAATGTTTTTAAGCATAGTCATGTTTAGTTGAAATTAGGGGACAAGAAGAAGTTGAAGAGATTTTGGACATTTTTTAACTTGGACATTTAAAAAATTTTTAATGTTGATCCAAAACTTGTGGGTGGGTTGGAAGCAGGGAAGATGGCAGGGCTGGGAGGAACAAGGAAAGAGGAATAAAGTTCCACTTCTACATACTTGTTCTATTATTTCTGGATCTATTTTGAAGATTTAAATGAGTAAATACAGAGCTGCTTTTTGAATTTCTGTATTCATATAAATGACATTCAGAAGTCCTCTTCCTGAAGAGGAAAACTGGGGTGTTGCATTCTCACTTTGTGTTACAAGAGAAGTGAAAATATGGTAGGTAGTCCTCGAAGGTTTCTGTGTGTGTGTCCCCTAAAAATATAGACACAGGGTGAAATCTATACACACTTAAACAGCTGATAGCTCAATTTCTACGTCTTTATTTTCAGCTTTAACCCATTGGAATTATATAATCATTCAAAATATATATACATATTTTGGTGGCACCCTATGTAATATACATATATGTAATACATATATATGTGTGTGTATATATATATATACACACACATATATATATATATATATATATATATATATATATATATGCCTCTATTATCTATCTAAAGTTTTTAAGACCTGTTGACTTTCTTTCTCCTTTCTCTTTTTGTTGGAAAAATTGGGAGTAGAAAACTCCAAATCTATTCTTTAGAGCAGAGTAGGTGAACGGGAGGAACATATTATCCTGAACTCCTTTTTATAAGCTTGACTACAGCCTTAACACAGCCTGGAGATTTAAGCACAGGGATGAACCGGGAAATGATGTCTAGTTCTTAATGCTGTGCCTTCTGCCTTCCTGAGCGAGCCAGGCGCTCCTCAGAGCCGCGGCCTCCTACGTGTACGATGTGAATTCTTTGAGAGATATTGGTGAGAGTTGAACACACTGACCTTCTGAAAACAGTTGTGGGAGCCTCAGACGTCAAAGTCAACTCAAGAAAAAGAAGCACGAGGCTTCAGATTCTCCCACTCAATGACTTCCCTATCGCAATCTCTTAATAGGTAAGACAGGGAATGTTTATCCAGCCAGGCAACACCAACTGGGGTTGGAGTTTGTCTCCATAATCACGATTATTAATAAAAATTCTTAGCACACGTTTGCATCTGCTGGCAAGGTTGTCCGCGATTCGTGCTTGGAGCAGAAGGAAGCCAGTTTGATGCTAACAGAGGCATTTTGGCAAAGGAAGAGGGAAACTTCACTTGTTTCAACAAAAATGACTCAGATTGCGAGTAGCTGCTCAACCACCCAACTGCAGGTCACTCCTCCCTGGCACTTCGCCTTCCCTGGTTGTCTGGAATTCGGGTCGAGCTATTCATCATGCCTCCCCTTTTTTCCCCCTCATCTCGCAATGCGTGGCCTTCTTTCTGGGGTGCGTTCTGGTTAGCAGTGGCCCAGGCTGAGACAGCGCTGCGCAGAGAGACGCATCGGAAACAGACCGCGATAGAAGCGGCCTTGCATCCTGTGTCCCATCCACGCGAAGGCACTGAGTGGTAAATGAACGAAACCAGTGTGCCTTTACCACTTCACACTGTTATCCATCTTTAAAGACAAGCTGTAGAAAGGCTGCAACTAACCAATGGGGAAGGGGACTACAAAGGAAAAAAAAGGAAAATAATAAATTTTCAGAAACCATTCACTTAGTCAATAATGGGACTCTGTAGAAAAATCCCTTGAGCGTCTCCGAATTGATAGAAAATGACATTTCAGTCCTGGGATGGGCATGGCTGGCCCAGTCTACAGCAGGAGAATCAGACTCTCGCTGGAGAGCACGTGCCGCTAAGTGCAGTGTGCGCAACGCGGACCTGGCCCGCCGAGCAGCCTTCCATTAGCCAAGGAAGGCCTTAGAGCAGTGGTTCTCAACCTTGGCTGCACATTAGAATCCCCTGGGAATCCTTTTAAAATCCTAATTTCTGGGTCTCATTCTCCAGAAATTCTGTTTCTTTGTTACTAACGTTGTGGCCCCACCCCATAACAAAGAAACCGAATTTCCAGAGGATGAAGCCCAGAAATCAGGACTTTAAAAAGATTCCCAGGGGATTCTAATGTGCAGCCAAGGTTGAGAACCACTGCTTTAGAGAGACCTGCTCTCCATCCTAAACCCCAGACTCTCGGAGGGCCAGCTGGACCTGCATGTGTGTGTTGGTCTAACAGACATTACAGGACCTGAGAAACATGTCCTCTTACATGTTTAAGGGATAACAGTATCCCAGTTTAGGGGAAATGCCTACTAATCAACTACATCCCCCGCTTCTTTTCAGGCTAGCTTTGAATGAAACAATAGCTACTCTTTTTATATTTTAAAATATAGCCCTGGCTTGTGTTGTTCAGTGGTTAGAGTGGTTGCAGGTTCAATTGCCAGTCAGGTCAAGGGTACATAACTGGGTTCGGTCCCGCCCAGGTCAGGGAGCATGTGTGTTTGTGTGGGAGGGGGCAACCAATCAATGTCTCTCTCTCACATTGATATCTCTCTTTCTACCTCTCCTTCCCTCCCTCCCTTCTCCTCTCTCAAAACATCAATGGAAAAAATATCCCTGGGTAAGGATTAATACAAATCAATAATAAAATAAAATATTTAAAAATATACGTAATTTTAAAACTTTAAATAAATAATACTTTAAAATATTTAAAAATATTCAAAGATTACCAGGATAATCTTCCTTCTATCACAGTTGGTGAAACAGCCAGAGGAGGTCCTGTCACCTCCAGAGAATCCCTGGAAGGCACTCGGATTCCTGCTGGGCCTAGTGGACCATCCTCTATGCTTTCCGACTGAGGAAAGCTTAGCCTCGTAGGGATCTTAAAGTCCACTCCTCCCAGTCACGGCTCCTAGTGCTTGTGCCCATCCCTCAAAGTATGTCTTTTTTTTAATAATATATTTTTATTGATTTCAAAGAGGAAGGAAGAGGGAGAGTAAGGTAGAAACATCAATGATGAGAGAGAATCATTGATCGGCTGCCTCCTGCATGCCCCCCACTGGGGATGGAGCCCTCAACCCAGGCATGTGCCCTTGACCTGAATCGAACCCAGGACCCTTCAGTCCTCAGGCTGATGCTCTATCCACTGAGCCAAACCGGCTAGGGCTGTATGTCCTTTTTGTGCACATGATGCCAGTTGTCTGCCTGCCTGCCCCAGGTGAGGGCAAGAGCGGCTCTCTGCTTGCCGTGTTCTGTTGCGATGCAGGCCGTGCCCACCGCACTGAGCCACTTCACCCGGGTGGGTGGTAAGATATTCATCCAGTGACTTGCTTTTTAAATAACTTGGGAATCATAACCATGGTGGTAATAAATGCCTCTGTGATTTGCATTTAAATAGTATTTGCATCCAGAGATCACAAAGAGGAAAGCCATCTTACTTAACTCAACACCATGACCTGAATGCTCTTCAGCTCAACGCCAGCCCATTGCACCAAGCACTGGTTTCCCTCTGTGGCTCCTTCAGACCCGCGCAAACTAGCAATTGGAACAAGTGTTTGCTTGTGTGCTGTTGGCAGTGCCCGGACAGCTCGGCCGTGCACTGGGTGCCCTGTCTTGCACGCACACACCATCAGCCCACACCCCAGGGCACTCTGACTGCAGAACCTCTATCCCAGGCTGGGGGAGTTAGAGCAGGACACAGGCTTGGCCTCCTCCCCTCCCAGAGGGTGTGTTCAGCACCGGGCAGTTAAGGAAATGCCTTGCTTCATCTCCTGAGTTGTCAGTGAAGCTAGTTTTACCTGGAAGTGATTGAGAGGCAGCGAGTGTGTCCCCCGAGGTCCCGTTAGCAGTCACCTTCTGAGTGCAGCTGCACTTGGTGGGGCTCCCTGCACTCCTGGGGTTCATTGACTTGTCAGCTCCCGGGAAGGGCTGGGAGACAGGGAAGGAGTCTGAAGTCGGCATCAGGCGTAGGACTCCAGCCCCGTCCTGACAGCTGCCTCCTGTTATCCAATTTCTCCGTCGCTGCGCCCTTTCTCACCAGCCCCCGGTCTCTTTGTCCCTTTTCATGTCACTCTCCCTCATCTTGTGGCAGGATTTTTTTTTTAATCCCGTGCAGTTGAACTTATTTCATCATCCACACATTTCCCTCTGTCCTGTGGCTTCTTCAAAAGGCGTCCTTTGAAGATGCGTTTTGATTCAGACACACGCTTTTGTTTAAAAAAAAAAAAGCGGCGTAAATATGGAAAGTTATTGAAAAGGTCTTATCTTGCTTTAGACATGACATCTCAAATGCGTTTGAAATAAAGAGCAAGTGTTGTACACGGCGTGTGTCAAGGTAGCTGCTCCCTGTAGAGCAAGCTGCGCTGGTTTAAGCACATCTCCGCCCTCACAGAGCTTTGCTGTACCAGGTCCCTGCGCTCACTTCTTCCATAGTACCGGCCCCCCTTCCCGGCCCGCCACAGTGGGACATACAGGGCCCTTGCTCTGTTGCCTTGCTCAGATGACCATATTAGACCATCTAAATGAGGTAAAATTATTTTTCCAAAAATAATATCACCCTCTTCAAAAGCACAGCCTTCTGGAGTCCCTGCTGCCCTCCCCTTCACTGGCCCTCCCCCACTCTGCGTTGTCCACTTTCTCTGCCTTTGCATGGAACACATCCATCACACAGTAGGCAGAGAGAGTGTGGGGGATTGAAGTTTTCTCTTTAAACCACAACCAAAAGAGTAGATCATCAAAGGAGAAGGATCTTGGAGATCCTCTCATTTAGCCTCTTTAAGGAGACCTAAGCCCGGAAAGGTAGTTTGTCACACAATAATTATTGAAGTTCATCAGTGGAACATTCTGAATGTCTTTCAGTCCAGAGCTCACCTCTGCAGGTGCCCAGCGGTCTTCTTCCCCAATGTCTGTCAACTCCAGTGCTGGGGACCTTGGGTTGTATTGCCCTGTAGGTAAAGGGAAGGGTAGGCATATGTCACACTTTCCTATACAGCTTCAGGTGGGTGTGTCTGAAGGAGTAGGTGACTGTTTTTTTGCACAGAGAGGTACAGCCATCCCTCCGGCTGGTGACATTCCAGTGTGGTTGGTATGGGAGCCCGGGCAGCCTGGGATACCAGCCCTGGGCCTGGGATCTCCTGCAGATGCCATGACTTACTGTTTCCTCGACCACTTGTCCTTGCTGTTCTAATGTGTATTTAATTTATAAAACGATGATGCTGCATTCCTCCCCCTTCATTGATTAGCACTCAAACCTTCTAGGAGCCTGGGAACGCAGATCATTCCAAATGATCGCAGCAAAGGTGGTTGAATTCAGCTCCTCCACGGCCTCTAGACAGTGAAGGTCCTCCGTGCAGTGGGGCTGTGTGCGCCAAGCAAGGCGACCTCGACGTGCTTTTGCAAATCCTCCTCCTCCTGCTGGACGCACGTAGCCCCGTCCATCCTAGGCTCACTGCTGCAGCTCCTTCCACATTCAGCTCAGGGGTGGTCTCTGAGTACCTGTGAGAACTTTTATTCCCTCCTCAATCTGCATTAGGAGCCTGAGCCAGTCAGAAACCACTCTTCCTGTATCAGTACCTGGTTACATTGATGAAGGAGGTGGTGGAAGAGCCGAGAAGCCAAGCGGGAGATGACAGGGCAACCAAGAGGTTCAACATAGCCGGTTACACTTCTCTCCTCAGTGGCTACACGCATCTCCGCTGCTGGAGGGACACCGGTGAAGTACTGGTTTGAGGCCCAGGCATCAGACCCCACAGCCAGCGTGCAGGGATGGTTGGAGTCCCTGGGAGACACTGCCCCTGCCTTAGATGCCACTCAAACAGAAGAGGAGCGTGCCTTCTCCTACCTCCTGCCTTTCTACCAAAGCCAGAGGATGAGGATGCCTGGGAAACGCCGGAAATGTGGTACTTTGCATACAGAGCAGAGCAGAGAAGAGGAAATAAACAAGAGAACGGATGTGGAGATGGCCACACCCTTTTGCTGGACTCCGAGCAACCTGCATTGACTGCTCTCATCATGGTCACCACCTCGCGCCCTCACTGGCATTAGGGTTCCTTGAAGGGCCAGCTAGCTCAGTGCCTGCACGGAGAGGTGCTGAGTGCATGAGCGCCCAGGTCTGAGAAACGATCATACACCAGGGAGATGCCAGTGATCCCGCCAAAAGCACAAGCCCGCTGAGGCTGACTGAGCTATAAACCTCTCTTCACCACGGCAACCAAGGGCTCAGCCCTTTTCCCTGCTGCCATCCTCGTTTGCTGACTTGAAGATGAAAAGTCACACAGTTCATTAAAACACTGTGAGTGAGCGAACTGCAGGTGTAGGGAGAAAGGGAAGTGTGGTGATGAGCGGGGTTACAGGAGAGGTGGCCACACAGCGCAGTGTAGAGTGTAGGCTCCTGTCTTCTCAGGAGGGCAGACTGTTTATGGTAGGGACTGGGCAAGGCAGAGACCTCTCAGCCCCCATGAGCATGGGAGTCCACAGTTTCTGAGCGACTCACATTCATTCAGATGCGGCGTTAGACGAATTTTCATTAGATTTTAAACGGTCGTTTCTTTGTATTGCAACTATTTTCTGCTAGTCTAGCAAACCCTCTAGCAATGCAAATGGTATTCACTTTTGCTACATGAAGACAAAAAGCCTATCTGCCAAGCTCTTTATAAGGGAAAGAAACACCATTTTTGTTGTTTCTGTTATTGAGTTTGAAACGATCAGGTAGGTGTGTCAGGCGTCACTCTGAGGCCCCCGCGAGTGTGGACCCCTCTCCGTGGTCTGTGGGTGCTTCCTGATCCAGCTTCCTGGCCATCCTCCTATATAATAAAGGGGTAATATGCAAATCGACCTAACGGTGGAACGACCGGTCACTATGACGTGCACTGACCTCCAGGGGGCAGACGCTCAATGCAGGAGCTGCCCCCTGGTGGTCAGTGTGCTTCCACAGGGGGAGCGCTGCTCAGCCAGAAGCCGGCCTGATGGCTGGCGAGCGCAGCAGCGGTGGCGGGAGCCTCTCCTGCCTCCGCAGCAGCACTAAGGATGCCCGACTGACATCCTCCGAGGGCTCCCGGACTGCTAAAGGGCGCAGGCTGGCTGAGGGACCCCGTGTCGTGCACCAGGCCTCTACTATCACATAAGATCCTTTCGTGTTTTAAGCTTTACTGGTGGAAAAAGTTACAAGTCATTACTGCCAGAAGCAGGGGCTGCGATTTGGCCTGGGGCTTTGAAATTACTGTAATACATAAATCATTACCATCATTAGTGTAACTCACACGAAGAAACAGCGCTCGAGGCCTCTGGATTCCTCCCAGGAAGAAAATCCCAGGGCAATGGGCTCTACTCTGCGTGGCCAGTGTGATGCAGTCACAATACAATAGTGAAATAGTACCACCGTCCACGTTTCTTCTCCTCCTCACACTTGTTATTTTTCTCCATTGCACACTCATCACCTGATGCATTTGCTTATTGGTTTAAATTTTTGTATGTGTCGAAGCTCCACAAGAGCAGGGCCTTGTCATTGTTTAAAATGCCTGGCTGTCCAAGCCGGCACACGGTGGGGGCTCAGGGAACATGCACCCCACAGCGTGATGCATCTTCTAGACACCTGTCCTGCTTCACGGCAAACCTAGCCAACGGCTGGAGGCGTCTGTCCAGTTCCTGACCATCCCCACACCCCTGAGTTTCTCATTCAACACAGAACAACTTGGGCCGCTTTGGAACAGCGACGCTGGACTATCTTGAAGGGGATCAATCTTGTCACTCCCATCTGCCGGCCTCCATGTCAGTGTGGATTAATTGCAGCATAATATAGAACGCATTTATACAGCATCTTTACAATAGTCTCGGGTCCTTTACAGCCTTACCATCTAATTAAATGGTAGCTTCAGACATAATTTTCTTTAGTTTAAATGCATAAACTAAGCAGACAAGCCTTTTTTTTTAAACAACAACAACACACGTTCCTATTCTAAAACTAAAAGAGCAGCTGATTTCAAAGTCCCTGAGCATTATTAATTACCAGTGGCTCAAATCAATGCACAGAGCTTGTCTAGAAAGCTATTTCCTCCTTAGGTGAATGGCTGGGAATACAATATGCGGTAATCAACAATCGGAGGTGGTTGGAGATTGCCACTGCAGATTGAGGCTGAGAAAGGGCTGGGGCTTGGCGTTGACCCTCGCCCTCCCCTGGACGGATGGCGCAGGAGGAATTTGGACTCTGCAAGGCGGGCAAAGCAAGGGGGAGGCGTCCTCCGTGCAATCACACGTGGCGAAATGGCAGAGAAGAGATGGAAGCCCCAGAACCCGGGCTTCTTGTCCAAGGACAGCTTCGTGCTGTTGGCTGCAAGCGGATCCTCTGAGACCTGAGAGCTGAGGAGCTGTGGAGGGACCAGGAATCGCCCAGAGTCCACCGATGAAAGGA